>NC_140588.1:1086007368-1086357368 GCF_964204655.1 Triturus cristatus | reverse complement strand
GCCCGGGGTGGGGAGGCCGCCCTCCCCGGGGCCCCCAGGGGCCCGGCCGGAGCTCCGGGACCCAGACGAGCGAGGGGAGGCTCCCCGGCCCCAACGGAACCCCGTCCCGGGCCTTTGGCAGTGCCGCAGGCCGGGGGACTGGGCCCGGGGCCAAAGGCCTCAACCCGGGGCCCGGCCGGGCCCCTGGAACCAGCCGGGGCTCCGGGGACCGCAGGCGCAGGGGAAGCCTCCCGGGGCCCTCCGGACCCCTCCCCGGGCACCCTGCCACGCGGCAGGACCCGGGACGGAGACCGGGGTGGGGAGCCTGCCCTCCCCGGGGCCCCCAGGGGCCCGGCCGGAGCTCCTGAACCCAATGCAGCCACGGGAGGCACCCCGGCCGCAACGGAACCCCGTCCCGGGCCTTTGGCAGTGCCGCAGGCCGGGGGACGGCGCCCGGGGCCGGAGACCCCGACCCGGGGCCCGGCCGGGCCCCTGGACCCAGCCGGGGCTCCGAGGACCGCAGGTGCAGGGGAAGCCTCCCCGGGCCCTCCGGACCCTTCCCCGGGCACCCTGCCACGCGGCAGGACCCGGGACGGAGACCGGGGCGGGGAGGCCGCCCTCCCCGGGGCCCGGCCGGAGCTCCTGAACCCAATCCAGCCACGGGAGGCACCCCGGCCACAACGGAACCCCGTCCCGGGCCTTTGGCGGTGCCGCAGGCCGGGGGACGGCACCCGGGGCCGGAGACCCCGACCCGGGGCCCGGCCGGGCCCCTGGACCCATCCGGGGCTCCCGGGCCCACAGGCGCAGGGGAAGGCCCTCCGGCCACCCTGCCACACGGCAGGACCCAGTTGCCGGCTGAGGACCGAGAGGGGTCCCAGAGTACCCTGTCCCTAGTAATCCGGAGGAAGGCTACCCCCCGTTCTTGAAACCCGCACGCTCCGAGTGACGGAGGGGACCCTAGGGGCGAACGCACCCGGCCTCCTGGAGCCCCGGCTGGGATCCGAGAGGCAAATGGACCCTCATCGGGACTTCCAGGCCTGGCCCTGCCATCTGGTCGCCCCATTGGAAAGCATTGCGCGCGACCAGATGGCCGAGGGGAAAGGAGCCACCAGGTGGCCAGCAACTGAAAGGACTCCCGCCTGCCCACCCACCAGGGGCTCGGGGTGGGGACTCTGCTTCCCGGCTGGGCCTCAGGCACGGGGAGGACCACCGGAGCTCTCGGGGCCTGGGCGTACCCGGGGGAGGACTGCCCGGGACCCGTGGAGCCCGTCCCTGGGCACTTTGCCATGCCGCGGCCCGGAGGAGGGAAGCCCCGGGGACCTGGGAGGATGTTGCCCGGGCGTAGCCCATCTGGTCCCCGGCAATGAACCGCACAACCCCAGCATAGGTGTTTCGGCATACCCTGCCCCTACTAATCCGGAGGAAGGATACCCTCCTTTCTTGTAACCCGCGCGCTGCGAGTGACGGAGGGGACCCTAGGCGCGGACGCGCCCGGCCTCCTGGAGCCCTGGCTGGGATCCGGGAGGCGAATGGACCCTCATCGGGACTTCCAGGCCGGCCCGGCCATCTGGTCGCCCCATTGGAAAGCATTGCGCGCGACCAGATGGCCGAGGGGAAAGGAGCGACCGGATGGCCGGCAACTGAAAGGGCTCCCGTCTGCCCGAGCCATAGCGGTAGGGCTCCCGCCTGCCCACCCTCACACCAAGGGCTCGGGGGGGGACTCTGCTTCCCGGGTTGGCCTCGGGCACGGGGAGGTCCACCGGAGCTCTCGGGGCCTGGGCGCCCGGGGGAGGACTGCCCGGGACCCGTGGAGCCCGTCCCTGGGCACTTTGCCATGCCGCGGCCCGGAGGAGGGAAGCCCCGGAGGCCTTGGAGGATGTTGCCCGGGCGTCGCCCATCTGGTCCCCGGCAATGAACCGCACAGCCCCAGCATGGGTGTTCCGGCATACCCTGCCCCTAATAATCCGGAGGAAGGATACCCCCCTTTCTTGTAACCCGCGCGCTGCAAGTGACGGAGGGGACCCTAGGCGCGGACGCGCCCGGCCTCCCGGAGCCCTGGCTGGGATCCGGGAGGCGAATGGACCCTCATCGGGACTTCCAGGCCGGCCCGGCCATCTGGTCGCCCCATTGGAAAGCATTGCGCGCGACCAGATGGCCGAGGGGAAAGGCGCGACCAGGTGGCCGGCAACTGAAAGGGCTCCCGTCTGCCCGAGCCATAGCGGTAGGGTTCCTGCCTGCCCACGCAGGGCTCCGTGGCTGCAGGGCTCTGGGCCTGCAGGGCTCCGGGGCTGCAGGGCTCCGGGGCTGCAGGGCTCCGGGGCTGCAGGGCTCTGGGCCTGCAGGGCTCTGGGCCTGCAGGGCTCCGGGGCTGCAGGGCTCCGGGGCTGCAGGGCTCTGGGGCTGCAGGGCTCCGGGGCTGCAGGGCTCCGGGGCTGCAGGGCTCCGGGGCTGCAGGGCTCTGGGCCTGCAGGGCTCCGGGGCTGCAGGGCTCCGGGCCTGCAGGGCTCCGGGGCTGCAGGGCCTTGGGCCTGCTAGGGTTCCGGGCCTGCAGGGCTCCAGGGCTCCGTGCTGAAGGGCTCCAGGGTCTGCAGGGCTTTGGGGCTGCAGGCCTCGGGGGACGCCCGGGAGACCCATGGAGCCCGTCCTGGGCACTTTGCCTCGCCGCGGGCTGGAGGAGGAAGCACCCGACGCCCCGGGGAAGTGTCGTCCGGGCTTGGCCCATCTGGTCCCCGCCTGAGAACCGCAATCCCCAGGAGGGGTGTCCCGGCATACCCTGCCCCTACTAATCCGGAGGAAGGCTACCCACCTTTCTTGTAACCCTCGCGCTCCGAGTGACGGAGGGGACCCTAGGCGCGGACGCGCCCGGCCTCCTGGAGCCCTGGCTGGGATCCGCGAGGCGAATGGACCCTCATCGGGACTTCCAGGCCGGCCCGGCCATCTGGTCGCCCCATTGGAAAGCATTGCGCGCGACCAGATGGCCGAGGGAAAGGTGCGACCAGATGGCCGGGACCGGAAGGACTCCCAGCTGCCCACACCGAGCCATAGCGGTAGGGCTCCCGACTGCCCTTGCAGGGCTCCGGGGCTCTGCACCAGGGTCCCTTGTCCCGGGCAGATGGACACTTGGCAGGCCGCAGGACGTGGGATCCCAGGCCCTGACCAAAAATCAGGAGGCCCGGGGCCGGTCCCTGCTTCTCAACACAGCCAGGCTGGGGAGGTCGGGGAGCCTGCCCAAGCACGAGGGACCCGTCCCGGGCACACAGTCCATGAGGTTGTGCGCTCGTTTTCCACAATTTTCTTCAGAATAGTGCGTAGTTGCGCTAGGCAAAGTCCGCCCAGCCCTACTCAGGATGTGCTCTCGTTTTCCACAAATTTTTTTAAAATTCTGCTACGCAAAGTCCGCCCAGCCCTAATAATCGTAAGAAAAGGAAAACACAAAATATAATCCTGTAGGTTTAGATCATTCCACAATCAAAATAATTGGCACTGGTGAATTTGAAAACACATCTGCATTACTTCATGCCACACGAAATAGGTCCATCACCGGGCCCTCTGCCTTGTCAGAAACGGCAGCTTCAACATTCCCACAACATCCGAGAGTTCACTCAGGGAATATCCGAAAGATTAACCACCTCAAGGAACATGGGATAGAAAACTGTACTTAAAGCTTTTAGGACAATGTCACAATAGTGCCTTCTTCCCCGCATGAACTTCGTCCTCCGAGTTCGCCAACGCGGGAAGAAAGCACCTAAAACATAGAGTCATATAAACAATTCCGATAGCAGCCTTGCACTGTCCTTCGGGTGTTTCACGGGGGAAGGGACCAGATACGAATCCAACGGACCCGTCACAGAGAGACTCCCGTTCCGAGTCTCCGTCCTCAATGGCCACCAGAAATCAAGCTGAGCTAAACACAGCAGCGAACTTAGCTTGGTGCTCAAGGCACCCTTACCAGCCTTCGCGACGTCCAGCGCAGCTCTCGGCGAAGAGTAAGCGGCACTCTCTCTGTGCCCCGGAACCTCTTTGAGCTCGCCGCGCGCGAGCGTCCTGACGTCATCGCCGTCAGGGTTCAACAAGGCTCATGGGATCAGTAGTTCTTCCCTGTACCACGCACTCGGGCGCGATTTGGCAGGGTTCCTTGGGTTCCCGGCAAGTGGGCTTTGACAGGGTGTTGACGGACTTGTGGATGTGTTACATGACTCTGATGTATCTCTTAAAAGGCATTGGTTATAATAGGGATTTGCCAGTTGATGGTATATGTTACTTGCAACAACTGTCGACAGGGATGGTGTAATTTGCTATACTGCTTTTATCTAGGGCCTCGGCGGTACTGTACCGGATACTGCGTTATTACAACGCCACATAATTGTCACATCACTAGCTCACCCTATCAGCGAAAGCACTGGTTATAGCATAACATTTGGTTCTTAGTTTAAAGTTACTGTTTTGGTTGGATGATGTTGTTTCATTGGACCGTGAATTGGGAAGTTGGTTACCTACAATGCTTGGTGCTGGTCTGTTGGACTGCTGGGTTGGGGGTTCCTGGGGGGATTCTGGGGGGAAGTTTCCTCTATTACAAAATGAATTTACATGGCTACAGTGGTTAACCGTTATACTCTCATAACTTGGAATGTCCGGGCTATGGGCTCAGTCCACAAACGCCTTAGAGTATTGGCACAGCTACATAGACGGCGGGCGCAAATAGTATGCCTGCAGGAGACCCACCTGGTATCATCTGAACTCCCCAAATTGCAGAGGAGATGGAGGGGGCAGGTCTACACAACTGCCTACTCCGCCTTTTCACGTGGTGCTGCTGTGTGGATATGGGCGGGGGTTCCCTTTTCTTTGCAGGATAGCAGGATTTGTGAGCAGGACAGATATGTATTGCTACTGGGTATATTGGACGGGAAGCAAATAGTCCTTGGGTTGGTGTATGTGCCCAATACTGAACAGGAGGCATTCCTTTCTCGTCTTACAATAGTCCTGGCAGACTGGTCCCAATACCCCTGGTTGTTGTGAGGAGATTTCAATGTGGTCCTGGATGTTGCGTTGGATCGCTCACACCCCTGCTGCCGGGAAGAGTTACATGCCAGCAAGCCCAAGCCCTCCAACGCTGGATGTCAGGGTGGTAATTGGCTGACATTTGGCGTTTGCATAACAGAAATATGCGTGCATACTCCTTTTTCTGCTATCCCCATGGTTTGCACTCCTGATTAGATAGATTTATATGTACACCAACCCAGCTCGTGCGAAATCAGGGCACAATATATCCCCGGCATATAATATATATCGTGGGACCCGTCAGGGAGGTCCCCTCTACTCACTCCTCTTTGTGCTGGTTTTGGAACCCTTGGCACACCACTTACGATTAACAATGCACCCACATGGTATTCCAATAGGTCCAATTATCCACTCAGTGTCGTTATATGCTGACGATATGTTGCTATATTTTAGAGACCTGGGGGCAGGCCTAACTGCAGTGGCATCGCTGTTGCATCAATTTGGTCTACTGTCAGGACTTCAATTGAATGCCTCAAAGTCCGTAGCATATTTCTTTTATGATACACGTTCTTTATCCACCCTACGCTTTGGGTCTGAGCAGCTCAAAGTCAAACCCGACACCTTTAAATATCTGGGTATCCAGTTTTACAGGAACATACAGGACATACTAGACGGGAATTTAATACGTGCCATTAATGCATTAAGATCGCAAATGGCCTTCTGGATTAAATTTCCACTATCCACGGCAGGGCGAATGGCAATAGGGAAAGTGGTGATGATACCCAGGCTCCTATATCTCCCTGTAGTGGTTCCGGCATGGGTTTTTAAAATGATAAACTCCTGATTAATAACATTGATATGGGGGTCCGGGCATCGTGGAATTTGCCCTGCCAAATTAGAGCTGCCCACAGCAAAAGGCTGTACGGGAGCCCCGGATTTCAAGGCATATAACATAGTTAGCCAATTGCAGTGGCTGGCATATTGGCTGTCTGGGCATAACCTATCTGAAATTGGGTATACGCCTGCACAATTATGGCATGTAACGCTGCAGACACTGCTTTCCCCAGAGCCTGGAAGGCCAAAAGATATACCTGTGTTGCTCCAAGTAGCGCTTCATTATTAGAAACTTGCGTTGAAGTACACAAAAGTACCACCCGACCATACCCCTATGTGGCCTCCCAACACCACAAGGCCCTTTAACTGCGCATAGGTTGGCACCTTGGGTGGAGGGTGAATCACGACTGTGGGCTCCTTATTCACTTATAGGCAGCTAATGCCCCACGCTGAAGTGGTACTTACATATGGAGTTCTGAATACTCTATATCTGACTTACCGTAGCATTTTACATTTAGTTCACAAGTATTGGCTAGTCGAACAGTGCGAGTCCCCAGCATTCCACTTATTGCAAGCATTACACATAATGGTACACGGAAGACATTTGTTGTAACGCATTTGGTCAGATGGCGCTACAGGGGACTGAGAGAACATTAGGAGGTTTCACGTTCACCCCTTCGTCAAAAATGGGAGGCGCTCACAGACAAGGTATGGGCAATAGTCATCGAGTAGCCAAAACGGGCATCCCGAAATGTACGGTTCAAGTTTATACAACTGGCCCTGTTGCATAGGGCATATCTGAAGCCGGATAAGGTCCACGGGATGTACCTACAAGTCTCCTCTAACTGCCCTCACTGCCGCCTACCCGGAGCCGATTTGACTCATATGTTATGGTCCTGTTCGGCATTACAGGAGTACTAGAGAAAGGTCACGGATAGTCTAACTCAACTGTCCGAACGACCCAAGTGGACAACAGTAGAAACATGTTTGCTAGGACTATCCCACCTACCACGGAAAGCAAAAGCGTTGTGCCGGTTCACAGACCTCTCTTTAATACTGGCTAAAAGACTGCTTACACAGCAATGGAAGTCTCATACTGCTCCGGGAAAAGGATATGGGGGGGGGGGAAATAGGGCGATGGGCACAAATAGAAGGAGAAGCTCTCAAAAGGGAGAATAGAGGGCTTAGCAAGAAACCAATATCAATAGACTGGTATCAACTGTTGGAACAATTCAAAAGTAATGTCTCTGTTAATTACGGCGGAAGTGGTTTGAACAACATTATGTGATTGGTTAATACATTTGTAAGTAAAGTGTCATAAATAGGAATGATGCCACTGTGGTTGTCTTCTGTTTCCTTGTCTACATTCCTTTGACCCCCCTACCTCCCCCTCCATCATTCCCTTCCCTCCACCCACCCCTTCGACTCCCCTATTGTTCATATAGTGCCCACAGTGGCCTATCCTCATAAAAAGCGGTAGGGACCGCACGGACCAGCATCTACAAGCAAGAGTTAATGGGAATGTTCTTCTTTTGGGTGGAAGGGGTGTTAAGTTGAGTGTACTGCTCCGAATCGTTCTTTGTTTTAAGAAAAACAATATCAATCACAGATTCTCGCATTCCCAGTTCTGGGTTTTATATTATCGAATGTTCCTAGTGAGATATATGTGTTTAGTAGAAATGTTACGCTTTCAATAACATATGCTGTATGACTACTAAGTACAAAATGTATAATGCTCCTTGATAATATGTGATGCAATAAGAAAAAGTATTGGCATAGCCAATAGGTCTCGCCTTTGGGACCTTATAAGTGTTTAGCTTTGGCACTAGTGTGAGTGACAGAGCGAGCATCACCACAGTACAGGCCAGCTCAGTCACGACGACGAGGAGGCAAAGAAGCTGCTCAAGCTAAATGAAGACGATGAGGGACCGTATGGTACCAGAAGCTCTCCCTGCTGCCAGCAAGTCATACCGGGGCTCAGGAGTTTTATTTGGGAAGATGAAAAGGGAGCTCACAGAGATAGTACACATAGACGCTTGGAGATATCTCCACCCTGCTCTTTCTATCCTCATGTACATGCACATACTGTTGTTTTGATTACATGTTCTCATTGTTTCTATCCATAGCCAGAGTAGTCAATTAGGACTTATTAATTTGAGAGCATGCTCGTGTTGAGATGATCTGAGATGGGTAGAGGGTGGAACCTCCGAGAGAGAGATAATTTCATATTAGAGGTAGGAACTCTTGGAGACATAGCTGGTGAAAGTGTTAACACATTCTTTAAGACCAGCACGCCCAGGGCACAGTTCTAGTCATAATTTGGGATGCCTTTAAGCAACCATGTGAGGAAAGGCCCCTAGCATAGAAACTTACGTAGCAAGGCAGAAGTGGATAGTAAAAAAAATAATCTCTCAACGAGCTTTAGGCTTTGTAAGCTGTTACAAAGCAGTCTCTACTCCAAATGACATTCTGCAACTTCTAACACAGTAGTGGCCCCGTCCTCCCTCTTTACGCCGGCCTAAGCTTACACCGCCTGGAATGTTATGATAATCATCCCGAGAGAGCGAGGGTTGCATTATGGTCTGAATATATTATGTAAAATATGCGGTGTAGGAGGGTATGTTCTGCCCTTATATTGCCCCCACTTTCATTCTGATGTTTACACTGGTTTCTGGCTATAGTCTGGCTGGGTCCCTGCTAATCAGGGCCCCAGCCTCTCTGTTCTCTCTAAACAACTTGAAGTGCATATTAGATGCACTAGTGATTGGATACGGTGGTACCTTATGAGCCCCTAGTATATGGTACCTTAGGTACCAAGGGCATAGGTACTTCACAGGCCTACCAGGGGCTGAAGCATGTATTATGCCACCCCTGGGAAGCAGATTAAATCTGACACCACAGGCCTGCTACTGCAGCCTGTGTGAGGTAGTGTTAGCACTCCTCACTGAGGTATAGGTTCCCTATATCTCACCTTACACACACATATAAACCTATCAGTCACCCCCTTAAGGCAGGCCCTATCAATCCTGAGGGCAGGGTGCTTGGTTTCCATGTGAGGGGGTGCCTTTCCATGTGAGGGGGTGCGTCTGCCTGAGCAGGGCCCCTCTGCAGTCTTCAGAGTCTATTCTCTGTGGCTGTTTGTGGATGCGGTTAAACCATATACTCTTAAGTGCATTATAACCTAGCGGTAAATGCTAACTTTGGGATGGCTGCATCAAAACATGTCGTGTTTGGTGTTGAATGCTTTGGAATCATACCCCCACACCAGTAACTGGTGTGGGAGTATGATCCCACCCTTCTAGAGGCATAGACATGTACCTACTGTGGAAACACGGTAGAATCCTGAAGAGCCCTGGTATCACAAAATGGATGCCACCAGCACAGACACTGGGCTGCCCTCCTGCTGCTGACCGAAACTTGCAGTGGAGGAGGCCCAACAATAGGCATCCTGTCACAGGGAGGTGTAACCACCTTCCAGACAGGATTTAGTGTATTGGGGCTGGGTGGGTGCACTCCTAGAGTGCTTTGAAGTCCTGCACTGGGTGAGCAGTAGGCTCCTCTGTGCATATGCCAGCTCAAACAGGTTCAGGGGCTACCAGCCCCTGCTCTGTCTCAAAACTGGACAAAGGGAAGTGGGTGTATCCATCCACTCCCCTGACCCTCCCATAGGTGGGGTCATAGAGCTCATCCCTCCCTTTCCTTTAGTATAAGATAGGGAAACCTTGCCATTGCAAACTAGATATCCCTGGACGACGCTCTGAAGAAGAATCGTGGACCTTCGAGGTTCCACTACCTTTGGAAGACTGAAGAATCTCCCTTGGAGTCAAGGAGTGACTCCCCTGCTTGGCAGGCACCAAAACTTTGCATCAACGGTCGCAAACTTTCCCGCTTCCGCCAGAGTCCGAAGTCCCTGCAGCCCCGGAAGTGGATTTCCTGACTTCTCTACGGCCATCGTGAGTCCCCAGCGAAGGTGAGGCAAGTGGACCCCACGAGTGACGAGGAACAGCAATACCCGGGTACCGTGCACTATTGTCAAGTGCAACCCCTTCACGACGTTCTATGAACTTGCGCATTGGACCAAGTGTGGTCCAAGCCTCCAGCAGGATTTCCTCCGAAGATTAGAGGCCTACCTCGTCCCGCAAGACCGTGGGCTCCTGGTGAGTGAATCCTCCCAAGGCGTCTTCGTGATCCCTTGCCTGTTGGCTTGTGGGTACCCAGAAGACTTTTCTACAGAACAAAAGGGCTCCCCTGGTTGCTCCAGGCCTGCCCTGACTTACCCTCGCTGGGTGAGTCCCTCAGACCTTGCTGGTCTGCACCGTTGACTTTCTTCACTTTCCACGAGACTTGCTGTAGCCAAGGCTTGTTGGCTCCAATCCGGTTGTCGACACCTCAGTAAGCTGCAGACTTTGTGGGACACGCCGAATCCAGCTCTTGGTAGTCGTCGACACCTCCTGGACCTCGTGGCTGAAGAGTCAAGACACCTGTGATCACCTGAAATCACCCGACTACTGTGGGCATCAAGCTTCCTGGCCCGGGTCACTGGCAAGTGACTTTGAACACTGTCTCCTCTGCTTTCAGGTCTTCCTTCTTCTGAATCCAGCCTTGGATTTCACCGGACACTTCTTCTGTCTTCACAAGCAGCAAGTCTTCTTTGGCTCCCATTGAAAACGACGCCGCGACCCGACACCAAAAGACACCTATGCACCCGGCTTCCATGGGTGACGTAACTCCAGCACTACGGTGCTCCTGTGTGTGTTGGCTCTGGAACTACTTACCCTGTAAGTGACTTGCTTGTAGACTCTCCCGAAGTATCCTAAAACTTTAAAATTCCAACCGCGACTTGCTCCATTGAAGTCTATTGGGATCCGCGGCTGTGTTCTCACACTGCATGCGTCTCCCGTGGGTCCTTTACTTACCTGCCTTGGGTGGATTAGTGAGGCCCCAGCTCTTCTGAAGGCCCTAGGCCTTGTCTCTTCGAAAGTCGATATTCTTATACCTCTTTTTTAGTATATGGTCTGGTACGCCCCTAGGGCCCCAGCCATATAAGTGCTTAATTTGTTGTGAAACGTTGATTTGTGCCTATGTTCCTGACTTCTAATCTCATAAAGAGATTAGTAGAGTGTGTTTAGTAATAAATACATATATATTTTATATATATACCTGTGTGGTGTCCTTTCATTTAGTGATTAAAGAGATTATAAGGTAAAACAAGCTGCTTCACATTCCTCTTAAGACTTAGCCTGAAGGCTGCTCTCCACAGCTACCACTAGGATAGCTTTCTTAAAAAGGTTGTCTTAAACCTAGCTAGCATAAGATTTAAGTTATACTGGTGCAAGGTGGCCACTTTAACTAGTGACCAGCATATACCAGGACAACTTCTCACATTGGTGGGCAGCGTGTGGGATTACAGCTTGTCATTGTTTTACCAGAAAATCGCTATTTGAATTACTAACTGAAAACCACTAAAGGAACTTAAGGTACATATAAAGTCAAGCTTAGTATCAATATGTTCTACTGAAATTAGAGCTGTGTGTCAAGGGATAGCACACCCTTTCTACAGCTCAAGCTAGGATCAGTAGGCCACAAACTAGTGTAGGTAGTACAACACTGCACAACACTAGAATGTCCTTAAGGGTTGGAGCCAGTGGATCCACCCAGCCTCAGTATAAGGACATGACTTTCTTTGACTTGAAAGCCATGTGTGCTGCAAGGCACCTGAGGATAGGACAGAGTCCCTCCACACTACACCTGATAGATCTGCTGACAGCAGATGATCTTAGATTAGCTCTAGGAGCTGATAGGTCTGGATCAGGGGGTGAGTTAATTACAGTGTCTGGGTCAGATGATGAAAATCAAGATGACCTGGACTCTGTGGTTGAAGGGCCAGATCCACAGGGATCTGAAAAGGACAGAGGAATTCTCCCTACGAGAGCTGACAGAGTGGAAGAGAGGCATAGGTCCCCTTCAAGGGAATCTGACCACTCCTATCACTCTGGCAGAGAATCTGTTCAACAGAGGAACTCATACTTTAATAGAAGAGAGACCTCCTCTTAAAGAATGTACAAACTGTTGCAGTGTGAGGAAGCAAGATTTGCCCTCAAGGCCAAGCAGTTGGCATTAGACAAAGAAGCCTTTGAGCTCCAGAGAGCTTCTAAAAAAGAGGAGTTAGAACCCCCTGGTGGCAGCAACAGTGTCCCTAGAGTCAGAGAATACATTCCAGACCATAGGAACCTGTCCAAGGTTGTTCCTCCCTACCAGAATGGGGATGATATCCACAAATGAATAGCTGCTATGGAGAGGGCCTGTAGAGTACAACAGGTCCCCCAGAAACAGTGGGCAGCAATCTTGTGGCTCTCCTTTTCAGATAAAGGAAGCGACAAGCTCCTCACTGTTAGAGAAGAGGATGCTGATGACTATGAAGTCCTGAAGAGTGCATTAATAGATGGGTTTGGCTTAACCACTGAACAGTACAGGTTGAAGTTCAGAGACACCCAGAAAGCACAGAATCAGGACTGGACTGACTTTGTAGACTGTGCAACGAAGGCTCTGGAGGGTTGGCTGGTTGGTAGTAGAGTTACTGATTTTAAGGGATTGTATAATCTTATGATGAGAGAACAGATCCTTACAAATTGCCAAAACCAGTTGTTGCATCAGTACCTGGTGGACTCTAATCTGACCTCTCCCCAAGAATTGGGAAAGAAGGCAGACAAATGGGTCAGAACCAGGGTGAGGCAGAAAACCCAGAACCAAGGGGGTGACACTAAGAAGCAGGACCCTAAAGGCTCTGGGAAAGGTGGGGATAAGTCAAAAGACCAGAAGACTTCACAATGGCCCCAAAAATCTGCATCTGGTGGGGATTCACAGTCTAACAAAGGGAAAGGCCAAAAGAAGCCCTGGTGCACATTCTGTAAACAGAAAGGGAGCTGGACTTCTGACTGTAACAAGTCCAAAGACCAAACCACCACCACTCCTGCCCCTAAGGCAACTGTTCCCCCTAGTACAGCTACTGGTGGAGGTGGTAATCAGAATAAGGGTGTAGTAGGGTTGACCGTGGGTTCAGAAGTGGACTCTTGCCTAGTCAGAGTACCCACTCAGGCATTGCTGATTTGTGATGGAGACATTGATATGTCCTTCCTAGTGAACCCCAGTAATCTGGGCAAATACAAACAGCAGCCTGTAATAAATGGCAAACAGGCTTTGCCATTCAGGGACACAGGTGCTAGTGTCACCAAGGTGGCAGAGGATCTTGTGGACCCTGGGCAGATCATCCTGGGTGAAATGTACCAGGTTACCAATGCAAGCAATGTCAGGACCCACCATAGTCTGGTAGTTGTGAATATCTCACGGGGAGGGGTAACTGGCCTTAAGAAGGGTGTAGTCAGTGCAGACCTCCCTGTCGAATGTCTATTGGGCAATGGTCTAGAGACTTCAGCCTGGTCTGAAGTAGAGTTATGGACTCATGCTGAGATGTTGGGCATACGTGCAGAGGTATTTGCTGTGACCATGTCACAGGCCAAAATGCATAAAACTGAACCAGCTCTGGATCCTGAAACTATGGACCAGATGCTACCCAAGAGGAGGAGCAGTAGGGTTAAGGCAGTGCCTTCCCCTCTGTCTCAGATCACAGATTCCCCTCTGGAGAGAGGAGAAGCAGATCCTGAAGACGGAACTGCCCCAGAGGGACTTGAGCCTGATCAGGCTGAGTTATTGGGGGCAGGGGGGCCTTCTAGGGAAGATCTGAGCAAAGAGCAACAGTGCTGCCCCTCTCTTGAACCCCTCAGACAGCAAGCTGCTGCTGAGGCTGCTGGGAGTGCTAGTGGGTCCCATAAAGTTTATTGGGATGAGGAACTCCTATATTCTGTGGCTAGACATCCAACCCCTGGAGCCACCAGGAGGTTGGTAATACCTCAAAAGATTAGGGAGTTCCTCTTGACCCTAACACATGACATCCGTTTAGCAGGACACTTGGGCCAAAACAAGACTTGGGACAGGCTTGTTCCACATTTTCATTGGCCACACATGTCAGAGGACACCAAGGAGTTTTGTCGCTCCTGTGTCACTTGCCAAGCCAGTGGCAAGTCAGGTGGCACAACAAAGGCCCCCCTGATACCACTACATGTGGCGGGGTACCCTTTGAAAGGGTAGGGCTGGACATTGTTGGTCCCCTTGACCCTCCAACAGCATCTGGGCACAGGTTTATCCTGGTGGTAGTGGATCATGCCACCAGGTACCCAGATGCAATTCCCCTAAGGACCACCACAGCCCCTGTGGTGGCAAGAGCCCTCATTGGAGTTTTCTCCAGAGTGGGTTTCCCTAAGGAGGTTATATCTGACAGAGATACCAACTTCATGTCAGGGTACCTAAAAGCAATGTGGAAGGAGTGTGGTGTAAATTACAAATTCACTACTCCCTATCACCCACAATGCAATGGGTTAGTTAAAAGGTTCAACAAAACCCTAAAGGGAATGATTAAAGGGATCCCAGAAAAGCTTAGGCAAAAATGGGACCTTTTACTTCCCTGCCTTCTGTTTGCATACAGGGAGGTTCCACAGAAGGGGGTTGGCTACAGCCCTTTTGAACTTCTGTTTGGGCATCCTGTAAGAGGTCCATTATGTTTGGTGAAGGAGGGCTGGGAGTTACCTCTCAAACCTCCCAACCAGGATGTGATGGACTATGTACTTGGTCTCTGCTCCAGGATGGCTGAATACATGAAAAAGGCAACTAAAAACCTGGAGGCCAGCCAAGAACTACAAAAGACTTGGCATGACCAAAAGGCTGTACTGACTGCATACCAGCCAGGACAGAAAGTGTGGGTGTTGGAGCCTGTGGCCCCAGCAGCTCTCCAAGACAAGTGGAGTAGCCCCCATACAATTGTTGAGCAAAAGGGAGAAGTCACCTACTTGGTGAATCTTGGAACTCCCAGGAGCCCCCTTAGGGTGCTCCATGTCAACAGAATGAAACCATATGTTGACAGGGCTGACATGGGCTTGCTCATGGCAGCTCATGAGGAACAGGAGGAGGAGAGTGACCCTCTCCCTGACCTGCTCTCACAGAACCCTGATGATGGGTCAGTAGATGGTGTTGCTTTGGCAAGCAGCCTCACTGATCATCAGCAAACTGAATGCAGACAAGTTCTGCAACAGTTTAGACATATGTTTAGCCTGACCGCTAGTCAGACTTCCTGGTGCACCCATGAGGTGGATACTGGAGACAGTCTGCCTGTCAAGAGTAAAATCTACAGGCAACCTGACCATGCCAGGGACTGCATCAGGACTGAAGTCCAGAAAATGTTGGAACTAGGTGTAATTGAACATTCAGATAGCCCTTGGGCTAGTCCAGTAGTCCTTGTGCCTAAACCTCATACCCAGGGTGGTAAGAAAGAAATGAGGTTTTGTGTAGAGTACAGAGGCCTCAATGCAGTCACCAGGACTGATGCCTATCCAATTCCCAGGGCAGATGAATTGATTGATACTTTGGCCTCAGCCAACTATCTGAGTACATTTGACCTAACAGCTGGCTACTGGCAGATCAGGTTAGCTGAGGATGCCAAGGCCAAAACTGCATTCTCAACCCCTGGTGGGCACTACCACTTTATGGTGTTGCCCTTTGGTTTGAAAAATGCACCTTCCACTTTTCAGAGGTTGGTGAACAAAGTTCAGACAGGTATGGAAACTTATTGCTCAGCTTATCTAGATGATATTACTGTCTTTAGTTCCACCTGGCAGGATCACCTGGTCCACCTCAGAAATGTTTTGGAGGCCCTGCAAAAAGCAGGCCTCACTATCAAGGCCACTAAGTGCCAGTTAGGGCAGAGTCAGGTTGTGAACCTGGGCCACCTTGTAGGTGGAGGCCAGGATCACCCTTTACAGATCAAAATCCAAACCATCATGAAATGGGTTGCTCCAACCACCCAGACACAGGTGAGAGCCTTTTTGGGCCTGACTGGGTACTATAGGAGGTTTATTAAGGGATATGGATCTATAGTGACCCCCTTAAATGATCTTACCTCAAAGAAAATGCCAAAAAAGTTTCAGTGGACAGCTAGCTGTCAAAAGGCATTTGAAGACCTAAAGCAGGCCATGTGCACTGCCCCCATCTTACAGAGCCCAGGCTACACCAAAAAGTTCATTGTCCAAACAGATGCTTCTGAGCCGGGTGTGGGAGCTGTACTGTCTCAACTGAATGATGAAGGTCAAGATCAGCCAGTAGCTTTTATTAGCAGAAGGCTGACCCCTAGAGAGAAACGTTGGTCAGCTATAGAGAGGGAGGCCTTTGCTGTGATGTGGGCACTGAAGAAGCTGAGGCCATACTTGTTTGGCACTCACTTCATATTTGAGACTGACCACAAGCCCCTCCTATGGCTTAAACAGATGAAAGGTGAAAACCCAAAACTGCTAAGGTGGTCCATTTCCCTACAGGGGATGGACTATACAGTGGAACATAGACCTGGAACCTAACATGCCAATGCAGATGGACTCTCAAGGTATTTCCACTTAGAACACGAAGACTCAACTGGTCAAGGTTAGTTTAGTGTCCCTGCGTTTGGGGGGGAGGGGGTTGTGTAGGAGAGTAGGATCTGCACCTATGTTGCCCCCACTTTTTTTCTGATGTTTACACTGGTTTCTGGCTATAGTCTGGGTGGGTCCCTGCTAATCAGGGACCCAGCCCCTCAGTTCTCTCTAAACAACTTGAAGTGCAAATTAGATGCACTCGTGATTGGATACTGTGGTACCTTATGAGCCCCTAGTATATGGTACCTAAGGTACCAAGGGCATAGGTACTTCACAGACCTACCAGGGGCTGAAGCATGTATTATGCCACCCCTGGGAAGCAGACTAAATCTGACACCACAGGCCTGCTACTGCAGCCTGGGTGAGGTAGTGTTAGCACTCCTCACTGAGGTATAGGTTCCCTATATCTCACCATACACACACATATAAACCTCTCAGTCACCCCTAAGGCAGGCCCTATCAATCCTGAGGGCAGGGTGCTTGGTTTACAATGTGAGGGGGTGTCTCTGCATGAGCAGGGCCCCTCTGCAGCTGGCAGAGTCTATTCTCTGTTGCTGTTTGTGGATGCGGTTAAACCATATACTCTTAAGTGCATTATAACCTACCGGTAAATGCTAACTTTGGAATGACTGCATCAAAACATGTTGTGTTTGGTGTTAAACAACTTGGAATCATACCCCCACACCAGAAACTGGTGTGGGAGTATGATCCCACCCTTCTAGAGGGATAGACATGTACCTACTGTGGAAACACGGTAGAATCCTGAAGAGCCCTGACATCACAAAATGGATGCCACTAGCACAGACACTGGGCTGCCCTCCTGCTGCTGACCGAAACTCGCAGTGGAGGAGGCCCAACAATAGGCATCCTGTCACAGGGAGGTGTAACCACCTTCCAGACAGGATTTAGTGTATTGGGGCTGTGTGGGTGCACTCCTAGAGTGCTTTGAAGTCCTGCACTAGGGGAGCAGTAGGCTCCTCTGTGCATATGCCAGCTTGAACCGGTTCAGGGGCTACCAGCCCCTGCTCTGGCACGAAACTGGACAAAGGGAAGTGGGTGTAACCACCCACTCCCCTGACCCTCCCAGAGGAGTGGTCAAAGAGCTAGTCCCTCCCTTTCCTTTAGTATAAGATAGGGAAACCTTGCCATTGCAAACTAGATATCCCTGGATGACGCTCTGAAGAAGAATCCTGGACCTTCGACGTTCCACTACCTTTGGAAGACTGAAGAATCTCCCTTGGAGTCAAGGAGTGACTCCCCTGCTTGGTAGGCACCAAAACTTTGCATCAACGGTCGCAATCTTTCCCACTCCCGCCGGAGTCCGAAGTCCCTGCAGCCCCAGAAGTGGATTTCCTGACTTCTCTACGGCCATCGTGAGTCCCCAGCGAAGCTGGGGCAAGTGGACCCCACGAGTGACGAGGAACAGCAATACCTGGGTACCGAGCACTATTGTCGAGTGTAACCCCTTCACAACGTTCTACGAACTTGTGCATTGGACCACGTGTGGTCCAAGCCTCCAGCAGGATTTCCTCCGAAGATCAGAGGCCTACTTCGTCCCGAGTGACCATGGGCTCCTGGTGAGTGAATCCTCCCAAGGCGTCTTTGCGATCCCTTGCCGGTTGGCTTGTGGGTCCCCAGAAGACTTTTCTACAGAACCAAAGGGATCCCCTGGTTGCTCAAGGCCTGCCCTGACTTACCCTCTCTGGGTGAGTCCCTCAGACCTTGCTGGTCTGCACCGTTGACTTTCTTCACTTTCCTCGAGACTTGCTGTTGCCAAGGCTTGTTGGCTCCAATCCGGTTGCCGACACCTCAGTAAGCTGCAGACTTCGTGGGACACGCCGAATCCAGCTCCTGGTCATCGTCGACACCTCCTGGACCTCGTGGCTGAAGAGTCAAGACACCCGTGATCACCTGAAATCACCCGACTACTGTGGGCATCCAGTTTCCTGGCCCTGGGTCACTGGCAAGGGACTTTGAACACTGTCTCCTCTGCTTTCAGGTCTTCCTTCTTCTGAATCGAGCCTTGGATTACACCGGACACTTCTTCTGTCTTCACAAGCAGCAAGTCTTCTTTGGCTCCCATTGAAAACGACGCCGCGACCCAACACCAAAAGACACCTATGCACCCGGCTTCCCTGGGTGAGGTAACTTCAGCACTACGTTGCTCCTGTGTGTGTTGGCTCTAGAACTACTTACCCTGTAAGTGACTTGCTTGTAGACTCTCCCGAAGTATCCTAAAACTTTAAAATTCCAACCGTGACTTGCTCCATTGAAGTCTATTGGGATCCGCGGCTGTGTTCTCACACTGCTTGCGTCTCCCGTGGGTCCTTTACTTACCTGCCTTGGGTGGATTAGTGAGGCCCCAGCGCTTCTGAAGGCCCTAGGCCTTGACTCTTCGCAAGTCGATATTCTTATACCTCTTTTTTAGTATATGGTCTGGTACGCCCCAAGGGCCCCAGCCATATAAGTGCTTAATTTGTTGTGAAACGTTGATTTGTGCATATGTTCCTGACTTCTAATTTCATAAAGAGATTAGTAGAGTGTGTCTAGTAATAAATACATATATATTTTATATATATACCTGTGTGGTGTCCTTTCATTTAGTGATTCAAGAGATTATAAGGTAAAACAAGCTGCTTTACATCCCTCTAAAGACTTAGCCTGAAGGCTGCTCTCCACAGCTACCACTAGGATAGATTTCTTAAAAAGGTTGTCTTAAACCTATCTACCATAAGAGTCGAATTGGACTGGTGCAAGGTGGCCACTTTAACTAGTGACCAGCATATACCAGGCCAACTTCTCACAGACGGGGGCCTCCTGACAATCGCGCCTCGCGCTGGAGCTTGGACCGCTGTGCTCGTGGGCGTCCTAGCGCGCGCAGGGGTAATGTCGCACGTGCTGTAGCAGTACATGCGTTTTGGACACTGTAGTGTTGTTGAATGAAGGTCAACAGAAGCCAGATGCGACCGCTGCAACAGATTAGTGCAGATAACAGGCCCCAGCTGTGGATTTCGAGCAGATGCGCGCTGCCTAGGTGAGACCTAAAAAACAATAAAATTATGTGAAAAAAAGAGAAAAAGGGTGAATGGACGGAAGGGCGAGTGAAAGGGTGGATGTAAGGCTGGATGAGTGAGTGAAAGGGCGGGTAGAAGGACACAAGGATGGATAGATGAGTGAAGGAGTGAAAGGGTGGATGGATGAGAGAAAGGATGGATGAATGAGTGAAAGGAAGGATGGATGGGTGATAGGTTCATTGGATGGATTCATGAGTGGATGTGTAGATGGATGGATGGATGGAAGGATGGATGGCTAAGTGAAAGAGGAATGGAGAGAGAAAGGGAGGATGGGTGGATGGATGGCTGAACGGGTGGAAGGATGAGTGACTGGGTGGATGAATGAGTAAGTGAAAGGATGGCTGGATAGGTAAATAGCTGGATGGATGAGTGAATGGATGGATGGGTGGAAGAGTGGATGGATTCGTGTATGGATGAATAGGGTGAAACGGTTGATGGATGGATGATGGATGAGTAAAGGGGTGAATGGAGGGATGGATGAGTGAAATGATGGATAGGTTTGTAAATGGTTGAATATGGACATGGATGGGCACACAGATGGAAGGACAGAATGAATGGCGAAAGACTGAATGAGGGATGAAAGTATGATTACAGCTTGTAAGCCCCATTATCTTAAGCAGCATTTCCTATACATTGACTTTCACATTTATATGAGTCACTGACTCTATATTATATGTGTGTGTTGTTACGCACTCCGACACCATGCCCTACATAATTGGGATGATTAGCACTATAAAAGAAATTAAACACATATGAGACAGGGTCTATGTGAAAATGTGGGGCACCATTGGAGGGTGGTAGCAAGGCCAGACTGGCAGGACCAGGCATCGGGCGTTTCCCTGGGAGCTGGATAGGTGGGGTGGGGACAGTCTTGTTTCCACAAAAAGACCTGCAGATTTGCCTAAAGCTGCGCGCATACCAAAACATCGCTAAGTGCACAATTGTCTCAACCTAATATGAACTTATTTTCACTTGTACTTAAGTGGTTGTCTATTTACTTACTTATATACTATTGAGCAACCACCTCTGGTGTGTCTGTAAAACATACCTTTTTTCCTGAATTTTGACTCTTTGTCCTAAATTTTTACACTCGCTGTCCTGAATTTGCACCCATGCCAGTTAGTCACCCTATCCAGGCACACACCTCCCTTCTTGAATTCCAAAGCCTTCTGGCCTTTTAACTGTTGCCCATTCATGATGTGTCATACTATGAAAGCCTTTTCATAACCAAAGGCCACTGGGGGTCGATTGACACTGCTGCTACTGGAGAAGCCACATAACGCCGGGCTGAAGTTAACCACGACGATTGAGCTTGTTCAATTGCTCTGGTCTCCCGACTGCGTGACGTATACGTCCCAAACAAACTTGGGCCCTGCCAGTCCATCTCTCTGATGTAAAAGGAATGTTTTGCCATTAAAAAAGATGGCCGCCGCTGCCCAGCTTCAGGCGCAGTGCACGGGCCATGACCCCGCCGGTATATTTTTCTGCCTTCGACTGCTCAGCCTGCTGACGTCACCGCACTCTCCATCCAGTGGTGCGACTGTTTTGACGGGTGACATCCCGAGCGATCAGATGTTCACGCCGTGCCTGTTTAACGTCATTGCGTGCTCGAGCTCGCCGAGTGCGTTGTGACGTCGCTGCGGGCGCGCTCCAGGCTCCCCGGTCGCCCGGACTGGAAAGATGGCGGCCTTTGGGATCCTCAGTTATGAGCACCGGCCTCTGAAGCGGCCCCGGCTGGGGCCGCCCGACGTGTACCCACAAGACGCCAAGCAGAAGGAGGTGAGGCTGCAGGCTCTGGCTGGTTGGGTAACAAGAAGCCAGGACAGCTGTGTGATTAAAGTGGTGAAGAGAGTTCTGACTAGCAGTGGGTGTCGGGGAAGGGGGGCAGATACCTGGGTGGTGTATCAGTGCACGAGGGCTGGGGTGCAGAGCTGGGTGCTGTAGAGCAGTGTAAAGAACCTGCAAGGAGGTTGTGGCATTGGAAGGACACTGGAGTGTGGAAGGAAGCGGTGGAGGGGAGGCTGAGGCAGTGAGTGCAGGGGAGACTGAGGCAGTGGAAGAGAGGCTGGAGCAGTGGAAGAGAGGCTGGAGCAGTGGAAGAGAGGCTGGAGCAGTGGAAGAGAGGCTGGAGCAGTGGAAGAGAGGCTGGGGCAGTGGAAGAGAGGCTGGGGCAGTGGAAGAGAGGCTGGGGCAGTGGGGGGGGGAAGGCTGGGGCAGTGGAGGGAAGGCTGGGGCAGTGGAGGGAAGGCTGGGGCAGTGGAGGGAACGCTGGGGCAGTGGAAGAGGCTGGAGCAGTGGAAGAGAGGCTGGGGCAGTGGGGGGGGGGGAAGGCTGGGGCAGTGGAGGGAAGGCTGGGGCAGTGGAGGGAAGGCTGGGGCAGTGGAGGGAAGGCTGGGGCAGTGGAGGGAAGGCTGGGGCAGTGGAAGAGAGGCTGGGGCAGTGGAAGAGAGGCTGGGGCAGTGGAAGAGAGGCTGGGCCAGTGGAAGAGAGGCTGGGTCTGGTGAGTGTAGGCAGGGGAAGCAGCGGCAGTGGAGGGAAGGCTGGGGCTGCCTCACTTCCACTGTGAGGCTGAGGCAGCCCCTCTTCCAATGTGAGGTTGGGGCAGTGGAAGAGAGGCTGAGGCAGTGGAGGAGAGGCTGGGGCAGTGAGTGGAGGGGAGGCTGGGGCAGTGAGTGGAGGAGAGGCTGGGGCAGTGAGTGGAGGAGAGGCTGGGGCAGTGAGTGGAGGAGAGGCTGGGGCAGTGAGTGGAGGAGAGGCTGGGGCAGTGAGTGGAGGAGAGGCTGGGGCAGTGAGTGGAGGAGAGGCTGGGGCAGTGAGTGGAGGGGAGGCTGGGGCAGTGAGTGGAGGGGAGGCTGGGGCAGTGAGTGGAGTGGAGGGGATGCTGGGGCAGTGAGTGGAGTGGAGGGGATGCTGGGGCAGTGAGTGGAGTGGAGGGGAGGCTGGGGCAGTGAGTGGAGTGGAGGGGATGCTGGGGCAGTGAGTGGAGTGGAGGGGAGGCTGGGGCAGTGCGTGGAGGGGAGGCTGGGGCAGTGAGGGGAGGCTGGGGCAGTGAGTGGAGGGGAGGCTGGGGCAGTGAGTGGAGGGGAGGCTGGGGCAGTGAGTGGAGGGGAGGCTGGGGCAGTGAGTGGAGGGGAGGCTGCGGCAGTGGAGGGAAGGCTGGGGCTGCCTCACATCCACTGTGAGGCCGAGGCAGTGAAAGAGAGGCTGAGGCAGTAGTGAAAGTTTGGATCAGTCCAAGTTTGCATCAGAGAAAGGGGGTGTATGGAGTTGAAAGCAGACTGCAGTACGATAAAAAAAAACGGGCATCACAGAGGCCTTTACAATGATGGGGTGCTGAGGCAGTGGTGAAAGATTGGAAAGGCGCTTCGATCAGTAAAGGGAGACTGTGACATTGAAGGAGAAAGTGCCTGGGACAGGAGAGGAGAGAGTGGGGCTGGAGAGGGCAGTCTGGAGCAATGGCGGAGATGCTACGGCACTGGAAGAGAACCTGGTACACTGGGAGTAAAGGCTGTAGAATAGATTGATGTGGCAATGTAAAGGGTTTCGTGGAGGGAGACTGAGTTAATGGAAAAGGTGGGAGCAGCTTAGAGAGTTGGTTTAAAGGAAGGAGGTGGGAGCGGTAAGGGAGGTGGGCAGGAGCGGTAGATGAGGCCTGTGCCAGAGACAGAAACATGTCATCTGCTCTTGAGCGTAAGCTTACGCCCAAGCTACTTAGGATTCTTAAGAGGCTGTGTACATAGATTCTGATGTGCGAGAGAAAGTTTATTTGTTAGACTGTAGAGAACGGCGGCAGGTTCCGCCGTTTGACTCATTGTGGCAGTTTAGAAGGCAGGGTTAGAACCGTTCAGAGGCTGCAGGCACTCTGGTGTTGAAGGCCACTTACTGGGCTTCAAGGATGAACATCAGCAGCTTCGGCGAATTAGGCCAGAACCACATTCCCAGCCACGTTGACTGTGTCTGGAATTTTAGGATTAAGGTTTTTTTTGTGGTTTGTAGCTAGTTGTGTGTCAGAATCCGTATTGGAGTAGTTGAGCTTTCTTTAGTGGTTTGTGGCTTGCTGTGGTTACCTCTCGGAAACTGTCTCATGGTAGTTGAACACTCTTTAGTGGTGTGTGTCTTGCTGTGAAACGTGGGAACACGCATTTAAAGGAATACGGTTTCTTTTTAATAAAGACCTATTTCATTGTTCAGTTTGATTTGTATTCTTTATGTAGATTGTCCTGTCATTTAGAAGATATGTTTACAAAAGTATCAAGAATGTGTCCTTTAGAACCTTTCAGCCATGGTTGCTAAATGTTCGTGAGCTCAATGCTGCGTAGTCTGGGTAAGCTGTCACATCTGGTAACTGTTGCCCCTAGCTGTCCATTAATTATTTTTATTTAAACCCCCCCAAAAAATTACACCACATTTCGTCGTAGTTGCACGTCACTACATTTCCATGATGATATTGCATAACTGACGAAAATCTTGATAGTCTATTAGTTGGCCAGCCATCCAAGTGGCATCACTTTTATGTTAAACATAGTGTTTATCTGGATGAGTTGTTGACTGGTGGGGATGTAGGATGAGAGCCATTGTGATACAGTTTTGTTTAATGCCAACATGTTAACAGAATGTTGATGGGTGACCATGCGCAGGGTTGCCAGGAGGTCAAGCAGGCTAGTTCTCCTTTCTAATGTGCCACCCAGAAAATGTACGCTGTGGGCCGGAAGAGAGAGAGCGCACATCAATTGGACCATCCACTTCTCTGTGTTCTGGGTGCGAAGACACTAAACCGCAACAACCCCCTCTGCCGTCTCTTCTCCCTGTTCTATGTTTTCTGTGTTCACTTGTGACATCGTGGTTTACTCTAAGCCTTTAGTTGACCATCTGTTTGTTGTTCAAATAAAATGCTGTTGCCTACAGATATCTCTGTTATGATACCATGTGTGGGAGCTGAAGGAAAAGCAGGCACAGGTGCATGATTTTGCAGGCTTGAATATTGTAAATGCACTTTCGCTCCTCGGTTGTACCGACCCATTATCATATCTTTTTGGGGCTGGCACAGCTGCCTATTGTTACTAATCCTTTAACGTATACATAGTCGGCTTAGACTTTGCTCCCGGAGAGTATTACCCTCTCACCACCTGATGGGTGTATCACTACATTTCCTCCGAAGTTCTTCTCTTGCAAAACATGCCCTACGATTTTATATTTCAACATCAGACCGAATCATCACACTTTAAATTCTATATCTCGTGGATGCATTGTGTAGAGAAAGTAAACGGGTTTTGTTTTTCTTATTTTTTCTCTACAGTAGGCGTTTGATAAATATTTTAGCCAGTAATCCAAATGCAAGCCAGCCTTATTGATTAGCCAGTGCTTCTGTTACTTGCTGTTGTATTTTTATAATTACATTATGCTTTTACATCGTTTGTGTATTACTGTAACATTTTGAAGTTGTGGAAAGTAATGTTTTGAATTGATGCTGGAAAAGCACCCCAGCCAGCAAATGTCACGCAGTGGTTGCCACAGACTCTCTCTAGCTTAACAGCGTATCTTTTGGGATGCAGCTGGGTAACATATCCTGAAGGCCAAAATCATATTAGACTGGTGGAAGTTAACTGGTTACGGTTTAGCGCAATGGCATGCTTGGGACCAGATATTGCATTAATATTTCAAGAACGATGGTTTTAAGCACAGTGACAAGTTACAGATTTTATTTTCTCTCTTTTTGCTGCTATTGTATTGCTGTACTTTTATGTTGTAGTGTCTATTATTGAAGGCATGGTGTAAAGATGTCACTTGCAAGACATTTTGTTAGCTTATAGACAAGGCCACAGGAATTAATTATGCGATGGTGCGTTTGATGCGATTTTTGTATAATTATAGATTTGCCGCATTTGCCACACAATCCACCATCTGCTGCATAATCTAAATATTTTAACAAAAAAAATTTGTTTTGAATTCAAACAGCTCAAAAGTTACTATAAATGCAGTGACACGTGTTGCTGCACTGTGTATGCCTTTTGCAAAGCTTGACTGGTCACCTTTCTGTTGCTTAATGCTATATTTGGGTATTAAACCAGTACTAAAGATGAATTATGTAACTCCTTTCTAAAAACGGGCAGGTGGACAGATTTCAGAATAAATCATTACGGTACCATCAGTGGTATATGCCCAAGCACATTCAAATAAGAAAAAGTGTTCTTCTCAGCAGCACATAAAGGCCTCGCCTCTGCTGACATCAAAACGGGTTAAAACAACAGTTACGTGAAAAGTATGCATAATAGCAAGCCCTGAAAGAATTTGGATGGTCTTAATGAAAAAATTAGTTAGACCCACGTCTGCCACGTTTTGCCTACCAACTTAGGGTCTCCAGGCCAACGCTTCCTCAAACAAAACAAGCATTGGCATAGCCAATAGGTCTCGCCTTTGGGACTTGCAAGTGTTTAGCCATGCAACAGTTGCATAACTAAACACTTATAAGGTCCCAAAAGCGAGACCTATTGGCTATGCCAATCTATTGAAGCCTCACGGAAAACATCAAAGCGGCCTTGCGGCCGCGAAAGTGATCGCGATCAAACATCAAAGCGGCCGCGAAAGTAATCGCAGTAAAGCGCCACGCGCGCCCGCGCACATGCACTGTAGCTCTAGGCTGGCCTGGTAGCACTTTTTGGAGCCCTCACAAAATGTCTCGCCAGACCAGCGCATGCGCTGGGTCAGGCGAGACCTAAAAAAGGAGAACCACAAACGATTTCCGAGAGCCTATGGCTTACCACATAACGCTTTTTCACCTCCACAGGGAACACAAGAAAGGGCAGGAATTGAAATTGTTTTTACCAAAGAGTAAACCGTTTAAAAAAAACCTACAAGTTGCAAAACACCTCTTGTCTTACGCTTTTTAAGGGATTTCTAACTCGAGCAACAGTAGCTTCACAACTCAGTATTGCTCAAGTAACCCATATCGATAGCAATTAAATCAGTGTTTTAAGATAAGACTGGAATAACACAGAATAACACAGACAGGTCCCTTTGTTGAACATATAGATGTATTTTACATTATAATAATTTTTGAGCTTCTATAAAAGACAGCATATATTTTTTGGAGTGGCATTCAATTTGACAGCAAGAGCAGTTGGTTAATTGTCAGAGTAGTTGGGAAGAAGCTCACTGGGGATTGGCTACAGCTGCTTCCACCATCCCCAGTGAGCTTCTTCCCAACTACTCTGTAGCACAGATCTTATGTGCCTCAAATCTACCATACAATTTGACTACACTCTTCCTTTAAGTTTGAATTTAGGGAAAGAATATACACATACATCAAAGGTAACAAAACAGAATGAGCCTTTAACCCTCAGGCCAGACATGGGTGACATTCAATGGCCTAATCTATATTGATTTCCCACACCTTGATATCTGTCCAAAAAGTTAGACAAGTACTTTTCAAAACAGCTAAATAAACACGTTAATCTTCAGAGGCTTAAAAGAGCCCAGACTATCTGAAGCTAGAGGTAGATTTAGGTCCAGGACATTCTTCTCTGACTTGCTTTTCCCCTGCATCTTGTTTTTGTATAGGGATACAGCTGAGAGTGATGAGCAGATAGGTACACACTCCTGAAAATAGAAAGCTGTGTGTGTAGGGGTAATCTTTGCCATGTGAGTAGAGAAAATTGCATAGCAACCCGTTTGTGGTTGGTGCTACAATTTAAGAAACTTATTTGTTTGGCTTGGTGTTTAAATATACAGTTTTTGGTTTAACTATATAAAAATGCTTCACTGGGCATGAACATAAAAAAGAGCAAATGATATGCAAAACATGCTTGGACATGGTGTTGTGGCGCTTCAAAGCAGTTACTTTGCTTTTGAGTAAGTGCATTCTATGAATTAAGTAATAAAATGCCTTTAGCTCCACGTCACAGATCATGTGCTACAAAAGGATTTGAAAACATTGCAAAATATTTTTTGGCTACAAAAAACAAAACTGCAAGCCAGGCTTGCACCAGGAAGTTGATTTTCTATTTTAAAAATACACATAAACGTTTTTTGTCACAAACAGAATTTAGCACAGGCATCTCAGACAAATGTGCAACCTGTACACACAGCAGTTAAACACATCATGGCCAAATCAAGTCTTCAATGCACCGGTCGATAAACGGTGTAGCGAACGCTAAATTACATTTAAAATTTAATTTAGAGAACACCAACGTGTATTGTTTACAGCACACTGCTACATAATGACTAAAAGCAAAATCAGTATAAACGAAAAAGATATGTTTGTAGATTCGTGGAGACAGTCATAAATTGCATTAATCAGTTTAACCAAGTCACAGGGCATGGCCATTTAAAAGAGCTTTCCTAATGCCACAATCGAGAGATCTGATGGACAAATTGTGTATGTATTGGCCTAATTAGTGAATAAAGATGAGGCATGACTTACATGAAAACAAAGCATCTTTGGACAAGTCGACTGCAGAGCGCAAACTGTAAGTAAAGTACAAGCATACAAACAACAAGACGAAAAGAAAAGAGGAAGAAAAGTGAAGAACCGGCAAGAAAGTGAAAGCGAGCAGGCAAATGTCGACGCGCGCGGCCCCGCTAATTACAAACAGATGGCCCCTACGCGCCGCTGCTCGCTCCCGCAAGGTGGATGCCACCACAAGCACGAGTGTTTGAAAAGAGCTGACCGATTTCTAAAGGTTATCTCCTAGAGCAGCGCTGCGCGCTGTGCTAGGCTCGACCTAAAAATGGTTCCATTTGATGTGATGCAGCAAGGTGACAGGTCATCACACGTTTCTCATTATAACAGCGTCTCGGATTATGTTAGGGCTCAAATGTTTGCAGGGTTTGTCTTCCAGCAAGGCTTTGATTATGCCACCTATGCAACTTCGAATGTACAAGTGCTCTATTTATGGTAAATCTTTGAGTATTTACAGGCTGAGTATGCTGAGGCACAGTTTATGAATGGGCTCTCTTTGGCCCAGCTTTCAGAACATGGTAGGCCTGACACTATGACAGCCTTCTAATTATGCTGGCGTTCTGGCACAGTAGAGAGAGTTCGAAATAGGATTGCTCTAACTGTGCCATTGCTCTTTTTATTACTTTGTTTTTTTTTAAAGAAGGATCTTGTGGATTGCTTTGGAATTATACTTTCTAGCATTCGCTAGATTCCAGAAATGTTCCTGTAAATAAACCCTAGAATACAAACTAAGGGTCATTCTGACCTTCCCCAACTGACCACAATGTGTAATTCATGGGCAAATCACATTATCTTACCATGTCTCAGATCCCTTGTTTGTTTGTCATGTAATTGTGAGTATATTGCAAGCACTAGTTCAGTGGTTCTTAACCTTTTAACTTATGTGGACACCCACCGTATCATTACTGGAACTTTGGAACCCCTAGTGAATCATTATTGGTATCTGGGGACCACCACTCAGCCCTTACTGGAAGCCGGGGCCCTGGCCTAAACATTTTCAATGATTTGAACCGCAAAACAAAATGCAAAAAATACAGAAACGAGCATTCATCAAATAAGTACACAAATGATGAAATATTTAATTTAATTCACAAACCTATTAAAAAAAATCAAAATTTTAATGAAGTTTGTCTCCATAAGGTATTCTGTTTGATGCATTTGCGCTGCTCCCATAAATCTATCTGAGGATATTAACTTTAATTTTTACCCTCCAATTAATTACAAAATCCTTAACATTTACAGAACATCTTAAAATGTTAAATTTTAAATTTTGCTTCTTTATTTATGTAAGCTTTATTAATCTATTAATATTGTTTAATTTTCTAAGTAGTCGTGGACCCCATGAGTAGGCTTTGTGGACCCCTAGTGGCCCGGACCACAGGTTAAGAACCACTGCGCTAGATCAATGAAGGGCCGATTTTACAACTAGATACGGTCTGCAAGAACACATCAGAGTTGAAATGTTATTGGCTCAATTCTCAAAGCTATATACTGATGAAAGTTTGGCTTACACCTGAAACATTTGTTTTGGTACTAATTTTTCAATAATATTTCTTTATTGATATTGTGAACAGCAACATAGTTGACGACTCAAAGTACAGCGATCTATTTAGCAATGCTGTTGAGATACATCTGTATATTCGTTGAAAGGGTTTCTGTTTGTGCTTGACACATAGGGCACATACAATTCTGCAATGCATCTGTATTCAGAACATAGTAAAACGAAAGCAATTATTTAACCCCTTCGGTGCGTCGGACAGCCGGTGGCCATTTCATGCACCAGTGCGCCGTCTTCTCACATGGCACCAGAGGGATTTCTCTCCACCCCCCCAACAGCCTTGGGAGTGGGATAAGAGCTTCCCCAGCTCCCGAGGCTGTCTCTGTGGCTTCCCAGATATGACTATCAGCGTGCACGTCTTGCTGGTGTAATTTAAGTGAAACTGAAATGAGCCAAGAGGCTCATTTCAGTTTTGCTTTCACGTGCTCAGGGGGCTATCTCAGCCCCCTACGCACGTAAAAAGTCACGAGAGGTATCGTTGAAAGGGGAGAACCTCCCTAGTGGATCCCTGCTTGGTGATCGCCCCAGGAGGGCGATCCCCAAGCAGGGATCCACCCACTAGGCACCAGGGAGGAGGGAGAGGCCCCTTGGGCAAGGGCCTTTGCTCCCCCCTTATTAATTAGGGTGAATTGTCTTTCTGCCCCGCTGGGAGGCCAGAGAGCCCACTAGCCACCATGCTTGTTTTCCCCTGTTGAATTTAGGGGTGGGGGCTGCCCAAGATGGGCATACCAATGCCCCCTTCCCATCCCCCACAAAATTGCAGTCGTCTCTCCCCCCTACTCCACCACCCCCCCCCCCCCCTCTGGGCAGAGAGGACTGCATCAATGCTGTATCCTGCGTTTGTGGGGTTCTGTATAAGTTAGCGTACAATGTATGAAAAGCCGTGTCAATTCTGTGTTGAGAGTTAAGAGTAGTACCGGAATTATCTCTAATGGCAGTGATTGGGTTCCTTGGTGAATCAAAACAGAGAAGCCACGCCAAATGTCTACCTGCATTCTCGCCCTCTACGTGTTTCCTCACCAAGTTTTCCCTGTAGCCTAGTGCGCCCAACTGCTCTAAAGTTGATGTATGTCCGATTCTGGCCTGTGCTAGTGAGGCCACAAACGACTGGTCTCCGGGAGATAATTGCTCATTACGTCATATGTCCATATCACTGAGTTGTCAACGAAGTGACAGCTTGGTCCCGTATGCTGTCCTGATTGTGTAGCCTCGAAGTACAACTTTGAAAGAATGATATTCAATATCGATTCCTGAAGCTGAGACCGTATTATCTTGATAGTAGAAAGAGATATTATCTGAAAGAGCAGAACGGAATAGAGTATCACAGAGTACCTCTGAGGGAAGACGCCATGTGGGTATTTTCGATCAATTCCCCAACACAATTCTAATTGCAGGGGACCGTGGTCTGAGAGAGTGCATCCGAGATATTTGTGAAAGGGTATCCTGACTACAGTAAAATAAATCTATCCTAGTGTGTAGGTCATGAAAACCCAAATAATATGAGTACTCCCTGGACATAGGATTCAGGCTGCGCAAGGCGTTCTGTACCGGAGTGTTGGTGACCCACCTTTGTAGATATTGTGAAAGAAAGATTGATTGCGCACCAGGTATTGAGGGGCGGAAACAATCCTAGTCTAAGCTAGGGGTGCAGTTGAAGTCCGCACTGAGTAACTGGGTGCCAGAGTGTCGTATAATGACGCCGGAGTTAAATAGTGTAAGAAAGAGGCCAGGTTCACATTGGGGGCATATAGCGGCATGAGGGTTGGGGAAGACTGTCCAGCAGCCCCTCCAAGAGCACATATTTGCCATCTGCATCTATTTTGGTATGTGCCACCTCAAGGGGCAGTCCTGCCGCCACCTTGATTAGAACTCCCCAAGCATATCTAGAGTATGTGGTCACTATCAGTATGCCCCTCCAACTCTTGCACATTTCTGTGAGGTCAGGGGTAGTCAAATGTGTCTCCTGGATGAGCACTTTTTGAATCTGGCGTCTACATAAGTATTGGTAAAAGCGGTACAGTTTTGTGAAACCTGCCAGTCCACGTACTTTCCAGGACAGCAACAGAAATGGGATTGTAGCCACTACTACCTTGGGCATTGCAACGTGTATTTGTTGATCGTTCCAACTCCATCATCACATCTAAACCCCCCCCCCCCCACCTCCCCAAGTCCCAGCGCATGTCACACCATACACAGACGCATAATGAACAAGCATTTACAATGCAATGGTCTCGGCATTGGTAAAGTTAGAGCTATTGGCATTGCTCATGACATTATTTTTGTTTATGTTTTTGTGTTTAAAACATTTAAAGAAACAGCATTGTCATGCGCAATGCCAATAGCTCTAACTTTACCAATGCCGAGACCATTGCATTGTAAATAGCTCTGTACATTTAGGTGTTGCTCCCATAGATGATAGGTAGAGGTGCATATTAGATTAACAATTTTGGCAAGGTTTTTAAAGAAGGATGTGGTGCGTTAAGGTGCGTGTTATATAACACTTCGTGCATTAAATGAGGTTGTGGCTGTAACAGTAAGGTGCGCCGGTGAGAGTGGGGTAGTTTAGTGAAGTATTGTGGAGTTTTCTGTCAGTCTCTTATCCAGCAGGCCTTCTCCTCCTCCACCCCTAACGGACAGACAGAGTGAAGGAATGTGGCATTTACAAGATGTAGAGTTGGCAGCATGGCAAGGTCATCGTGGTCGATCCAAGTTTCAGTTTTGGCAGTGAAGGTAAGTTTTAGAGGGGTCAGTATTAAAAAGGTTTTTATTACAGAACCATCTAGCATTCCATAGGCTGAGCAAAATGGCGCTGGAATTGGCAGCAAGGCTGTAAGCATAAAGTACAGGCTCTCAGTTCACAAAGGTGGTGTGGGGCAAACTTCTCACACGATGGCCACATACATGGTGTAGGTCACAAATCACAGGTGGTGCAGGGAACCAATCGGTCAGTTCTTTAGAGGAGTGCAAGGCAAAATTAGAGGGGTTTGGGGCACCAATCTCTCGAATGCGTGAAGGCCACATGGTTAAGACGATATCGAGTGGGGTGCATTCCAACGATCAACTGGGATACATGAGGGGTATAGGTTACTGGCAACATTCATAAAAGAGGACAGGCTCATATCACCAATCACTCAGATTCCTGGGATCGATTTATGAATGAATGTGTTTTGAATTATGTGAAACACAAATATATTTTCCGGATTAGAAGCGTTCCAAGCAATGAGTACCTTCTGTAATGACTGGTGAAAATAAAATTTTCGGTATTGGATGTTCAAAGATCGGATGAAATACACCTCAATTTACAAGGCAATGTTCATGAAATACAAGCAGAGAAGACGCTCAGTGTCATAGTACTGAGGCACACCAACCTTAAACATGGCATTCAAATTGACACAAAGCTGAGCTGAGCGTGGCCCTCTGTGAAGCACTGCTAGTATCGGTGAACCACGTACACCGGTTTCATAAACCAGCAGACGTTGCTGCAGGAGATTAGGGCCCAGGCAATCTTCATGTAACCGGAAACCATCGGCGCACTTCGAGATAACAATTTCAAGCGGTGCCGCGGTGCCATGCGAGCCATGAATGGAGCCGGGCTGGTGCGCAGCGGTGACATAAGTGGCGGCAACACAAACCCCATCTCTCAAAGAGCATGGTGAATAAGGCCATCGTTTCTTCCTGTGTAATTAATGGAAGCATGCTAACAAAGCGCCATTGTGCTGAGGTGACAAGTGACAGAGGAGCGGCCATCCCTGGCCGGGTCAGATAAACCGCGGGAGGCATGTCTTTCAGACACAGCATCGCGCCTTTAACAAGGGGGAAAGGCGTCCAAAGCACGGTGCGGATCCCGATTGCAAAACAAGGAGATCAGGTGAGGGAGCAACGCCGGGTCACCACCGCCTTTCTCCGAGGCAGAGAAGAACTGCCTCAGAGAAACGCAGCCTCGGTTTCGGATTCGGGGGCGTGTTTCTTTTTCTCTCCTCTTGCCATTGGCTGGAGGAGAGAAAAACACGCCCTGCGAAAAGCAACGAAAAAACACGCCCCCCGATCCGAAAAGGACGGGGCTTCAACGGAGTGACTGGACCTCTTCTCCAGTGGCTGGCCAGCATTTAAGAGGCCAGCCAATGGAGAACAGGAGAGAAGAGGGGCGGGTGCAAGCCCCTCTTCTCAAAGTCACTCAAAGTCATTAAATCTCGGAGCGAGACTGCGCAAGCGCAGCCTTCGCAGCCGAGACCTAAAAACTATGTGGAAAATTAGTAAGAAAATATAGAATTAATTTCCAATGCCCGTTCCCAGGCAAGTACACCAACGGGCGACTAGCTGTATGTATTGTATGTGTAATTGCATTTATATAGTGCTTACTACCCCTGATGAGGCTTTGAAGCGCTTTTTCGGCGAGTAGCACAATACTCCGGGACCCATAAAAGATTAATGTTGAATTAGTGTAGTGAAATGTGATAGTAATTTGAGTGGTGGATACGTTATTCAGTTATTTGGATAGAGAAGGGTAGCGGAGGGATAGAAGAGGGAAAAAAGGTTTGCATTTATATAGTGCTTGCTACTGCTGATGAGGTGTTGAAGCGCATTTTTAGGTGAGTAGCACGCTACTCTGGAACCCATAAAGGATTAGTGGTGAATTAGTATAGTGAAATACGAAATTTGAGAAGTGGACATGTTAGTTTGTTAATTTGATTGCAAAGGATAGTGGAGGGTTAGAAGAGTGAAGTCGGAGGTAAAAGTTTAGAAAGGCTTGTTTTGGGGGATCGGTATAGTCAGAGGTGTCAGATGTGCAAGGAGGGGTAAAGTAGGGGAGTGTCTAGAAAGGGCTATTTTAGGGATCATAGTAGTGGTATGGGGTTTGAGATGTATGAGAGAGTGAATGTAGAGGATACATTGATAGAGGTATAGTGCATTGGAAAGAGTAGTAGAAAGAGGTTTGAGATGAGTCCGATTTGAGGTAGAAGATGTATTGAGAGAGGTATAGGGTGAGAAATGGGTTAATGCATTGGATATACTGAATTAGAAGAAAGTAATAAATCTATAGACCCATAAGTACATGGAAAGCATTTAGATGCATAAAGGAAATAAGTATATGTAGATTAAAGATGGATTCGATGAACTCTGGTTTTCAAGTGTTGTACTCCTTTTTTTTTTTCTCTAATTAAAAAACATAATTATTCGACACGTTTATATAAAGCAGTACACATATATAGGTACATATCTATAGAACAGAGCGATATGCTGTATATTTATGTTTTGAGTATGGTGCTTATTTGGGGAAGAGCCAATTCTTGAGTAGTTTTCTGAAGATAAGGTGGTTGTTGGTGGTTCTTATGTTAGGGGGTAAAGAGTTACATAATTTGGCTGCTTGAACAGAAAAGGATGTGCAACCCATGTTTTTTTTTTCTTGTATCTTGGGATTTTGAGGCGAGGTGCCACTCTACTGTGTAGGTTCCTATGTTAAATGTGTTTGGTGATTTTATTCCTGATGAAGGGCGGTCCCATTCCATGTATCGCTTTGTGGGTGATACAAAGCAGCTTGAACTTTTCTTCTGGCAACCAGTAACCAATGCAGGGCTTTCAAGGCAGAGGAGATGTGGTTTCGTGGTTTGATATGCAAGAGTAGTCTGGCAGCTGAGTTCTGAATCTGTTGTAGTCTTTTCATAGTCGTTAAAGGTGATCCATGGTAGGGGTAATGTAGTGGAGACAGTGTTTTGCCTACATACATTGCTATGTTGGCATACGCGTTTTAGATGTTAACGCCATCTTGCCACTTTGCTGCTTTTGCACACGACACTACAGGTAGTTATTACAAGTAAAACTGCTTGCTTGCTTTTCTTCACATGAGAACGGTCTGTTGTTCACATCCCTAGACGTGCACCGCGACCTTAGTCTGAACACTGAGCAGAAACTGTCAAGGTCAAATAACAATGTATGCTGTTGAATTCAGGTTGATCGGCCCACGCTCTAGACACAACAAGCACACAGCTGCAAATATCTGAAACTCGGGTGCCTATAATATTGCATTTGCATGCATGATTCTGACACACTTGGAGAAAACCTTTCCAGACACAGAGAGCAGTGCTGATCCTGGGATGTGATTCACCTAAGCTGATCTTTGAGGTATGGGGTTCCCCATTCAAACCTAAAGACCTTCTATTATTATTATAAAACTAGCTTACTAGCCAGGGGAGGGTTGTACATAAGGTATTATAGGACCTGTTTCCACTATCATTGTAAAATGATTTCTCCCTTTGTTTTTTATGGTACTGTAACAATGCTGATGGTTTTATTTCTAATCATTTGTTTGCTTATGTTAGCCAAAGTACTGCACCTTAGAGCACGTAGTTAAAAATAAACATTTTAAACTTTTCCGTGTCTCTGATTACTCACGTTGTGGACTGATATGAGAACAATAACGAAAAGGTGTTCTTGATTCCCACCATTCCTGAGAGTACTCTAAGCCGCTTGTTCTGGGTTGTCTAATCATTGGTAGCTTTGATAAGATACGGGGAACAAATGAGACACTGATGCTAGTCGGATAGGGGTTCTAGGTACTGAGGTGAGTTTTTTGGTACACCACAATTCACTGAGGTCCTGATTTCCTGCGCATAGTTCTGTGCATGAGCAGAATTCCCGCAACATGGCGCACCTAATGTTTTGGTCTTATGATTGAGATGCCTTAGTAGTGCTTGTATTTGTCCAACACCCTCACTCTTGTTTCCGGTTGACGGGAGTGACGGTTTAAACCTACCTATATAGTTGACTTATAGGTTAATTCAAGCTTTACATTTAAAAAGGTTTCCTTTTGATTTACTGACCCTTTTTTGTGCTACGGTTCAATATAGATTGTTTTTCTTCTCTTCGTCCTTATGGCTGAAGTTTCTATTGCAGCGCATAGTCGCGCACCTCTCCGGCGTCACTTGATTCGGTTCTGGGTGCCAGACGATGGAATGTCTATTATCTTTGTAGTGTGTGCTGATGTATCGTTCCCCTATGAGCTGTTTAACTCTTGGGTTACTTTTCCAGAGGAGAATGCGGACGATGAGACATTTCATGGATACACTCCTACGGCAGTTCCAGCTAATTACAAGCCGTATAGGACGCAGGAAATTCCAATTTGTGCTTGGCAGCATCGTATTTGGTTCAATGACGCCTGCCCCCACACTGTAACTCCGGTTCGGTTAGGTCCCTTGTCCATTCCTGGGGCCACTTGGCCAGTCTTGGCTGGGTTCACACCACAATTACGATATTTGCTAGCCCAGCTGGATAACTTACTTCAACTCCATACCGCCTTGATTGCGGTGCATAAGACTTTAGTGCAATACCTCTCTCGCAATGTCCAGGTGGGGGCACCTGGGGTTGCGACGCAACCAGTTGGACCGGCCGGGATCGCTATTAGTCCCGTCATGGTTAATTCGTTAATGGGCAAGCGCCCCCAGTATAAGGACGATATGCCTTATTGGTTTGCTGAGAAATTTGGGCAGCTGGAAGCAGGATTTCCAAATTCTACTCCTGTGGAAAAACACAGGATCCTTACTATTAGTTAGCAGAAAGACTTCGTCCCAGAGGTAACAGATTGTGAGAACTGGGGTAAAGTGTTTGCAGCAGTCTACGTGAAGTGCTTCAGCACACCGTCTATGACTGTACTGCTCTCCGTGATCAAGCTTGTTCAGGATGAGCACGGTCCGGAGGCGGCGGTCGAGTTGGGAATGAGGCTTGTCGGCGTGGTCGACTTAGTTGCTGTTCTCATCCTTGCTAATGTCAAGGGAGATGCGGTTAACTTTCAAGTGTTGAATGCCCTGCACCTCGTCGACGACGTCGATAAACCCCGGCGGTTACCGAAAATTGTTGCGGAGGCTTATAAGACCATTGGCCGCAATACTTTGGGTGTTAAGCCTTTTGCTAAAACAGTGCAACCGCAAACTCGGACGGTTAAGTCTACTAAAGACGACCGTCCAGCTTTTCCTAAACAAAATTGGAAAACTAAGAAACGGGGGAAGCAGCAACAGAAACAGGGGTCTCGTCCCGCGTCACCGATACCAGTGACTACTGAACGCACATATGAATTGCGCGATCGCACAAGAATTAGGTCTCCTGATAGATTTCAGGTTCCTGAACAACATTCTCCTCGTTCTTCACAGGAAACATCGGTCTCTCAGTCCGGTGGAGGTGAACGTGGCAGAAGTCGGAGTGCCCCACAAGGACGCGAGCAGACCCGCCCGGCTGATGGTTAAGGCAAGCAGGGCGACTGCACGTCAACGACCTCCGTTTCAGAAAAAAAGTTGCTGCAATAACAGCGAGGTATGCCACAGATAGTGAGAACACAGCTTCGGAACCTGACATGGGCACTAACAGTGCTAGATAGCACAGCAGAGGTTACAATAGTGCAGCAAGCACTGCGTCCATATCTGAAGGCGACAGCAACTGACACGTTTATTACTGTAGAAACTGCTGATACTAGAGTAGCTCCCCCTGACAGACTATATGACAGTTCTTTTAATTGAAGGTGACATACAACGTACCATAAAAAGGATTTTTGGGGAAAATCTGACCTCTACATATGACATTTTGCTAGCAGAGGCGGACTGGCCCCCAGCTTTTGTTTTGGCCGCTCCCAGAGGGGAGGAGGTAATCCTTCCATCTTTCGCGCACACCATGCCGAAGGAGCAAGCTCAGAACTTTGCAGAAGAGTGGGCACAAGTGCTTGCTCCAGCGTTGTACCGTACTCCGGTTCGGTGGGATAAATTATCACCAAGCCATGAGATTCCGTTATGGTCTATGCCACAGCCACAACCCCAATATCCCATGCGCCGCGAAGCTAGATCTCACGTTGCAGAAATCCTTGAACAATTGGAATATCAAGGTGTAATTGAACCATGTGTGTCACCCATGAATAATCCTCTATTCACTGTAACCAAACCTGATGGGTCGTACCGCCTGGTTTTGGATTATCGGCATTTGAACTCTCATTGTCTGATGTGCGCGGTACAAAACACCCGTTGATAGTCTCGTGAGAAAAAGGTTTAAGACCACACTTGACATATCCAGTGGCTCTTATAGCCATAACCTGTCCTCTATTAGTAGTCAATGGACAGCCTTTACTGCTGGCGGCAACCCGAAACAGTTTAAAAGATTAGCCATGGGCTACAAAAACAGTCCAGGCGTCTTAGCCGCATGTGTAGTCTCTGTTAGAGAGCATAGACCCTGATGCGTACTCATATGTTGATGATATTTATCTCACAGACGAATTATGGCCGCATCTGTGTTGCGTTGACCGCATCATTATGTTTGCGGACTTCGGTTACAAATTTAACTTTGTAAAATCACACATTGCAGAGTATACAGTGCTGTTTTTGGGCTATGAACTCAACAACGAAGGACGAGGTTTAGCACCTCACTTCCTGCAGAAATGTGCATGTTTGCGCGCTTCAACAACACTGAAAAAACGACAATCTTTGCTGGGTTATTTTAATTTTGGGCGTACTTACATTCCCGATTATGCCCAGCGTATCAAGCTGCTATATGCCTTGGTTCAACCTACTTTTACCAAATCGAGCTGGCTGCCAGAACATTCAGCTATCCTGCACTCTTTGCAGGCTGATCTTCTTTCTAAATACTTATTGACACGTGATAACCACACAAACCTCGTAAGAATTGTGCCTGGCGCAGTGGGTTTCACGTTCTTGACACTTAATGAAGGGGACTCTGTCCCTATTGCTTACAAGTCACACCTGTACAGTTCAGCTGAAATGCGCTTTTCCACCGTCGAGAAGGTGTTAACTGCAGTACAAATGGCGATTCTGAAAGAGCGCTGTCGCAGGGAAAACGCATGTTGGTTGTCACACCGTATCCTGCCCTTGAGGCAGTGACGAAGGCCAGTGTACCGAATTCTAAAGCTTTGCATCCACGTTGGATACAATGGGCCACTTCTTTGACGTCTCTGGATGTCACTTTCATCTTTGATGCCTCATTGCAGACTCAGGAGTATTTGCAGTTTGTTCATCCAGCTCCTCTGTCCTTGCGTCCGCTTGAGGATTACCGTTGTATCATTTACACTGACGGTTCGGTGCAACTGGCGACGGGGTCTAAGCATGCTTATTCATTGGCCTGCGCAATAGTGGCTGGTACTTTTGTGAACGGAGAATTCAAGTCTGATGTCGTGCACACGCAGACATTGGGTGATTGTACAGCCCAATTGGCAGAGCTACGTGCTCTGGTGCTTGCACTGGAGTTTGCTGATCCTTGAGTGACTACTCTTATTGTGAGTGACTCGTACTACTGTGTTCAGTCTTTCAACGACAATTTATTCTTTTGGTCTCCACATGAAAATCGTGATTCCAAAGGTAGCACAATCAAAACATAAAATGCTTTGGGTTCGAGTCCCAGAACGTAAACAACGTCTGCCGCTCGTGAATGTAATTCATACTCTTGGTTACCAGCGCGTAGGGGTACACGCTGTTGTCAATAGTTTACCTGACAAAGCAGCGAAAACAGCAGTGGCAACATATCTAGTTGCAGCAGTTACAAGATCCAAAAGTAAGATTGATGATGACATCTTGGCAGCCATTGCTGCAACAGAGAAGGCTGATAATTACCCTCGGGGTTTCACCTTCTAAATACTCTTATCATTTAAGTCCTGATAAAGTTCCCTATGTGAGAATTAACGATGTTGGTGACAGGTTGATTCCCAATGTGGACCGCAGACTTGCTTTGATAACAGCCGTTCACGAAGGTATGGCTTCAGTCCATGCAGGCGTCTGTGACTGTTACTATCTTACAACAACGTTACTGGTGGCGTGGATTGTATAAAGACTCGTGATTATGTCCTTACTTGTGACATTTGCCTGCAGATTAAACCTTCGACTGCTGCACGTCCACCTCAGACACAGTTGTATATATTTGGATCACTGCGGTCCTTTCTCCTCTGATACTGCGTATAAGTACATCTTGCAGTGGATTCGTGCACACGTTTTCTATGGGTCTGGCCACAAAGGAGTGCTGATGCTCGAACTGTCGTTAGGGATTTGCGTGTCTTTGTGGCAATTTTTGCATGTGGTACCCTCCATTCGGGCCAGGGTCCGGCGTTCGCCTCTAAGGCGTACAAGGATGCCACGAGATCTTTGGGGGTCCAAGTCAAATTTTCGTCTCCATACCGGCCTGAGGGCAATAGTATTGTGGAGCGAATGAACCGTGACTTAAAGCAATCCTTGACAGCTAGGGTTTTAGGTACTGGCAGGAACTGGTTGGCTCATTTGTATAGCGATCAACGTGCACTTAATAATCTCCCTAGAAGGTCTCTGGGTGGGCGGACCCCATACAAAATGCTCTTTGGCATAAAAATGTTTGTCCCAGACCTTGATGGTCTAGACATGGCGGCGTCGACCACACCTTTTGACGTAGATGATCATTCTGCTGTGTTACAGAATCTACAAGAGGCTCGAGACAGTCTTGCAAAGGAACACTTGCCCTCCACAACTGATGCTGCACTTCAAATTCCGGTAGTTGGCTGGCTACCTCGAGTTGGTGACCTGGTACGTGAGAAGGTGGAGAACAAGGAGGAGTTTGGCCGCTCTTATAGTGCACCGGTTCCAGTGCTTTGCGTGCAGGGTACAAGAACAGTCATTTTACCGCCACTTCCTGGTCGCAAGGATAACAGGTACATCTCTATTGACAATGTCAAACTACGAGTGGCCGATTCTTCTTAGTATGACTCCAGCGGTCTCTTGTCCAGCAGTGCTGAGAAATTCAGTTTTGGCTCTGGCAAATACGAACAGGCCTGACATTGCCATTGAGATGCATACAATTACTAATCCTTTATTGACTCCACCGGCTGGTGGTCCCCATGAAGATACTGAGTATGCCTATCCCACAGATGTGTCGTTGCCTGGTGTGCAATCAAGTGCATTTGAACAGTCACGTTTTTCATTTGACACTAACTCTACAACATCGAGTGTCCCATTGAAAATTTCAGTTTTTGCTGTGTGGTTTAAAAAACATTTTTTAATTTCCCCTTGGACTTACATTTGGCTGGTGCTCATATCTATTTTTTTGGTCATGTACATTGGATTTGTGGTTGTCTTTTTTTCGTCTAATGAATGGACATTATCTGACCGAAAGATCTGCTGTTAGATTAATCGATGTAACTTTGGCACCCCACTCCTCATCACACATCATGAAGAGGGACCAGACTTTTGTTAATATCACTGCCTGGCCTGTGTTAGATGGGATTGTATGGGACGCTGTAAAATTTAAAATTCATGGCCCCACAGAAGTGATTAATGTCCCCAATGTACTTTTGTGTTTCTATGGGGGATGTTGTGAAACAAAACATATGCTCTGATGATTGGGATGTCCAAGCCGTCGAGGCTCTGTTTTTTGATTTGAAATATTATGCTGCTTTTGATGCTGAAGATTTGTATTTACTCAGCAAATTATAGAGAGTTGTTTTGCTACCAACACTATGGCAGTCATTTTCCTGCATAAAGCGAATACATTTAGAAATGCCGTTAATTATACACAATGGGGGGGGCGTGGCCAGGCGCCAACGAAGATGGCTGCTTAGGTCCCGAGCTCCGCCGAGCTAACTGTGCTGCCGGCGACCATCCGACCATTATCCGGGCTGCAGACATCGGGAACCCCGCGCCACACTCCCGAAGGGTGGCTCGACCGCTGGTGCCCGGGAGCGGCGCTCGAAAAGCGAAGGGGCGCGCGGCGGCGGTGACTGCTGCTGCACCGACGGCGTTGGCGAGCGGCTGGAGCCGAAGGCGCGGGCTCGCCGCCACTCGAGGCCCCGGCGTGCGGACTACCCCGTGTGCGGAGCTGGCGAGGTGCGGATCGCGGAGGGCAGCGGCCGAGCTGCTGTGAATTGCGGAGGCTCTCCGGCGCTTTACTGACGAGGTGACCAGTGCCGCTGACAGCCGGGAGGGGCGGACTGTGTATGGGTGGCTGAGCCCCCGGGCCTACATCCTGGCAAGCGGGGGAATCCGTGGCAAAAGAAGGGGCTGCATGCCCGCGGAGACATCGTTGCCTGTTGGAACGGTGGGGAGAGTGCGGCGGCCCTATCAGTGGATCACCGAGAGGCCCGGCTGCGGGACAGGCGGTGATCGCCGGCGACGGCGCAGTTTGGCGGGTGCGGCCTGCCCGGGGGTGTAACGAGCCTGGACCAGCACTCCATCGCCCAGTGGCTTGCGGGACCCCGAGTGTGGCCCCCGCCTGGCGGATGGTGTGAGCGGAGGGTGTGAGGGATCGGCGCCGGGAGTGGTGCTGACGCTGCTGATCCTCCAGAGCGCAGGTTTACAGCCGGAGGGTCGGCGACGAGGTGCTGTCCCGAGAGGCGAGGAGACGACAACGTGGGCCGGGAGTCCTTACCGGCGACTGCGCTGAGTGACGTCCTTGGCGAGGCGGCAGACGGCGGTCGCCATGCGCCCAAAGGTGGGGAAGCACACGCAGACTAACAAGCTGGACAAGTATGCGGTGCCCACTGGCCCGCCGCTCTCTGGGGTACCGATGGACACTAACGCAGAGAAGACGGAGCCCTCCCTAACCTCCATTATGGCCGCCATACAGACCCTGGGCACTAATCTCGAGACCAAAGTAGACAAGATCACGATTGAGGTCAACCTTCTACGCGCGGACCTCGGCAAAACCACGGAGAGGTCCAAAACAAACGAGACGAACATTACGGCCCTGCAGGCCTCGGAGAAGCGACTGGAGGGCCGCATCAACGAGCTCGTCCTCCAACACCGCCAAATGGCGCTGCGGCTCGAGGATCAAGAAGGGAGGGCGCGGCACAGCAACATCCGCGTCGCAGGCGTGCCGGAGGGAATGGAGGGGGACAGCGTTGAGCTCTTTCTCGAAGACCTCATTCTCCACCACCTGAAGCCCGGGAGGCTTTCGAAGCTCTTCACGGTTGAGCGCGCTCACCGAGCCCCGATCCCCAGGCCCAGACCGGGAGCCCCGCCCAGGACAATTATCGCCAAGATCCTCAACTACCGGGACCGGGTCGCTATCCTTCAGGAGGCCAGGCGGCGGGGGATCTTCAGCGCGAAGGGGCCACTATCAGATTCTTTCCAGATTTCATGCTCCGAGTGCAGCAGGAGCGCCGCTCGTTCCTGGGCGTCAAGGCGGCGCTCAGGGATCGCGGTATTAAATACATGATGTTTTTTCCCGCCAAGTTGAAAATCATCGCGGAGGGCAAGTCGTACTTCTTCACTTCGCCGGCTGCGGTCCAGGAGTGGCTCGACGTGGCGCAGACGGAGGATCGCAGTAGGCGCGACCGTGACCGCCCGCTGCGGGTGGTGGAGGCGTCCCCTGGATTTGCGGCGGATGGACTGGGGAGAGCAGAGCAGAGCCAAGAGTCATGGCGATCCAGATCGAACAGCCCCCGCTGGGACTCTCCCCCGGACACGGCGAAGCGCTGAGCCTTTCGCCAACGGCCTCAGGCCGCAACGAACAGTAATGTATTTGTTATGCGATGGGGTTCCTAAGACTGTGGCGGGACTCTGGGGAGGGCATGGTTACTCTCCCGCCAATTGACATTGAGGGGGTCCCTTGATTGCCTCGCATGCTTGCTGGTGTAACAGTTTGGGCGGCACAGTGGTGGCGGCGGCTGGAGTGGGTGCTGGCCTCAGTTCTCCCCCACATAGTTTCTCCGGGGAGGGTGGCTACTCTCTCCGGGTTGGGATGGGCGACAGGCGCTCTGCTAATTGGGGGAGTGGGTAGTTTAAGACCTACGGAGCAGGGGGCAGGGCGGGGGGTGGGGGGGCTTGTTTGGGGAACTGTTACAGCTGAGGCACTCGTGTTGCTGCGACAGTCAGGTGTGGATTCATTGGATTCGGTCAGACTCATGTTATGTATAGCTGTGGGGTGTTAGGGAGGTGGGGGGGAAGGTGGGGAAGTTGCATGTTTGTTTTGGTACACTCTGATGGGCGATGCGGGATGGCGGGCAGCGCCGGTGCTTGGAGACGGACAGGACTCTACAGCAGGGACTATGGCTAGCGGGAGGGGGTACAGCCTTAAGATCCTTAGCTGGAATGTCAATGGGCTGGGGAATGGGCTTAAACGAACTATTGTACTGCAGTTCATTAAACGACACCTCCCTGATATAGTGCTTCTGCAGGAAACACACTTGATGGGGAATACGTGCCAGGCCCTCAACAGATGGGGTTATACCCTAGCGGTCCACTCCGGCTTCACCTCTGGATCACGGGGAGTGGGTATCCTGGTTCGCCGTTCCCTGCCCCTGCACATTGACCACACTGAGCTGGACCCCCTTGGCCGTTTTGCGGGTCTGTCTGGGAGATGGGCGGGTCGACGGGTTAACTTTGTCTCCATATATATCCCCCCCCCCGGCCTGCAGACGCAGGCATACGTAGACTTGGGGAAGCTCCTGCTCTCCCTCCCTGACTGACAGCTGCTCATAGGGGGGGACTTTAATGCCGTGGCCTCCGGCGCCCTAGACAGGCACCCACCCAGGGACACGCCCCCGAGGCAAAGGTGGTTGGCGGATTTTATCGACGCCTTTGGGCTCACGGACGCCTGGCGGCTGCTGCACCCTGCGAGTAGGCACTTCACGTTCCACTCTGGTCCACATCGCTCTTTCTCCCGCCTGGACTACGTCCTGACCTCCATGCGGCCGGACATGCTCATCCGAGAGGCCTCCCTCCTGGCGCGGGGTATCTCTGACCATTCGCCAGTATACATACAGATAGCGCTGGGGGGTGGCCGGGCGGGCTGCGTCTCCCCAATACTCGCTTGGCGTCTCAGGAATGAGGACCTGCGGAAAACACTAACCAGCGCCATTGAGCGCTATTTCGAGCTCAACATTGGGTCAACGGGCTCCGCGGTAACCCTGTGGGAGGCTTTCAAGGCGGTGTGGCGGGGGGAGGCCCTTTCGGCCATTGCCGGCGGCCGTTAGGAACGACGGGCGCAGATCGCCTCGGTCGAGACGCACCTGCGTGCGTTGGAAGAGGCAGCATGTGCGGAGACGGAGCCGGGGATGCAACATCGGCTGCGACTCAAAACCACAGAGTATAAAGAGCTGGTCACGCTCGCTGCTCAGACGGCTGCTCAGCATAAGGTGGGCAAGTTGTACGACCAGGGAGATAAAGCTGGCAAACTCATTGCGTGGCTGGACAAAAAGCAGCGGGCCGCGACTGTGGTGCCGGTGATCACGACAATGTCGGGCGCTACGCTCACGGAGCCTACGGAAATTGTGGAGGAATTTGCGAGACATTTCCGGCGGGTTTACAGCAGGGGGTCAGACCGGCCGGAGGAGGACTCAGATGCCCTGCTGGCGGACATTCGTATGCCCTGTCTGTCGGAGGCCGACCGGGACGCCCTGTAGGCCCCCCCTAGCCGCGTCCGAATTGGAGCGGGCGATTGTGGACCTTAAACCGGGGAAAGCGCTCGGACCCAATGGCCTGCCTATCGAGCTTTACAAGTTAAAGCCGGATGTCCTTAGCGTGCATCTCCTCCAAATGTTTGAGGAGAGCGCAGCGGCGGGGATATTGCCACGCGACCAGCGCCTGGCGACTATAGTGGCCATCCCAAAAGAAGGGAAGCCAAGAGATGCCTGCTCCTCGTACAGGCCGATCTCTCTGCTGAACGCGAAGCCGAAAATTCTTGCTAAAACCCTCGCAAACAGGCTCCACTCGGTACTCCCCAAGCTGGTCCACCCGGACCAGTCCGGCTTCATGCCCCACCGCAACACAGCGCTTAACATCCGCCGCCTGCATGGGGTGCTGGGACGATGTCACACGATTCAGGAAGACGCGGTGGTGTCACTGGACGCCACCATGGCATTCGACACCCTCGAGTGGCCATACATGATGGCCGTACTTCGAAAACTGGGGTTTGGCCCGTGTTTCGTTGCTTGGGTCCGCCTTCTATATTCGGAGCCACTGGCTCAGGTTGTAATTATTGGTAGGGTGTCTGAGGTGTTTGGCCTTGAACGGGGCACCAGGCAGGGATGCCCGCTCTCCCCCCTCCTATTCGCGCTCTCACTTGAACCGTTGGCGTCTTGGATCCGGCAGGCCAGCTGCTAACGGGGCTGCGGTGGGCAGAGGGCTGGGAAGACAAGATTTCGCTATATGCAGACGATATCCTCCTCTATCTCTCACACCCGCGGAGATCTATTCTGGCGGCCATAGATATCTTTGTCAGTTTTGGGAAGAACTCCGGATTCTGCATCAACTGGGCTAAATCGGTCCTCTATGTTCTCCACGGCGGTCCTCCCTGGCTTCCTGACGGCTGCCCGCTTGTGGTGGCGGAGGAGGGCTTTCGATACCTCGGAGTGTTTATCACACGGGATGGACCTCTCCGGTTTGATAAGAACCTCATGCCACCACTCCAGCGGTTCCAGCGTGATTCGACTGCGTGGCGGCAGCTGCCGTTGTCGCTGCTGGGTCGTGCGGCCCTTTTTAAGATGATGGCGCTCCCTAGATTTTTGTACGCTCTCCAAAACCACCCTGACCTGGTGCCTGCCTCGTACTTTGCGGCGGTGGAGGCGGCGCAGCGGACCCTCCTGTGGGCGGGTACACCCAGGATAGCGTTAAGAAAACTTACGCTGGGGTGGTATGACGGGGGGATAGCCCTCCCTGATATTCGCAAGTACTATTGGGCTGCTCACCTCTCGGCGATAAATCAGGGGACGTACTGCGACGGGAATGACCCGGGGTACGCGATGGAGAGATGGCTGCTCCCGGGGGGGGAACTTCGAGGTTGCGCTGTACTCCAGACCGGGCAGACGCCACCTCACGGGGCCTACGAAGCATTCAGTTCAAATATGGCACGCCGCACACAGGGCGCTGGGATGGTCTAACACGCTTACCCTGCCCACACCACTGTGGGCATCGGGAGAGGCTGGGTGGCCTGCGTCACACAAAGGGGTTTCGTAGCTGGGATCTTATTGGGATCTCCCGGGTGGGGGACCTTTGGGGGCCGGAGGGGGTCAGATCCTTCGCATATCTCCAGGGCACTTACGACCTGGCGCGCACAGAATATTTTAGGTATCTACAGGTCCGACACTCCCTCCGAGCTAATATCCCCTCGGGCACGAGACCCCCGCAGGCCTCCCTGCTGGAGGACAGATTGCTGGATGGCCATATGCCAGAGCATGCCATCTCGCTCACATATAAGAAATTGGTTAACAACCCCCCTGATCCTCTCGACTCCCTGAAAGAGAAGTGGGTGGCGGATGGCCTGGAGATTGATGACGAGGAGTGGACCACCGCTTTGGCATCCCCTAGGGAAGTAGCGATCTCGGCTAGACTCCGTCTGGTGCAACTTAAAATACTGCACAGGGTATACGTCTCATGCACCAGGCTACAGGCTATGGGGAGGGGAGGGGAGGGGAGGGGAGGGACTGTGTCGTCGGGGGTGCGGAGAGAGGGGCTCCTTCTTCCATGTTTTGTGGGAATGCCCAAGGGTGCAGCGGTATTGGAGGCGAGTGGTGTCCTGCATGGGTGAGGTATGGGAGACTCCTATTCGTACTGAGGCCAAGAGGTGTTTGCTTAACATTTGGGAGCCTACTGACTTGCCCCAACGGGGGAGACACTGGGTTACGCTGGGGCAAATGGTTGCAAAGCGGAACATTGCTAGTCTGTGGGGAGCATCCACGCCATCTAAACTGGCGGACTGGCAAAGTGACATGGACTGGTGCATGCTACAGGAAAAGGCGGTATATATGGCGCGAGGGTGACCACGGAAATGGGGGGAGGTGTGGTCACTGTGGAACACCTTCCGAGGAGACATAGTTGAGCCTCCGCGGGCCCGGCTGACTGGCCTGGAGATTCTGGACTAATCAATGGCTGGTGCCCGACTTCAAGTATATAGGTTTAGTCTCACTGCTGTCTCTATAAGTTCCCGGTGCTGTGACACCCCAGAGGAGATTGCAACCTCATGACCAGTACTTTGTGACCTGATTTTGTTATGTTATGTTTACAAAACCAATAAAAAAGATTAAAAAAAAAAAAAAGAAATTATACACAATGGGAACATTGTCCAGCTCCCATTAAAGGCAGCTCCAAAACTCTAGTGAAAACATTTACATATTTTACTGATTTCAGTGTATCTAAACCTGAAGCCTTTTATTTTAAAATGGCAGCTTCCAAAGTTAGACCGACCCATACTAAATTATTGTATTCAAAGTCCTTTATGGATGAATTAGCTATAGAGGGCTATGAGCTGTGGAAAGATACCATTGATCTTAAATCTGTTTGGGGTTCTAAAACCTGGCAGGTGCAAGGTTCTGAGGCTTTACATCGTGTTATGTTATGTTAAGCCGCACTTTTTGAGCGCACGGCTACCCCAGAAGGGTGTCCCGGCGCTTTGGCAAAGAGGCCCAGAGAAACAAGAAACCAAAGGCAAAAAACCTACCCCCATCACAGCGGGTTACTTAGTAAAAAACAGAGTTTTCAACTCCTTCCTGAAAGCCAGGAGGTTGTTCGCTTTCCGGAGGGAGAGTGGGAGCTCGTTCCACAAGCAGGCTGTCACGTATTGGAAGGAGCGACCTCCCATCCGAACACGTTTGACCACAGGCACCTCCATTTTAGCCCGGTCCGCCGACCTCAGCAGCCTCCGCGGCACATAGAAAACAATACGCTTCCTCAAATAGTTAGGGCCAATTGCATGAAGGGCTTTAAATGCCAGAGTGAGGAGCTTAAATCTAATTCTCCCCGAAATTGGGAGCCAGTGCAGCCTAGCCAAAAGCGCAGAGGCACTAGCTCTCCTGGGCAGCCCATAGATAGCTCTGGCCGCCGAATTCTGAACAATCTGCAGTCTAGATAACAGATACTTAGGTAGGCCTGCAAAAAGAGCTTTTGCATAGTCCAGGCGGGAGCCCACAAGCGCCTGGACTACCTTCCTACGATACTGCAGTGAGAGTAGAGGAAGAAATTTCCTGAGCATCTTAAGGATGCTGAAACATTTCCCTGCTAATCCCAGAATGTGTGGACGGAAAGATAGATCATCGTCAAACACCACTCCGAGATTTTTTACCTGAGAAGATGGCTTCTCTGGGGGGGACATGTCCTGGGGCCACCATGTCTTCCAGCCCGGATCAGGGGCACAGCCAAAAAAGAGCAGCTCAGATTTGTCTGAGTTGCATTTCAGGCTGTGCCGCTGAAACCACGCAAAGACTGTACTCAGACAGTCCTTGATTCTGCCGCCGCTGAAGGCCTCTCCCTTCCTGCAGGTGAACAAGAGCTGGGTGTCATCAGCGTATGAGATGACCCGGGCCCCAAACGCCTCTGCTACCTCCGCAAGAGGGGCCATATATATGTTAAAAATGGTGGGGCTCAGGATAGAACCCTGGGGCACCCCCACCTCCAGCGAAAGCATTTCAGCCGAGAACGGCGGAGCCCAGATCACCTGTCGGCGGTCGGCAAGAAAGGATTGAAACCAATCCAGCACCGTCCCTCGCAGACCGATCTCCCTAAGTCTTGAGAGAAGACCTGCGTGTGGGACGGTGTCGAATGCCGCCGATAGGTCCAACATAACTAGCATAGCCTTTCCTCCATGGTCGAGCGTCTCCCTGATGGCGTCGGTAACCTCTACCAGAGCCGTCTCCGTGTTGTAATTCGCACGAAAGCCGGACTGGGAATCATGCAGCAGTTTGTTGTTCTCAATAAAGGTGGTCAGAGTATGCTGAACATGTTTCTCCAACACCTTCGCCAGAGCAGGGAGGAGGGAGATTGGTCTATAGTTAGCACATTGCAGGGGGTCGAGCAGAGGCTTCTTAATCAGCGGCAGAATGAGTGCGCGTTTCCATTGGCGTGGAACCACCCCTGAACTCAATGAAAGATTAAGCAGGGGGTTCAGCAAACTGTTCAACGCCGAGGCCACCTTGCCCAAGCATTTCGCCGGACAAACATCCAAAGGCGAACCAGATTGCAGCCTGGATAACAGCTCAAGCGAAATCTCACAGGACAACTGGGGAAAAACAGATAGTGAGGGCCCAGATTCAGCCTGAAAGGGAGCTAAATAGGTCAACTTGTCCCCTAACACAACGTCAGCCGTTTGGGAATCCACCGTAGGAAAAGTGGCCTGAATCTTTGAGATTTTAGTCACAAAAAAGTCGGCGAGCTGTTTGATCCATTCTTCCGAATGAGAATGGACCGGGGTCCCTGCTACCGGGTTGACAAACTCCTTCACAATCCTAAAGAGTTCCCGGCTCGTATTATCGGCTTTATCAATTCTCTGCTCCAGATAATTCTTTTTGGCTACGGCAATCTGCTTATAATAAGATTTTATCGCGTCTCGGTAGTTCATTCGCTCCACAGGATCGTACTTGCGCCGCCACCGCCTTTCCAACTTTTTGCAGTCTTGTCGCATTGTACGTAAAGTGGAAGAGAACCAAGGAGCAGAATTCAGATGAGGTGCTGTTCTAGCAGGCTTCAGAGGAGCCAGCTCCTCGAATCTTGCCTGCATCCAGTTCTGGACCAGGATGAGGTCGGTTTCCAGAACCCCTGTCAATAGACACGGATATTGGCAGAGAGCCTCGGAAAGCATATCTGCTGTCACTAGGTGGTAGGCTCTAAATTGCCGGGGGCCTTCCTCCCGAGCCCTTTGACTAAGCTTATATTCAAGCACTAAGACAAAGTTTATCAGATAATGATCTGACCAAAGGACCGGGAGTGGAGGGGACACCTCAATAGGCTTGGAGGAAAAGATCACATCTAATGTGTGGCCTTTCTCGTGAGTGGGGCTATGGATAAAAGGGGCTAGCCCTAACATCTCTGTAATCTCACGGAGTTTGGTAGCCTCAACATCGGTAAGGCAGTCCATGTGCAAATTTAAATCGCCTAATAACAAGCAGTGCGCCAAACGCATACAGGGTACTGATAGGGCCGACTGTAGGTCCTCAAAAAAGGACCCAATGGGTCCAGGGGGTCTATAGAGGAGAATTCCAGTACAGGTCTGGGACGCCGATAGATGGAGTGTGAAACCTAATGCTTCACATCCGGCAATGTTGTCCACCACAAAGGAGGAACAGTCAAAGACCTTGTCCACTATCAGAGCCACCCCACCGCCTCTTCCCTCAGTTCTATCCCTCCGTAAGATGGAATAGTTAGGCGGGACAGCACAGGCGATGTCGGGTTCAGAACCCACTCCCAGCCAAGTCTCAATTAAAAATAAACAAGAGATCTTGGAGTGCGCGAGAAGATCCCATATATCCGAAGTATGACGAGGCAGGGACCTAGTGTTAAGCAACGCGCAATGACAGTATTGAGGAGGGGTAGATGGACTATGAGTAGATGATAATGTGGGGAGCCAATTACACACGGGGCAGCCCTTACCCAAACGGCGACCGCCGGGGAAAAGAGACAAACAAGCCGAGCGAGTGGGGCGCAAAGCACACAAGGAAGCAGCGCTGTACGTAATCATCCCGTAGCTGCAGGTAGTCACCTCTGATCCAGCAGACAGCAGGAGCCGTAAGCCAGAGTCCGACCTCGTCCGCCTCCGAAACGCTGACGAGCGCAGACGGGCAGGACTCTGGCACGACTCAGGCGCAGGGAAGGCGCTCCGCTGCGCGTGACCAGCGAGCATTAAATAGCGTCGTCTCGGCGTCCCAGGTGACCTGGACGCTCAAAGATGGCGCTCGCGCTTCCTCCCCAATGCAAGATGGCGCTGAACCCAGTGAAACCCACAACCTCCCGGTAACCCGGACCCGCCGAACAGCGGTGGTGATTCCAAATTATGGTGCAAGGTAGGGGCCAGGAGCGCGTTTTAAAAACAGGGGAGAAGGCAAAAGTAAAACAAACAAAAGTCCACAAAACGGGGTATTTTAAAAACTAAGCTGAATAAGAATGGCGCGCGACCAGCGCGAACAGCAGCGGGGCACCGATAGTATTCTCGCCCTCAAGGGCACTAAGCAGACTCACCTTCCGCTCAGCTCGACCTAAATAGCGTCGTCTCGGCGTCCCAGGTGACCTGGACGCTCAAAGATGGCGCTCGCGCTTCCTCCCCAATGCAAGATGGCGCTGAACCCAGTAAAACCCACAACCTCCCGGTAACCCGGACCCGCCGAACAGCGGTGGTGATTCCAGATTATGGTGCGTGCCTTATCCCGAACCATATGTTGTTTTTGAATGCTACTATTTTTCAAACCACCTGTTTTGGATTGGCTACTTCTAAAAAGATGAACTGGGTGCTTATCCTTCCTGGGACAATCACACATCTGTCTATGGATGACTTACAGTCATTGATTACAAATACATTCTTCAATATTTCCGGCTTAGATCCCAAAGGATGGATGATATGGCAGAAAAGTTCAGATTCCTGTCAACATCGTTTTCTGGATCTGCTCCCCGGTTATACACAGGTTAGAATAGACCCCTGATTTGAATCTTCCCATTCTGTTACTACCTATTCTGTAGGAAAATTGTCAAAATTGGCTTCAACATTCCACCTTGGCATCTGTTAAACTTCATCTGTCCAAATTAACTGATGCTGTAGATTTGAATGATTTTGTTTAGGGCCCTGTGAGTGGCAGGTCCAAAAGATGGGTGTATGGTATTTACAACGAAGTTTGGAAATTATCTCAAATTGAGGCTGCTTCTAGATTGAGCTATTGAGCAAGCAAATTTGGAAAAAGTGCTTGCAGTCATTGATAATAGCATTAACGCCCTTTCTTCCAGAATTTACACATTAGATAATATTGTTTCATCTGTTGTGGATATTGTACAAGATGACATGTCTATCTTATGCCATGGTCAAAATCAATTGCTTTCTATAATGCAGTTTGCATGGACTTTACAAACATTGAAGGCTGGGAAAGTTCTCTGTGATTACATGAACATATCATCTTTATTTCTACTGTTTAATCTGACAGATAAACAACAGTTCATGTCCATGAAGGATGCGACATATTCACTATTGCATATTGAAAAATTTGAACCTTTACCATTCTCTGTGGCCGAATCAAACTCAGCTGTGTGGCTTATCCATGGGTTAATCACTTTACCTTTTCCCTTGTTTAAGTTCAGTTCATGTATGAAGCACTATGCCTTGGGCAGATATGAACCACTTGGTACCGCTTTCCTACACAAAGTTTGCTCGCTCCCATTTACACACAGGTGCATGAGAGAGGGTAAAGAGGTTTTTTTAAAAGGAGAGGATTGCACTTCCACACCTGATCACTCAGTAGTTTGTAGGAACATCCAATTGCATGGTGCATGCAACGTTCACACCCCAAATTTAGCTTGCATTTTGAAGGGAAATCCTGTGCCAGCAATTACACCAACTTTCACGTTATTAGCTAACGGTAGCTATTTGCCTTTCAATAATGAGGCGTGTTGCGGGATGCTTGCAGGGATTTCGTATATTGTAACTGTCTCACAATGAGTAGTCTGCTGTAAGAATGTGCTTTTCCCACCCCCACATGGGAGACTCGATGTATCCATCTGGCCTTCCATACCAACCTTGAAAGCAGAGTTCAACAAGATGAGCAGAATAAGGGCTTTATTGTCTCAAAAAGAAGTCGCCCTAACTTCCTCTCGTGAAACATTTGTCCTTCACGTAGCTAACACCCGCACTGAGGTGCATGCTCTTTTAAATACTGATCTCCCACTTCATTTCGGTGCTCTGATTCACACTATATTCAATGCCTCGTCAACAAGTGGCCTGGCACATTTTTTCAAAGTTGTAGGGTCCGGCCTTGTGACCTCGTTCCAAACAATACTTGGTGTGATACCAGCTTTTTTTCATTCTATTTTTTCCAGCGTCTTCGGCGGGCTTCCCTTAATTCTCCCCTTGTGCTGCTGTTGATTTGTTTGCTCCGCAATGGCTGCACGATCTGTGTCGCACGACAGCCTGCCCCGGCTGCTTCAACTGCGCAACCGGATGCTTGAATACTATAGAACACTACCACTGGCCACTTTGAGCGTAGCCTATGGATTGTCCTTCCGGTTCTCATACTTTACTTGCGTGCAACCTGTTTTCCATTGCCTTGATTGTTCATTTGAATGGGATCTGGATTTGTGCCTGTCAAACACGGCGTCCCCTGCCCCGGGTTATGATCGACTGATGAGTCCCTTAGTGGCTCATGAGTTAACAATATTTACAGAAGGCAGTGGTGGTCTAATTGGTAGCACATCTATTCTATTTGTGTATTAAATGTAAGCATCCAAGTATTGGTGCCCCTCGAGGTCAAGAATACTGCACCCCACTACCAAAGGTGCCAAATCACCGAGGCCCAATTGGACCCAGTGAAAACGTTAAACAGATATATAAACCAAAAAAAAAAAAAAGATATACAAACATCGGCACTCTTGTTCAATTTAATATTAATTCATACAGTCAATTTAAAGTACCAGCAGGACATAAATTTAGTACTTGCCGTATCAATTTAATATGACTATATAACAGAGTCTTGAATCACAAATTTAAAAAGCAGTAACATTATAATCCAGGAGTAGACAGCTTGGTGTAACAATCCTCCTTTTTAAGCGTTGAACCGGCAGCTGACACGTGTTTCGTTTCATAGAAACATTTTCAAGGCTTCGATCATTGATAAAGTAGGCGACCAAAAAGTTGTATAGAAATGTGCAAGTCTTGTATTGGGGAATCGTCTTTCCCTAAATATATTATAGCTCTTTGTCAGAACAGAAGACCGCGTCACTTATTTTATGTATAAATCCACTGGTTGTTTTATAGTTTTAGTAGTCACAGAAACTAGGGCTATGATATGCCCCTGTAGTATAAAAGTCTCCCTCGCGGCGCAGTCGTTCCAAGTATAATACGCAAAATTTACGGCAAGAACTGAATTTATGTCCTGCTGGTACTTTAAATTGACTTGTTTAAACAACTGTATGAATTAAAATTAAATTGAACAAGAGTGCCGAGGTTTATATGGCTCATGAGTTAGACTGTTCAGGTATCGGGATTATAGCCTGTGCAGCTGCACATGGAATCCTAGGAAATTGGGATATATATGCTGCAGCTCATGACTTACTGGCGCAAAGTTATCTTGAAGAACACGCAAGTTGTCCTCTGATGGTGCTAGAGGCTCCGGTAATCGAAGAACATGAATGTTCATTTAATTTATTAGATTGGATGGCTGAATCGTTTACTGAAGATTACAACGACTTCCTCTTGGAGGCTGTTGCAACATACTGTACCTATACGTTGATGTATTAAATTGGCTGTTGTCCATCTTCCTCACATACAAACTAAAAATTTTTATTTTTGCTCCAGGAAGAGCTTTATAGCGTCCCTGACTGGTTTTTATTCTTTACTTTTTTACAACAAACTTTTCGAACTTTCACTACCAATTATACAGATTGGCAATATATGAACTTGGTTGTGTCTCACTCGAACTTGAACTCTGAATTCCTACATTGCTTCCCTATTTTGTTTGTGGTCCGATCAAGGGAGGGTGTAGTGGAGACAGGGTTTTGTCTACATACATTGCTATGTTAGCATAAGCGTTTTAGATGTTAACGCCATCTTGCCACTTTTCTGCTTTTGCACACGACACTACAGGTAGTTATTACAAGTAAAACTGCTTGCTTTTCTTCACATGAGAACGGTCTGTTGTTCACATTCCTAGACGTGCACCGCGACCTTAGTCTGAACACTGCAGAAACCATCAAGGTCAAATAACAATGTATGCTGTTGAATTCAGGTTGATCGACCCATGCTCCAGACACAACGAGGACACAGCTGCAAATATCTGAAACTCGGGTGCCTTTAATATTGCATTTGCATGCATGATTCCGACACACTTAGAAAAAACCTTTCCAGACACAGAGAGCAGTGCTGATCCTGTGATGTGATTCACCTAAGCTGATCTTTGAGGTATAGGGTTCCCCATTCAAACCTAGAGACCTTCCATCATTATTATAAAACTAGCTTACTAGCCAGGGGAGGGTGGTACACAAGGTATTATAGGACCTGTTTCCACTATCATTGTAATATGATTTTGTGGGTAAATAGCCGGAGACAGACACATAGGGTGGGATACAGGAAGACTTCTATTGTAATCTTTTCCGTTTCAAAAGGCAAAAATAGAGATAGTTTGTCTGGTCACGTTGCTCCTTAGTATCAGGGCTTTGTGATGACACTGTGGTTGGTTTGACCTCCGCTCCCGTCGAGTTGAGGTCGGGTCAGCATATAGAAAAAAAAAGAGGAAGACTTATCAGTCTAGGGCTCTATGTCGCACGCGTGATAGGGGAAAAGGAGTGAGGGAAGAACACCCGGACCGCCACAAATGCCACACGAGACGTTTGTGCTCTTCAATAAACGAAGGAAAAGAAAACGCTCATCGGGGTTAACAACTCAGGATCCTCCTCCCTCCCCTGGCTTGTTGCTCAGTCAAGTACGGGAGAGCCCCTCTGGAACCAACCCCGCACTCGAGCACGTACTTCTGGGAGCCACGCTCCTCTGTGAGTGTGGCTGGAGTTCTCGCGGTACCGGATCGGGTCCGGCTCCCCTTCGCCTGGGCTCCCCTTCGCCTGGTCTTCCCTGTCGGCTCCGTTGAGGTTTCGGTGCTTCTCCCTCTCCGTACCGCAGCTGGGCTTGGTCGGCGTCTTCCTCCTGCACGTCGTTTCTACTTCGGCTCTTCCACTCGTAACGTTCATAGTTCCAGTAGGCGACTCCCTTCTCGGCGTCTTCCTGGTTTGAAAACCCCGCCTCTTCTCCAGCCGGTGATCCGATAGGTGCCTGTGACCCCGTCACATGGGGCGTCTGTTTCTCCAGGAAGTGGGAAGGGTTTGAGTTAAAGGGACAGCTACAGTCCGGTTGAGGCGTATCCCATGGTGACTGATAATAAAGCACAGAAGAGACGTAAGGCGGTAGCTGATCACCCTCCTCCTCTCCCATCGGTTCCCAGGTAGGCACATCGTGACCGATTTCTCCCTTTGTTTTTTATGGTATTGTAACAATGCTGATGGTTCTATTTCTAATCATTTGTTTGCTTATGTTAGCCAAAGTACTGCACCTTAGAGCACGTAGTTAAAAATAAACATTTTAACTTTTCTGTGTCTGATTACTCCCGTTGTGGACTGATATGAGAACAATAGCGAAAAGGTTTTCTTGATTCCCACCATTCCTGAGAGTATTCTAAGTTGCTTGTTCTGGGTTGTCTAATCATTGGTAGCTTCGATATGATACGGAGAACGAATGAGACACTGATGCTAGTTGGATAGGGGGTTCTAGGTACTGAAGTGAGTTTTTTGGTACACCACAATTACTGAGGTCCTGGTTTCCTGCGCATAGTTCTCTGCATGAGCAGAATCCCCGCAACAGTTATTGGTGTAATCGAGTTTGGACAGAACAAGGGAGATGGTAGCTTGGACCTTGTGAGGAAATTCCAAATGGGGGAAGATTAGTCGCAGAGTTTTTATAATAACAAAGCTTGATCTTGCTAGTTTGTCCACTTGGGCATTCATCAATAGCTTGGATTCCATGGTCATTCTGAGGTTTCTTACTTCATTTGATACTATAGGCGGTGATCCAAGTTCATCAGGCCAGGCTGCAAGCAGGTCATAATGTTTTCAGTCGCCACACATGAGTATTTCCGTTTTGGAAGCATTCAATTTGAGATGGCTCCAAGTCCTCTATTGATCCACGGCTCCGAGACAACTGAAAATTGGCGAGTTTCCAATGTCTTTGGGGCATTTCAGTGAAGGAGTATTTGTGTGTCATCTGCATAGTTATAGCACGTGAGGTGAAATTGGTTGATCAGTACCGGTAATGACTTCATGTAGATGTTGAAAAGCATGGGCGAGATGATAGAGCCTTGAGGGAACCCAGCTTTTTTGGAGTACACTTTGGCCGAGAAAGGTGGTGTATGGATGGCATTAGTTCTGTCTCGAAGGTAGGATGTGATCCAGTGTAGAGCAGTCCCCTCTATGCCAGATTCGTAGAGTCTTTTTATCAGAGTGTCATGGTCAACCGTGGCAAAGGCAGCCGAGAGGTCCAAGAGGAGTAGCGCAGCAACCCCATTGTGGTTAACTGTGTTCTTCAGGTCATCCCAGATGGCAAGGAGGGCAGATTCTGTGCCTCTTCCCGGACAGAATCTAGTTTGGAAGTCTGAAAGTATGGCATTGTCTTCAGTGAATTGTGACATTTGGGCGAACGCTGCTCTTTCTATCAGTTTGCGCAGGAAAGGTCCATTTGTAATGGGTCTGTAGTTGTGAAGTTTCAGCGGGTCTAAGTTTGTTTTCTTCAGTAAAGGGCGTATGTATGACTTTTTGAGTTCTTCTGGAAATATTCCGGTAGTTAAGGAATCGTTGATGATTCTTCTTACTGAAGTGGCTGCAGAGGTGGTTAGAAGAATTGTCTTTGAAAGTTTGCGGTGGACACGGGTCAGAAGGGCTGCCGGTAGGCCTTCTTGCTTTGACCATGTCCATAAATTCATTGTGTAAAATGTGTTGAAAGGAACTGAGAGGCTGAGTTATAGTATTCTTGGATTGTTTTGTAAAAGGGTTAGTGCTGGTGCTTTTTCTCTGTTTTAAGCATGAGTCCAACGTGTCTGCTTTGTCCGTGTAATGATTTGCCAGTTTGCCTGTGAAATCTTGAGTAACGGGATGAGTTCCTTCTAGGCAATTTGGTTTATGAAATTTATTGAGTGTTTTATATACTATATATATAATTCTTTATTTGCACATTTATCATTTTGATTTCTGTCTGAATAGTAAATTTTCTTTGCTTTTTTCATAGCAGATTTGTATAATCTGTTAATTTTCTGTAGATTAAGTTTGTCTTATTTGGTTATTGTTTTGAGCCAGGCATGTTGCAGCCTTTTAATTTGTAGTTTTATGTCTTTTTTATCTCTGTATTTCTCCAAGGTGCTGGTTTTCTTTTGTTCTGTTGTGTGGTCTTGAGTGGTATCCGTATATCAAAAGCTTCCTGTAGCCACTCGTATAGTTTTTGAACAGAATTTGTTTCCAGATCTTTACTGGATGTTAGTTGTATTTCTAAGTGTTCCAAATTGAGTTTGTTCCACTGTTGATAGGTGGATGCATGTAAGGTGGCTTTAGGTGAGTCGCTTAGTGTTGTTTTAGGTTGGAAAGCAAGCAAATGGTGGTCTGACCATGTGACTGGAGTTATAGTTTGAAAGGTAACTAGTTCGGTATTAACAAAAATGACATCTAGGATATGTCCAGCGATTATTGTGGGTTTGTGGACAATCTGATGCAGGTACAGTGCTTCTAGGCTAGTGATTATTGTTTTTGGATGAGTCATATTGGGTTTGTCAAACCAAATGTTGAGGTCACCCAGAATGCATAGGTTGAAGTGTATTGTTATCAGGCTTGAAACTGTGTCTAGAAGTGTTTCTGGGAATATCGCCTTGTTAGGTGGAGGTCTGTACAGGAACAAGAAGTTACAGGAGGAAGACTGTGTAGGATTGCATCTGGTGAGAAGAGCCTCACAATACTTTATGGAGATGTCGTCAACTTTAGTGATATGTAATGTTTGCCTGAACGCAACAGCTAGGCCACCTCTCTTTTTGCCTAAACAATTTGGGTGATCGTTTGATAGCCTAGAGGACGGGCTTCATGCAGGACTGGAAGCATATCATCTCCCAACCATGATTCAGTTATGAATAGTATGTCTGGTTTTGCGTCAGTGAGAAGGTCGTAGATGTGATGTTTGTTTTTAGCTAGCGATTGAGCATTTATTGGTAGACAGTTTAGAGAATGTGCTTTGGTGACGGTGAGGCTGTTTTGTAGAAGAGTGGTCAGTATTGTGTGGGTTAGTAGCAGGTGTATTTTTAGTGCTGGTATTATCTGTATTAGGATTTCAATTGTGTAGCTGTTCTGTAATGTGTTCCTCGTCCAGCAGGCTTAGGCCTTTTGATGGGTCTGCGTGCATAGATGGTGTAGACGGTGTTTGAGAGTGTGTTAGTGTGCTGTGTTGGTTAATAGTGCAATATGAACAAAGCTATCTGTCTATAACAGTAGTAGTTCACAAGTGAGGGTGGCTAGATGACAGTAGCAGTATTCCATTACAAGCAAGCACTCAGTCCTCAGCCAACACATCAACATTACCATTGCTTCAATATTACCATTGCTTACCAGTCAACAGCAATCATAAGTGTAAAACCTTTATACCAAAAGTTTTTCCAAATCCTAAACTGCATCCTCTATCAAGTCCTCAGCTGATTGAGTTGTAATGAGCCAATTGTTCAGCAATCTGCTAGACAGTCACATCTGGGGATTTATCTGGCTGAGTCTCTGTTTCAGATCCTGTGAGAGAGGAGGCCGCCACGCATCGTTCCATGTCAGCCACAGCCTGAGCCCTCTCCTCAACCGCCTGTTCCCTAGTGGCGCCTGTTGCGAGGCCTACTGTGTTTCTGTACTTTCCTGTCGCAACCCCATGTGAGAATGTGATGCAATTGCGCTCAAACCAAAACCAGGCATTTTTTGTTGTCAAGCAAAAGGAGGTGGTGCCCTCAAGTACAATCCTGACTATGACCGAGAGTTGCAGAGCATATTTAATGCCGTGTTCTCGAAGGCATTTGTTGACTGCTTTGAAGGAGGACCTGCGGTGTTGAACATCTAAAGCGTAATCAGGGTAAATGTGTACTTGAGCATTTTCGACAGTTCATGAACCCTTGTCCTATGTTACCTACAAGATGTGATCTCTGTCTCTATAGTTGAGAAGGTCGTAGATGTTATGTTTGTTTTTAGAGTGCGATTGACCACTGGTCGCGGGGAGGTACCCGGAGGGGGAGGTCTCTCAGATACTCTGTGAGCACATTCGATGGAGAAGAAGGATGACTGTTTTCCCAAGCAATATCGTGTTTGCAAACCAGTCCTCAAGGTATAGTTCCATATTTGGGCCCTCCTCCTGTTCTGGGAGGCCCACGATCCTTGCATTGTTCCGCCTTGATCTGCCATCATGATCATCCACCCTTTCTCTTCCTGCATGACCCGAAGGCGTTTGTCAAAGTCCACTACTATGGGTCTTAAAGTTGCCCACGTTGACTGTGTTTTCGACTTGATCCTTCAGCTTCTTGTGATCTTCTCAGAGGAGGCCCATGTCTATGCTTAAGGCGTATGTTTTGGATTCCAAGGTTGATAATTTTCTTTTTCTTTTTTTAAAACCTCTTTTTATTGAAAAGAACATGTTATACATTACATTAGACCACTATTGACATTACACCAGAAGTATCGGTCTTCTTCTCGTCACAAGGCATATACTAGAGTGTTTCCCACTTGCACTGTGTCCATACCACACCCTTCGTTGAACAATCCCTCTAATCCTTCTCTTCGTCAGATATTGAAAGTCTACCTTGGGCTACTGGAGCTGTGCATAGGAGTCCTCTGTTTATTCCATACCCTTCCCCACTTCTGGGGGAAGCCTCTGTTTGCGTAGATCATCTTTTCGGCTACCGTACACCAATCCACATCTCTCTCCCAATCTTTTAGGGATGGTGTCACTTCAGCATCCCAATATCGTGCTATATTTCATTTGGCAATCATAAACCCCAATGTTACTTCAATCTGTTCTGCCCTAACCAAATCCATCCCATCCCATATATTGAGCAGGCACCATTTGTCCGACAGTTGCAATCTTGTCCCATGCATCTTATTCAAATTTTGTAGTATTCCATCCCAATACGATTGAATTTTTGGACAGTTCCATATTATGTGAAAAAACATGCCCTCCTGACCACAATCACTGCAACAGAGTGGGTTGTGATGCTTCCCTAGTTTAACCAATGTGGTGCAGGATATATATGCCCTATGTAATATTTTTAGCTGTATAAGGCGGAAGTGGGACCAGATAGATACTTCTCTAGGGGGTGCCAGGGCCTCAGGCCACTCGTCTTCTTGTTTGTCAGATATCTCTTTCCCAGTTTTCCCGCAGTCGTGTTAACATATTAGGTGTGTTATTCACAACCTTCTTGTATGTTAGCGATATCGCTTTGTCTGCCATTTGTTCCTCGAAGTCTGTTTTCTAGCGGTGATGATTCTGGTAAGTTTTCCCCTTTGGGAATCTTTGCTCGCAGAGCATGTAGGAGTTGTATGTATCAAAATGCCTCAATGGGGGCTAAACAGAATGTCTTATGCAGATCTAAGAATGGTATTATTCCCTTCCTGAATATATATCACCCACCTGTGAAATGCCCAGCAGGTCCTATTTATCAAACCCTTGTCTCCTCCACATGTGCTCCAGCAGAACAGATTCCCATAAGGGTGTCGCTCAGGTGATCTTGTCTTTCCATCCCAGCTTATTGAGTGTAGAGTGCCACGTTTGAATCGTTGGGGCCATAGGCGCCTCCAAGTGGTTAATTTTGGATTGAGTGCATAGTGTTCATAAGTGTACCCCAGGTTGTAAGACCAAGAGATCCATGTGAAAGGCTGGTTCCGTCATAGGTTGGTGTCCCCATTGGTTGATCACTGTCAATTGCGCCACCCGTAAGTATGTTTGGATATCTGTAAGCGCAATTCCACCATCGTACCATCCCAGGGTTAATTTCTTAAGGGAAATTCGAGGGACACCCCCATGTATGTATGTATGTATGTATGTTCTTATATAGCGCTCACCCACAATAGTGTTCTGACCTCCCCATGTATGGCTGTAAAATAGTTATCAGTAACCAGAAAGGGCGTGTTTTGTAAAATATATTTTAAAAAACAACTTGGCCAGACCATCATTTTAATGAGTGACGCCCTACCCAGTAAGGAGAGGGGGAGTGAGTGCCAATGTTGCACATCTTTCTTTAATCGGTTTAACGGAGCGTCCACATTTTTGATGGTGAATAAATCTTGGTGAGGCGTGACGAAGACTCCTAAATATCGGAATCCCTCCATCACTACTCCCGCCTCAGTCGTTGGGCAAACGTGGTGTTGGTCCATATAGAACAAAGATTAATGATTTGGACCAATTGATCATGAATCCGGTGTATCTCCTGAATGTGGCAAAAATTATTTATAATTGTAAGGTTAGAGGACCATGACGAAGCCACATAGAGAAGAATGTTGTCAGCGTATAACGATATTTTATCCTCCCATTCTGCCATTCAACGGAGGCCTCAAATCAGTGGGCCACCTCATATCCATGCCACCAGTTGCTCCAGGACCAGTGCAAACAGGAGGGAGAAGAGGGGGCAGTCCTGCCTGGTTCCCCGATGAAGCGGAAATATCTGCGATACTCTCCCATTCACCACCACCTGCGCTAATATAGCTGTATACAGGAGTCTGACCCAGGCCAGAAACCAGGGACCCAGACCCCGGTGTTCAAGTACTACCATTATATATGGCCACTCGATGGTGTCAAAGGCCGTACGGGCATCGAGCGATAGGACTACAGCATCTTCTTGGATCCTATTTATGCGTCCTAAAACCACTTGCAGACGACACCGATTGAGAGCTGTTTTTCTTCCTGGCAGAACCTGGATTGGTCCGGGTGTAACTGGGAAATTATCGGAATAAGGCATAGGGCCAATAGATTGGCCAGGATTTTTGCCTCTGCATTGAGTACGGATATGGATCGGTATGATCCACATTGATCCGGTGGTTTCCCTTCTTTGTGTATTACTGCAATTGATGCCAGTCTTTGGTCTCTAGGTAGAACACCCATCTCCTCACTCTCTTTATACATTTCAAGCAGATGGGGTACTGTATACTTTGGGCCCGATTGCGATGTAGGACTGACCGGAGTCCGTCCGACATCACTCTGGAAATGGAACTGACCGACCTCCTGTCGTCGGTTCCAGGCCAGCAATTAGGATGCGACCGAACCCTGTTCGGTCGCAATACTATACTTTGCTATGGGAGCATGCATTCCGAACGTAATGCATGCTCCCATAACAAAAAGCAGAGGTGCCATTCATCCCTGAAGCCCGTGGCAGGCACCTTAAGGTGCCTGCCACAGGGTTTAGAGATCAACAGGGGGGCACCTATGGCTGCCATTCTGCGGTCTTACACCCATGGGGGCCCTGCTGGGGGCCCCAAAGCTGTTTCCCGGTGCATTTCTGTGCCGGAAAGGCTGGCACAAAAAGGCAGCCAGAAACTGCTATCGTAACCCCTTGGCCGGAAAGACGCCCGGGGGGGGGGGGGGTTGGTGGTGTTAATGCAGGGTTTCCAGATGGCAGACGGACTTTCCAAGCACGTCGAAAGCCATTCGGAAATCCGAGTCGGATTCCCTTCCGACGGAGCCCATCGAGATTGCTCGGTCGGGAGGGAATCTGAATAGCAGATTACGATGCAGGCAGGAGGGCTCCGACTTCCTACATGCATCGTAGTCGGGCCCTTAGTCGCGATTTTGTATAATTCAATTGGTATTCCATTAGGACCCAATGCCTTCCCCGATGCAAGCGCTGCAATGGCTTGCGTCACGTCCTTGGGAGTCAAATCCTCATCTAGAATTCTCGACTAGTCGGGTTAAGTGTTATCCAAATATCGACTAGTCCCAGGGCATTGAAGAACTCGGCCAACCTTGTTTTCGTTTTGTGTGTCTTTCTTGCTGATAGTTGGTCTAGTGTGTCTTTTAGTGTCATGTTGAAATCGCCGCCCTTGAGTAAGTGTCCCGTGGGTAGTTCCAACACGAGTGTCCCCAGGTCTGGGAGTGTTGCGGCGTGTAATGTCGGAGGAGTGTATGTTGACAGAATATTAATTGTTTCTTCCTCCCATTTTCCAGCTATTGCTGAATATCTGCCCTCCTGGTCTGCCCACGTGTACTCTATGATAAATGGGAAATGCTTCCTGAGGAGAATGCCATCTCCTCTGGACCTAGATGGGAATCCCCCATGCACTACCATTTTATATCCCCAGAGGTCCATTGCCTTGCATGTGTTGCTGAGTAGGTGTGTTTCTTGCAGGAGAACAACATCTTGGGGGTGTCTTTTCAGAAACTGGAGTACTACTCCACATTTAATTTTGTCCCCTAGGCTATTTACGTTCCATGACATTAATCTGATTTCCGGAATAACACTATTAGCCATGCTTGAGAACATTCATGGTGTCAATGCACTGGGCCCCTGGTAAATCTACCTTATTTATTGGCAAGTATGCTGCTCTTGGTGTGGGCGTCCGGTATGCTTGTCGTTGCGTTATAACTTGTAGGATTATGTTGGTGTCTCGTTATGTCTCTACAAATGTAATGTGTAAACATAACAATTCATTTAAAACCTAAATCTTTACCCCACATATAAACCCCCTTCCCTGCATCCCTGCTTGACGAGGCCATTGTTGCCCACCACCAACTTAGCAGAGCTCCTGTCATTCCCCCCCAAACTTGATAACCTTTTTTAGAGGAACATGGAATCTCTTAGGAGCTTCCTGCTCACTCCTGGGCCTTGTTCCTTTGTATACAGCCGTGACATGTGTATTTCCGATTGCAGAAGTCCTGGTCAGTTCCACCACTTAGATCCCTTGGTGAGTTGTGGATAACTCCTCCCTCGGTTTTGTTCCGTGGCGGTGTGTATAGATGAGGTTAGTGATTCACTGCGCCATCTTCCACGTTGCGGCTTGGACGATGGGCCTCCAGCAGTGTGCCACCCCTCAAGCCATGATCAAGCCGTCTCTGGTGTATCAAAATATCATGTTTTGCCCTCGTCCTCAATACGTAACTTCGCTGGAAAGAGCATGGAGTATTTCACACCTTTTGTCTCTTAACTTTTGTTTTACGGATTGGAAGCTGCGTCTGTTTCTGCACCTTCTGGGTGAAATCTAGAAAGAAGGCTATCTGCGCATTTTCGTAACGCACTGGTGGGGCCGCCCGAACTTTCTGAAATATTAAATCTGATCTCTGAAGTTAGTCTAGCCCGGATATGTTTCTACCACCTGGCACCCTGTGGGCTTGTTCGATTGAAAAGAATTTCGATAAACCATGTGGTTGCAGGTGTTTGAGGATAAGTTCCTCCATGAACAGATCTGTGGCTGGCCCTTCTGCTCATTCCGGAACGCCCAATATGCAGATGTTATTGCGCCACCACCTGCCCTCATAATTCTCCAGTCTTGCTTCCAGGTTCGCTGTGGTCGCTTGTAGTTCCCCAACCTGGTCTTTGAGCGTCTTAGTATCTTGCAGCAGAGCTATTGTTGTGTCTTCAACTTCTTTGACTCTGGCTCCCGTATTCCGGATGTCGAGGATATTTACGTAGTGACAACATACTACCTACTTAGGCAAGACCATTTCGGATCATAACCCACTCAAATTGTCCATTAACTGGGGCCGGGTTCCGTCTCCAATCCAGACATGGCGCCTACAGCCCCTTCTCTTGGAAGACCAGGTGTTCAGAGACACAATAGCCACATCAAACACATCGTACTTTGATATTAATTAAGGTACAGCCACAACAAGGGCGATAGAGTGGGAAGCCTTTAAGGTGACAATCCAAGAGGTATATAGCAGTGCGTTGGTGGGAGCCAGACATGAGATTTCCCGAGATAAAACAGATTTGGAATCAACATTACAAAAATTAGAAATGGAGGCCCGAGAGTATGCGGTGGGATAGGAAAGGCTTCAAGAGGCCAGTATAAAATATGCAGAACTCCTGGAATGTCTACGTCTTACTGACCTACATACTTACGCAGCTCAGGCACACGTAGAAGCAGAACGACCTGGCACTTTGCTTGCCCGCATGATACGACCCCCAACCCTCCCCTACGCCCATACTCGCAGTATATACCATCAACCAGGAATTGGTGACCACGCAGATCGGGATAAATGTGGTATTCCATGAATATTACATCCAACTTTATGTGCCCCCCCCCCCACTCACAGGTTGCAATATAGAAAACAAGAGGAATCCCCCACTCAATATTCATGTAAGCGGGTAATAATTCCGAATATGTATATATCACCCACAGAGTATATCATTTTTCAGTTATTTATTCTCCAAAGTAAACACTTTCCCCTCCCTTTTTTGTGCATTGATTTAAACAAACAATAAGTTATAAAAGACACACTTTTACATATAATAAATAATCACAAAATAGTGCATACAGTTTAAACAGAGGGAGCCCTTGGTCAGTGCGAAGCAGACAACGACTATGTATAAATATAGAAATGACAAAATTATTAATTATGTGCAATGGAACAATACAACAAAATACACAAAAAACAATTATTACAGAAAACAGGATAAATTAATTTAAGAAACACATTAAATATGAACCAAATACAACAAACAGAAAGACAAAGTGAATGTGCTGACGCGTGTTTCGGAAGTGCCAGTTTTTTTTATAACTCCTTTATCAGGGCGAAGAGTTAATCAATCTAGATAGTGGCGGCATTGTGGTCTTAGGCAGCATGGAATATAAAGAACAGATACAACTCATGTGGAATGTGCCTGAACATTACCTATGTATTGCCACTTATCCTGCTCAAATAATCAAAACAGAGATACTAGACATCACCCAGAGAGCCCTAGAGCGAGGCCCCATATGCAGGCAGGAGTTTGAATATCTGAATAGACCATGTCACAAGATCCAGGTCCTCTATGAGGTTCCTAGAATACACAAAGACGGCTTCAAACCCCCATTTAGGCACATTGTATCCACCATAGGATCAGTTACGGAGCCCCTGGTCAAATATGTGGACGTCTTTCTTTTACCGTGGGTTCTTGAATTACCTGCCTACATTAGAGACACAGGCCATCTCATCAGCAAAATAGACGGCATCATTTTAACCCCTCTCACAGATATGTTACTCAATGGATATTGAGGCTTTACATACTAACATCCCCCAACGAGGGTCTCTGGAGGCGGTTATGCGCACTCTAGAAAGAAACAATAGCCAGGAGGATAACCTGTTCGTTCTGGAATGCCTGGCCATTGTTTTACAGGACAATTACTTTGAGTTTGACAAAGTAATATAGAAGCAAGTCCAAGGAATCAGCATGGGCGCATTCTGTGCAACCAATGTGACCAATACCTACATGGGCTCGTTTGAGGACAGATTCATTTTCAACGAAATAGCTCCATTCTTCGGGATGGATTCCTCTCATGTTTTATATTGTACTTTTCCCTGGACTTTTTTTCACCCCCAGAACTTGTGGTGTTCTCAGGGTCCCTCTTCTGTCAGCATGTTGGGTGAAACTCAAGGTAACTTCTACTGCTGCTTGCCATTGGTTTAACTCTGGCATTGCTCTTCTTATCCGGCTTTTCATTGGCTGCTGTTCCGATATTCACTTCAGTTTATTCCAGAAGCAGCACCCCCTAACTACTGTTTTCGTCCGCTTTTGTGTTCATCTGTAGTTGGTAAGCACTATATTCTTTTAGGGTCTCCTCGTCTTCCTCCTCCGGCTTTACCATGGATTCACCCACGACCCCCACGGAAGCCGGTAGGGAGCAGCTCGCCATGCCTACTTCACTGGTAGTTACACACATTCTGGGCGCTGCTCTTTCACCATAGTCCACTTTCCAACACAAAAGCAGCTTTTTCTTTAAACATAGGGCGTGACCGTCGCTGCTTAGACTGCCCGCGTTCTGTGATCTCCAGAAAAAAACTCCGCACGTGGATGCGTATTAATTACACTGAGAGCTTTTAAGAGTCCGTCCTGAAAGGGAAATATTTCGGATGGGTTTGTGTCTTTACACTGACAGGGAGGCACGCTAAAGTTTTCCTTTCACGTAATAGGAAGGTCGTCGCTTCAGTGCAATAGAACGGTCTCCATTAGTCTTCGCTTTGTAGTGCTACAAATGGTATATGTTACTGCCTTGCGGGTCTGTAATGCGTGATTCACACAGCGTGAATGCTTACAGCCCTTCGATGACAGTGCATTACTTACACTCATATATGCTAATTGATAGTAGGGAAACAATGGCCTCCTCACTCCAGGTCAAAACGCACACTCAGCTTTTCACCTGCAAATCACTGTTATCACAGGAGTGTTGTTCACAGCTGCTCAACACAAATGAACCAAGACTACCAGCCCCAGAATGCATCAGTTTGCCACAGAGGGCTCGGACTCAAGACCGTGTCCTGAATACACAGGGGTTGCTCTAAATACAAACAAACTGTCGAGAAAACGCTGGCAGCACGATTTATAAGACCTGTGTAAGTGGCTTCTCAATTAGAAGTTTGATGGAAATCTTGAAGTTGCATTTACCGTCCCAGCTTTCAGGTGTCCCAATAAAGTCATGCTTGCGGTCCTGCAATAACTCGGGAAAGCTTTGTGAGGGCATGGGAGAAACTGGTATATTCCAGGCCTCCGATGCAACTGCTTCTACTCAGAAATCCTCTAGGGGTCTGGGTTAGGTATTGAAATAACGTTATATTACATACTATTTCGCACTAAAGGCATCCAAGTGACTCCATGGTATCTGCAACAATTCAGCTCTGTTTAGCTTTTTAGTAAACAGCGTGTGCATGCTGGGACTTGTTGTTTCTTCCTTTCCGTTATATGTGTGGACGTCAATGTCCAGTATGGAAAAGCAGCAACACTGTACTGATCGATGTTCGCTGACCAGACAAACTGAAACCAGGAACACGAAAACCCTCAAATCGATACAAAGCTGCCAGGCTCCGGAAGAGCTGTGATGCCATGCAAATGGCACAAGCGCTTTATACAAACGTTCATAAGATAGCAAAAAGTGTGACGCTTTAAGAAGCCAGGACTGCCTGAAGGTACCTCACACAATATACGTCAGGGAACATCATCACCAGTTTTGTTTAATGTTAAAGATGACCATTGGTGTCAGCCTGAATTACAGAGCTGTTTCTGTACCCATCTGCTGTTGCATATACTCCGGGCCACTGGAAGTATGCAATTGTGCGGCTGCAGCGATTTTCACTCTAAAAGCACACAACTTTTTCTCCACCCTCCCCACCCTGTTTCCAAAAAAGAAGGGAAGGGGGTAATAAACAAGCCACCGCTTGGAGCTACACACGGGGCACACAAAGTCTCCTGCACCGCACAATCATCCGGCACACGTCTCACTGCTCAACGTGAAACCGGCACTCATACTAAGTCTGCTGCCTCGAGGGGTGGGGAGACCACCGCACCGAAACTAAAGAAGCTCCCGAGCACAGTGGGCACTCTGGAGGGAGCGGCCGCCGACCTCTGCACCATTAGCAGCCACAAGCAGGATGGGGAGCAACTGAGCAGCATCGAGGAGGAGGTGAGGCGCCCTTGGGTACTTGTGTGAGCCGTGGGGACCATACTCTTGTGACCCTTAGGTTTGAGCTCTTTTGTGGCCGCCGCGGTGCTATTTTACTTAAATTGACACGCTCTTCCGTGTTTAGACCAGTGAGAGAAAGAGCTGCCACTCACTCCTACTCTGCCATTGTTTTCCTGCCGGGATCTGGTTTGCTTCCTCTTCCCTCTTGGAACCCTTAGCCACCCCCTACGCCTCAGTTCTTTCTAACGTCCACATGTGCACGGTTCAAGTCCAGGTGAGGGGAGCTCACTCACCCCCTACATCTGGCATGGGGGCAACTCGGCCACTTTTCCAGGTAGGGGTGGCTTGTGCCCGCCGCCGGCCGTCCTTCCTCTCTTCTGGCTGACCTCTCTGCGCTCAGGTAGGAGCTGCACTTGTGCCCTCAGGCTGCTGACATGCACCCGTGCACTTGTGCCCTCAGGCTGCTGACATGCACCCGCCACGGCCAAGTACCGCTGTTTTATTGCAGTTTCCTACACAGTTGAACAACTTACCCCATTCTGCTCTGTTCATTAAATTGTTCATCTAGTTAACTAGGGGCAGTAACAATGCAGTACTACGGGTATCTTAGCTGGTGTTATTCCGCTAGTTGAGGCGTGGGTGCTCGGCCCACGCTTGGGTTTTATGTAACCTGCAGCGTGTGCTGCTGGGTGGACCACTTTCTAAGCGGTTGTGTGCTGGGATGACTCTGGTCAGCTGACTGCATCCAGTTGGATGGATAGACCAGCGGGTGTTATTTTGGAGTTGTTACTTCATTACTCCTTTAAACATAGTGGTTTAGCGGGTGGGTCGAAGTGTTCATGCTGTGTGTATTAAACAGTATTTGTGTTGCTCACTGCAGAGCAGTCTGTGCGGGGCCCGGTAAGAGGACCCCTTGTAGCCCGCGATGGAACGCTCGTGCCACTTTCTGCGCCTGCTAAGAGCCAGAATAGTTTCTTTAAACAGTACCGTTCTCATTGTCTGTTCTGTCAGTATCATTTTATTAATCACATACGGAAATGTATTTGAGCCGACCTCTACTTCATTTAATGCAGGCCTGAGCACTGCGGAATAGGTATAGTCGTACCTATTCCTCTCTGATTTAGTAATTCGTTATTACCTAATACAAACCAACCATCTGGCTTGTCTCTGACCTTTACGCGATAGTTCTTTTATGAAAGCTCATTAAGCAGCAGATTGTGGTATGTCTCTGTTTCAAAGGCCTTTATAAAAATTTTTAAAAATATGCTGAATGATAGTGATTATTCACAATATAGCAAAACACGTTTAACATTGTATCAGAAAGCTGCTGCCTTAGGTTAAGTATTAGCAGCATAACAAAGTCAATCTGACATTTTATTAGATCTATGTGAGGAGGACGACGCAGGGCTTACCTTCGGGTCACCCTGGAAAGAACACTCTGGAGTCCTGGGTCAACAGAATACATCCTGGGAGTGGAAGGAGGAATCGAGCCGACAACAACCAACGATCCCGTATGCTGTCTCTTCACAGACTACGAGAAGACACCGGATGGGGACGGAGATGAACCCGGAAGGGATTCTCCTGTCCCAATGAAAGGAGGACGAAACAGGAAGGAGAGTGTGGTGACCAATGGCGATGAGGCAGTACGAGTGAAGGAGAGCGGAGACTTCGGAATACCCGGCGAGAACGACGCGGAGACCCAGGAAGACGCGGAGGCTGAGGACGACCGGGAAGAAGACGAGGACCATAACGGACAGTGGACTGAGGAGTGGTGGTGCCCACTGGAGGAGGCTGGAGAGCGGCCGCAACTCAGGAGAGTTGGGCGGAGCCGGTGAGTCCTAACGCCTCAGGGGACAAGGGGTGAGCGGTAGGAGGGAGGTGTATCGGGTGAAGGGCACGGGTAGCGCATCGACAGGCTTCGAGTTGCAGAGGTCTTTGTACGGTAAAACGTTGTATTTTGGGTTCTCCTCTTTAAATGGGCATTTCTATGCACCAATGCCGACAGAGCACTATTATTTTCATTTCTCTTTCCCTTCTTCGGCATGTGTCCAACCTCTGAACCATAAGACGTTTTCTTCCCCCTCCCCCCCCTCTTAGAAATCACCATATCTTAAGGTTATCCCTAGACACACCCTTTCTACCGACCTTAATCACTTCCCGGTGTGGTGACTGGAAGAGACTGATTTCTTAATTAAACAGAGTACCTGACGGCTCCCTTTTCTCTCCTATTCTATGAGCCTCTGGGGACACACCATCAAGACCGAGGAGGAGCCCAGAACATCTACCTCCGATGCCCCGTCCAGCTCAACCCAGAGCGAATCTGGAGAAGAACAGGAAGACATATCCTCTGAACAAATTCAAAAACCACTTCCTGATAATAAACAACGTGTTTTTGGGAAATATATTCGGCCTCCTCGCCTGTTTATCAAACCCGCCCTCCCACAATCTAGTTTCTTAAATAAAACAAGTTCAGTTTAGGCAGTTTGAAAATGATTGAAAAAATGAAATAATTAACCGCAAAAAGTCACGCATTTGCAAAAAAGACCACCCATGTCAACTGTAATTGGAATTGTTAGCAGTCTCTTTATTTGTGCAGTACAACGTCTTTTGATATGCATGTTTAATGTTGTCACTTCAGTTCTCTTGGGTGTTTTCATACACGGTACATGATGCGGTTGTATATTGCCATGCTTCAGAGCCTCCACTGGTGATCTCTTTGAGACTGATTTATATGGGCAGACCCATGGGTGGGTACACACTGTAGGATGACAAGTAAAAATCAGTTTTTCAAGTTATTGCTGGTTATAAAACGAGTTATATTTGGAAGAGCTCTGGTCAGCTAAGCAAATGCATGTTACATTGCCAGTATCCAGAAGGCATCTGGGCTTATGTAATTTTTAACACGGCTGTGTATGAATCGTAATGCACCAAATTCTGATATGGTTGGTTGTTTCGCGACTGTGCGCATGTACGTTATTTGAGTTTTTTTAGACAGCTATAGACATTGTAAATAACAAAGCCTTTTATTTGTGTTTTAAAAACCTGAAAGCTTGAACCGCTTGCAGGTTTTCAAAACACATATATAAAAGGCATTGTGATTTACAATGCCAATATCTCAAACTCTCGCAAATGCGAGACCTATTGCATTCCAAATGCTTGTTTATTGCTATTTTCCCCACAGGTTCCTCCAGAAAACATAATTGAATATTTAGGGAGCACCCCCCTTCCGGTTGTTCCACACCATAATAGGGAAATCCTGGCTGCTGAAATATCCCTAGCAGAAATTCACCGGGCAATAAAAGACCTTGCTCGTAATAAAACGGCAGGCTCTGATGGGCTCCCAATAGAATTTTATTCTACGTTCTTGGCGCAGTTAGTCCCTAAGTTATTGTAATTATATACTGCATCCCTGGAGGAGGGAACTTTACCTCTCACGACCAGGGAGGCAATAGTGTTATCCCTACTAAAACCGGGTAAATCTCACACCGATCGATCTTCTTATAGACCCCTCTATCCATTCTAAATGTTGAATATAAAATATTGAATAAAATATTAGCAGCGCGTCTTCTTCCGTATCTCCCTGGCTTTATACATATTGACAAATGGGTTTGTTCCCCGCCGAAGTACCTCACTGAATGTAAGGTGCCTTTTTAATTTGTTCCACACGGCTCAAATTCTCCACCCTCAGGTGGGTATTTGTCACTGGACATTCGTCAAGCCTTTGACTCATTGAGCTGGCAATATATGATGGCGGTGCTGAAGAAGTTTGGGATGACCCCTACGTATTGTCGTTGGGTAGAAATATTATATACCTCACTAACAGCACGTGCAAAGTCTGGCCACAATATATCCCCCACATATAATATATTTTGTGGATGCCCCCTGTCCCCGCTCCTATTTGCACTAGTGCTGGAGCCTTTGGCACATCACTGGCGTTAAACAATGGTCACAAGCGGTATTCCAAAAGGTCCAACTATCCATTCAGTGCCACTGTATGCTGACGATATGTTGCTCTATTTTAGGGATCTGGGGTTAGATCTAAATGCAGTGGCGTCACTGTTGCAGCAATTTAGTTTATTATCGGGACTCCATTTAAATGCCTCAAAGTCCTTTGCATATTTCTTTTATGATACACGTCCTGTATCCACCCTGCACTTCGGGACTGAGAGGCTTAAGTTTAATTCGAACACCTTTAACTATCTGGGTATTCAGTTTTACAGAAACATACCCAACAATACTAGATAGGAATCTACTCCATGCCAATAATTCACTAAAATCACAGGTGGCCTTTTGGATTAAACTACCACCGTCCACAACAGGACGCCTTGCAACAGGGAAAATGTTGATGTTACCGAGGCTCCTGTATTATTTTGTTAATCTCCCAGTGGTGGTCCCGGCATTGGTTTTTAAAATACTAAACTCTTTTTATTAACACTGATATGGGGGACAGGGTGTCATAGAATGAGTCTTTCTAAATTACAGCTTCCCACGACCAAAGGGGTATGGGGGCCCCGGATTTCAAGGCACACAGCATTGTTAGCCAATTGCAGTGGCTGGCATACTGGCTTGCTCAGCATAATCTATCTGAAATTGGGTATACACCCGCACAGCTAAAACTCGGGCCGCTGCAGACACTGCTTTCCTCAGAACCAGGGACGATTATAAGGAACAAGGAGACCCTAGGAGTCAGAAGGGACCAAGGGTGTAAACATTATTATAAAGGAACAGTGGTCCCATTCAATTTGAGTAAATTTAGAAATGGTTGTTAGACAATCGGCTGATTTCCTATTACCCTGCCACCAACTCACTCACTCACTGTTTTACTTTTCTCAATATTTACTGTAATTTTCTAGTTATTTTTGCATTGTCTTCCAACATAAAACCCAATTTTTCATTGTACTAATTGTGGCACCTTAATTTACTCGAATTGAATGGGACCACTGTTCCTTTATAATAATTCCTCAGAACCAGGGAGACGAAAGATGTCCCTGTGTTGCACCAAGTGGCGCTCCGTTATTGGAAGCTTGTGTTGAAGTACACTAACACACCCACTCCATATGCCCCGAACATACCCCTATGTGGTCTCCGGACACCACACTGCCCTTTAACAGCTAACAGATTGGCGGCATAGGAGGATGGGGGAATTAAGACTGTGGGCTCCTTATTCACGGACAAAAATTTAATGCCCCACGCTGAATTGGTACGCACTTATAGGGTACCTAATACACTGTTTTAGACTCACGCCAGCATTTGACATTTTGTTCGTAAATATTGGCTTGTGGAACAGTGCGAGCCCCCAACATTCCAGTTACTGCAGGCACTACACATTATGGGCCACGGGAGCCATTTGGTCAGATGGCTCTACAGAGGACTAAGAGGCCATTTAGAAGTTTCTCTCTTGTCCCTCCGCCAAAAAAGGGCAGGCGGATATTATGCGTGCACTCACAGACCAGGAATGGGCTGTAGTTCCTGAATATCCTAAACGTGTATCCCGAAATGTACGATTCAAATTTATACAGTTGGCCCTGTTACACAGAGCATATCTGATGCCACATAAGGTCCACAATGTATCCACTAGCCTCCTCTAATTGCCCTTGCTGCCACTTGCCCGGAGCTGATCTGATTCATATGTTATGGTCCTGCCCCTCCTTACAGGAGTACTGGCGAGAAGTTACGGACAGCTTATCACGTTTGTCAGATAGACCCTTGTGGTCTAGGCTCGAGATATGCTTGCTAGAATTATCCCCCATTCCACGGAAAGCAAAAGTGTTGCACCGGTTCACAGACCTCTCCCTAATATTGGCTAAAAGACTGCTGGGAGTCTCATACAGCCCCGAGAAAGGGAGCTTGAGAGGAGGAGGTAATACGATGGGCCAAGATAAAAGAAGAAGCTGTCCAGCTGGGCGCAGCTGCTGGAACACTTCAAAAATAATGTCTGTGACAATTAATGCAGATGTATTCTAAACCACAATTTATGTTAAGCTGGTGCACTTGAATGTAATGTGACATGAGTAGGAATGATGCTACTGTTATTTCTCCCCTTGTTTTATTCCCTTGCTCCCCCTCTCCTTCCCCATCCCACTATTTTCCCTGCTCTCCCCCCTTCCCTCCTCTTCTCCCTTCCCTCCTCTTCTCCCTTCCCTCCTCTTCTCCCTTCCCTCCTCTTCTCCCCCCCTTTCATCTCCCCCCCCCCCCCCTTTCCACCCTGCGCCAAATGCGACCCAACCTCACAAGCAGTGGAATGGACTGCTCTGACCAGCCACTTCAAGCTAATTTTATGAGGAATGTTGTTTTATTAATGGTGGGAGGGGGGATTAGTTGAGCATACAGCTCCGAATTGTTATTTGTTAAAGATATCAACACACAATTCGCTTTCCTAGATATTCGCTCCATGACACCACAGTTTCTCGTACAAAATATGCAAAATGTAGAAATGTTTTGCTTCCAACAATATACGTTGTATCAACTCTATGCAATTTATATATATATATATATATATATATATATATATATATATATATATATATATATATAAAGAATCTAAATGAATGGCGATCACAAAATCTAATTAATGATGAGGAACAACAATATCTGTTTAAAGAATTCCCAACCATACCAACCATCTACTTCTTGCCAAAAATTCATAAAACTTTATCCAACCCTCCAGGCAGGCCAATCGTATCATCCTGTGACTCTCTATATGAAAATATGTCAACCTACGTTGACCATTTCTTAGCACCTATTGTGAAAAATCTGAGCTCTTACATAAAGGACACCGGAGATTTTTTAAAAATACTTGCAAACATTACTTGGAACCCAAATTTCATCATGGCCACTATTGATGTTGTATCATTATATACTTCTATCCAGCACAACATAGGATTACAAGCATGTGCCTATTTCTTAAAACAAAGGAAAATCACAGAACTCCAACATTCAGCCATGCTATTAACAATGATTAAAACATGTCTCAGCAATAATATATTTCTATTTGACAACGAACTATATCAACAACTCTGTGGTACTGCTATGGGCATTTCCTTTTCCCCAAATTTTGCCAACCTTACGATGGGATGGTGGGAGAAGGAAATAGCCTGGGGCCCTGATAATCATCTATCATTAGAAAAAATAGTACTATGGGTACGATTTATAGATGATTTATTTATTATCTGGGATGGAAAGAAAGAGGAATTTAAACAGTATTTTAATACACTGAATGAAAACCAAATTGGATTATCCTTTACATGTACAATGAGCAAGACCAGGATCAACTTCCTAGATACCACTGTGTATATAGATGAGGGAAAAATACAAACTACCTTACACAGGAAAACAACGGCTACAAATAGCATATTACATGCCAAAAGCTTCCATCCCCAACCTCTTATCAACAGCATCCCCTATGGGGAATTTGTAAGGATCAAAAGAAATTGCTCAAAAGAATCTGATGCAACCACTGAAATACAAGCAAGTGCTGAGAGACTAAAAAAGCGAGGATACAGACCGAGAATTTTAAACAAAGCCAAAGAGAAAGTGGAATTAAGAACACATGATGAAATTTTGATGTCCAAGACAGATGGAAACCAACAAACGAGAACAACAGAGAAGACACACGAAGGAGAAAATAATGATTCAAGGAGTGAACAAAATGGGAAAGCACCAAGACTCATCCTGACATATAGCAAGGAAAGTACGAAAATTACTAGAATTGTTCAAAAATATTGGCATCTACTGATACAAGACAATGAGATTGGAAAATTAATCGGGATGAAACCTAAAGTCACCTACAGAAAAGCAAGTTCAATCAAAGATCAAATTGTGCGAAGCCATTTCACAACACCGGCAAAAGAAACATGGTTAACACAGCAACAAATGGGGTTCAAAAGATGTTCAAATTGCAAAGCATGCAAAATTGCCATAAACAAAAAAGAGATCTATGATCCTGAAGGCAGAAAAATAATAATAAAACAAAGAATTACCTGCACAACACAATACGTTGTATATGTAATCCAATGTGCATGCGGCAAAAAATACATTGGAAGCACCACATGCATGCTTAAGAAAAGGATATTAGAACATATTAGAGCAGTAAAGAACAAAGATATCAACTATGCAACAGCAAAACATCTGAATAAATGTCAAAACAGTGATTGGAGGAAGATGGAATATTTCGGATTGGATACTATACCATCAAATTTAAGAGCAGGAGATAGAAAAAAGAAACTGCGCCAGTTGGAGTCAAAATACATAATACGGCTACGTACAAAGACTCCGAGAGGATTGAACAATGACGAAGAGATGTACATTCATTTGTAAAGCTGAAACAGAGATAATGAAAGACTGAAAAAGAACTAAAAATCAGTACAAGAAATTATCCCCATATATGGCAGCAAGCGACGGGATACTAATCCAACAAATAGAGGTCACAAGTGAGAGACAATGACGTAACTGTATGAAAAATGTACTATACAAAGAATTGAACTCTCCAAGTGATAAAATAGACACTAATCAGTTTGAATGCAAATGCCATAAAGTAAAAATATAGTTCAAAATAACGATAATATGGTTGTAACTGTCATTGGAACATTGAAAAACTACAATTCCCAGAAGGCAATGGGGTTGTCTCTTAATGAGTATGATTATAAAACAGATGATGAAAGTAATGTTTCCCTACCGTGACAAAGGCTGTAAAGCCGAAACGCGTCGGTTGACAGACTGGCTCTGTTTTGAATAAACATCTAAAACGAAGGATTGATGTGTGCGACTAAACTTTGTGCAAAAAATATATATATATATATATATATATATATATATATATATATATATATATATTCACTGAAAAAACCATAGGTTTCACACATGTTATAGTTAGCGGAAATTTTACTGATAAAAAACCAGTGAAATTCCCCCGTTATAGTTACTGTAGGCAACTATAACTCACGCGACCGCAATCCTCTGCTGATGACATATGTGTCTTTATGAAAAAAAAATATTTGTAATATATGTATAGCTAAAATTTAATGGAAGAAGACATGGGCAAATAAGTGTCTAAATACAGTATTAGCATCAGCAGAGGATTGCGGTCGCGTGAGTTATAGTTGCCTGCACTAACTATAACGGGGGAATTTCACTGGTTTTTTATCAGTAAAATTTCCGCTAACTATAACATGTGTGAAACCTATGGTTTTTTCAGTGAACTTGCAAGGTTTTTTAAATGCTAATTCCTAACTATAACGTGTGTGAAACCTATGGTTTTTTCAGTGAATTTGCAAGGTTTTTTAAATGCTAAGTTACTTTACGCCATTCGTGGCGTGCGCGCCCAGTTAACGCAGTTCGTTCCGTGCGCGCACGGTGCGCTTCGCGCACCGTGCGCGCACAGTGAGCACGCGGTGCGCTTCGCGCACCGCGCACCCACTTTACGCAGTTAGTGCCGTGCACGCACAGTGGTCACACGGTGCGCTGCGCGCACCGCGTGCCCACGTTAAGCGGGATGGGCCATGTACGCACGATGCGCTTCTCGCACCGTGCGCACATGGGGGACATATATTGCGCATCTTTGTGAAATGTATTCTTTGTTAACTTCTTAGACGTTATATGCCATGGGGTAGGGAAAATGTGGATAATTTTTTTTTTTTTTTTACAATTTTTTACCGTACGCGTACGGTAAGCGTAATCGGCGATTTTCCGAAAAAAAAAAATTTTTTTTTTTGGGCTTGGGGGTGGTTTGGGGACCCCTGTATCAATGCTGGGTGGTTAGGATCTCATGAAACTGCCTCTTTACCCCTTTTTGGGGTTCGTTTTTGCTGCCCAACTCAGGAAGCGAGAGAGAAAATGGCGGCCGCCGCTTCCTGGTTTCGGCCGATTCGAATGTTTACTAAGATCTAACAGCCAATCAGAATCGCGCTCGCGCACGCCACCGTACGCGTACGGTAAGCTTACGGTAAGCGTACCGTAAGCTGGCTCAGATATATATATTGATTTAAAGGCTATTTTCTCAGAATCTACTGAACAGATTTACACCAAACCTACAAAAGGCACTTCCTTGACCTGAGGACTACCTCTCTGCCAAATTTCTAGTAATTCTGTTCAGCCGTTCGGGCTGTAGCCCTGTCTAAAGGTCCTATGGAAAAATGCATGGGAAAAACGCGTTTTGGGACCCCCCTTTTATCTCAGCCCCCGCTTGACGAATCCCCCCGAGACTTTCAGGGTAGGAGCGGAGCGTAGCGCCCCACCTATTTTGAGAAATTCGCGAGGATTCGTCGACCGGCGCCAAAGTTATTCAAAATAGAATGTTGCGGATTTCCTATGGAAACAGGGTCCTAACTATAACTACCTACTGGCGACCGCCAGTAGGTAATATATATATATATATATATATATATATATATATATATATATATATATATATATATATATATATATATATATATATATATATATATATATATATATATATATATTATTGCATATTTAAAAGCACTGAGGTGTCTTAGTCCCTAATGCATTTTGGTCTACACAGACCTTTTTTCAAAGGGAAGCCAGGAGCAACCAAGAGGCTGAAAAAACGATCAAAACCAAATTGCTGGGGCACGTAACTTCTGTGGACCTTGATTACACTAGGGGATACCGAGCGTTATCACATGACGATTGTGTAATTACAACTTATTTTTCCTATAGGGTGATTCGGGGTTAGGGAGGGAGGGAGGAACAGGGCAAAGTGGTATGTTTTGTTGGAGAAAGGGGTAGGGTTGGGGGAGGTAGGAGTGAATTTGTTCTATTGGCATTGTTCTTGCTTCATGATTGGTTCTAAAAGTTTTCAGGCAGAGGGCAATTTTCCACAACATCGCGCAGAGGCAGTACATAAGTGATTCTTTAATCGCACATACCCGTCACACCCAGTATGGCAGCACAAAATTGAACTACCCCTGATCCCGAACAGTATCCTATGGCCCCAGTGACACCACTGTCCATGATTACCTGGAATGTCCATGTTCTTGGAGACAAAATAAAGAGGGGGTTGGTTCTACAGTACTTAAAGCGGTGCTCCCCAACGGTGGCTCTGCTGCAGGAAACACACCTTACAGGGGCAGCGTGTAGGGCAATGGACAGATGAGGGTTTAAAATGGTAGTTCATTCTGAGTTCTCCTCCGGCACTAGGGGCGTGGGCATCCTAATTAAAAAACAATCACCGCTGATAGTACATCAGACTAAAACGGATGACCGCGGCCATAATAGGTCCATGGGAGGGGCGGTCTATAAATATAGTGTCAGTCTACATTCCCCCTGCGCTGCACGCAGTGGCACACCCGGCTCTGAGCGAGTTCTTACTTGGTCTCCCGGAGGGAGAACTCTTGATTGGGGGGGGATCTCAATGCAGCTATAGATGGTGCCTTAGACCGCCACCCGGCGAGGGCGCCCGCGTCGGGCACATCCTGCCTCGGGGACTTACTGGAGGCGCTCGGACTTACTGACGTGTGGAGGTGGCACCACCCCACGACGCAGCAGTTTACCTTCCACTCTGGGGTGCACCACAGTTTATCTAGGATAGACTACTTCCTAGCCCCAGCGAATTGCCTGAAACACGTTGAAGATATTGAGATAAAGCCCAGGGGGATCTCCGATCACTCCCCAGTGCAGATGACTTATACATACCATCATACAGCTTGGCGACGTACCTATCCCATTTATCCTTGCTACTTGCAGGTCCCAGAGATTAAGAAGGCAGTGATTACAGCGACAAAACACTATTTTCAGGAGAATGTCCAGACAGTAAGCTCCCCAACAATTCTGTGGGAGGCATATAAGACTGTCATTAGGGGACAGGATTGGTTCGATCACGGGGCATAAGCGGGAGAAGCAGCGGGAACTACATGATATTGAGCTGGAATTGCAGGACGCTGAGGCTCAAAATACCAGCAGCCCAACGCCAGATGCAGCTCATAAATTGCGTCTTAAACAGCAACAACACAGGGGATACCTTGAGGATGTGACCAGATCTCATCTGATGGCCACGCAACATAAGATATATGAAACTGGGGATAAAGCTGGAAAACTTCTGGCATGGCTAGATAGACTAGAACGGGGGAATACGGGGATAGCGAAGATCCGGACGAAAGAGGGAAAAATCACGACGGACCCGCGCATAATAATACACACACTGGCGGACCATTTCCAGCAGGTGTACGAGTCCTCCTTGGAGATGTCACTTGAAGTAGCGCTGTCATATATCCAAGATATTCCCATGCCCAAGCTCACCCCGGAGGCGGTCCTCACACTGGAGGCGAGCCTCACAGTGGAGGAACTGCAGGTGGCGATTGGATCAGTACAATCCGGCAAGGCAATGGGACCAAACGGTACAGTTGAACTCTATAAAACTGTAGCAGGAACCATAGCCCCGCACTTGTTGCATATGTACACCGACTGCTTGACGATGGGCGAGTTACCGCTAGACCAACGGACGGCCATGATAGTGACAATACCTAAACCAGGCAAACCTGCTGAGGAGTGCACTTCATATCGCCCGATATCATAAATTAACGCAGAGGCAAAAATTCTTGCAAAACTATTGGCAATTAGGCTCACGCTGCACCTATCGACCCTGATCCATCCGGATCAGTCCGGATTTATGCCAGGCAGGAGCACTGCATTAAACTTGCGGCGCCTGCACACAGTCATGGCCCATATCCCATTTATACAGGAACCGGCGGTTATACTCTCCCTAGACGCCAGAATGGCGTTTGACATGGTCGAGGTGGCCATTTTTATTCGCAGTCCTTCGCCACATGGGCTTTGGCCCTAAATTTTGTGCATGGGTCCGCCTTCTGTACACCAAGCCAATAGCGCACGTTACGGCGAAAGGGCACATCTCCAGGGACTTTCATCTTGCGAGGGGCACGCGTCAAGGCTGCCCCCTGTCACCGCTGCTCTTTGCCCTAGTACTGGAGCCGTTGGCAGCATGGATAAGGTGGGCACCAATGATAAGGGGACTCAGGTGGGCAGCAGGATGGGAGGACCGCATCTCCCTGTATGCAGACGACATTTTATTGTATATGGCTTCCCCCAGGTGCTCCATACTGGTCCTCCTCAATATATGCGAACTCTTCGGAAGGGCGTCGGGGTACACCATTAACTGGTCCAAATCCACCTTGTTTGTGCTGCATGGTCCCCCACCGCAACTGCCTTCCGAGTGTCCGTTGCAGATCGCGGTCGACACGTTTAAATATTTAGGCATCAACGTCACGGCTGACCCTGATGACTTTTTCAAGAGAAACCTAACGCCTCCGTTAGAGCGTCTGAAAAGGGACACAGCACACTGGGAGTCATTACCGCTGACTCTTCTAGGGAGGGCAGCGCTTTTTAAAATGATGGCACTACCTCGTTTTCTATATGTAATTGAAAATTCTCCATTCCCGATACACCCAAGCTACTTCAGAGCAATTGCAGCCCAGGTCTCCAACTTAATGTGGGGACCCAAACCAGCACGCATAGCACAGGCCAAACTGGTGCGAGGGTGGTATGATGGGGGGATAGCGCTTCCAAATATACACCTCTACTACTGGGCAGCGCATCTGAAAGTGATTAATCAGTGGGTACATGCAGCACAAGCGGATCCTACATTTATGGCTGACAGGATCCAATTGGGAACAGGAAGTATGCTGTCCCCCCTCTACAACAAGAAGCAAACTCGAACATTAATAGGGCCCACGAAACACACAGTCACCATATGGCACGCAGCACAGGCAAAGATGGGCTGGCAAGGGGTCATAACCCAACTTACTCCGCTATGGGACACGGGGAGGCTGGGAAGACTCAGGAATAGTAAAGGCTTTGATCAATGGGATGCCATTGGCATATCCACAGTGGGAGACATGTGGCATAAGGGGGGGGGGGGGGGGTGGCCACCTTCGAGCGCCTCCAGCAACAGTACGATTTAGCACCCACTGAAATATATCGCTGTACGCAGATAAAACATGCAATTACAACGGCCCTATCGCCTGGTGATGTGGTCCCGGAAGCCGCCCCTCTGGAGGACAGGTTACTGACAGATCATATGCATAAGCGAGCTACATCATTCACTTACCGCAAGTTAGTTAACAACCTACCGGACCCCACGACGTCTCTCAGGGACCAATGGATCCGTGATGTGAGTGACCTGGACGACACAGAATGGCAGGAGGCGCTGTCCTCACCAAAGGAAGTGGGTATACCCTCGAGACTCAGATTAGTACAACTCAAAATTCTGCACAGAACATACTACACCAGATGCAGAATGGTTAAGATGGGCAGGGCTTCACACCCATATTGTCTTAGGCGATGTGGGGAGGAGGGTACCTTTTACCACACGATATGGCAATGCCCGTAAATTAGGGTATATTGGGTGAAAGTGATGAGGACGATTTCACAGACAGTGGGAGTGTCCCTCTTGCCGGAGCCTAAGAGTTGTCTACTGAATATATGTGACCCAAACGATTTAACACAGTTGGCGCAAGATTGGGCGACACTGGGGATTATGACAGCCAAACGTAATATAGCACAGAAATGGGGGGAGATGGAGGTGCCATCGCTTAGCGCATGGTGTAAAGACATGGAAACGGCCATGGTAGCGGAAAGAACAGTATTTGTTAACCGCGGCTGTCCCCAAAAATGGAATAAGATCTGGGGGGGGGGGGGCATGGAATAAGTACAGAGGCAACATCTGTGACCCACCAAAAGAACAGGCGGAAGAGAGCATGGAGGGGGATTGATGGGGAGGACGGAGGATGTTTAATGGGTGCCACGGGGTATGTATTAGATATATTGTAACTGTACGCAACGTAGAGCCGAAACTGTGGTTTAATGATTAACAATGTATATGTCTAACAAATGGAAAAAACTCTGCCTTGATGATGTTTTGACATATAACTTGAAATAAAGTTTTTATGAAAAAAAAAAAAATTGCTGTATTTAAAGTGTTTGCCCCCTGGTGGGCGTCACGGTAGACTTTACTTCTAGCATTGTGGTTCCTGTAGTTCGTTCACAGTCCCAACAATCAATAACCTTCAGTGGGCGATGCTTGATATTTATTCCAGTTATTTAAAAAAAGTTCCTTGTGATCCCCATACATACTAACTTTGGAGTATGCTGGGGCCCAGAACCAAGGTCCAGTCCCTGGTAGCGCCGCTGTCCTCGTTGCTATCGCAGGTACTCAAAAGGGGTCCATTTTCGGACAGTAATGGCGCACTTTGCAGCTGGTGGTGCGTCGCTCACGGCAGGACCAAGCCGTAAAACATGAGCCCCTCTCAGCGAGAAGGAATGAGCCGCACACATCACGATGAAACCAGCAGGTTTTATTGCATATTTAAAAGCACTGGCGTGTCTTAGTCCCTGTTAGAAATGGGATCTCTGGTTGGCTAAGGCTTGCGCCAAAGCCAGGCAGAGACCACCACTCTAGTCAGGGCAAGGGAGTTACACGCCAAAGATAACCCCTGCTCACCCCCTTGGTAGCTTGGCACGAGCAGTCAGGCTTATCCCAGTGGCAATGTGTAAAGCATTTGCGCAGCACACACAGCAACAACATAGGCGCACCACAAAAGGAACTCCACACAAGGTTATATATAAAAATAGTCTTTGTATTAGCATAAAACACATTAGATGGTAATCACACAATATACACTGTGCCAACTGACACTGGGCAATATTTACAGGGGATTATTTACACATAACAGGGCCACGTGGGCCACTGTCAGAATCATCACTTGGTATAAATAGTAAAAGTAAGAACATATCATAAATGTAGACCACAACCAGTAATTACTGGCAAACACTATACTCAGCATCATCCTGTAACAGAAATCATATCATGCACAGTATCACATCAGGCAAGAAATATATTCTGCGCCAACCTCATAAGCCTAAACATAGTAGACCATAATCTCCTAAACATAACTCGCATTAGGAAATAAACATACTAACATGAACCGCAGTAGGGAATAACTCATACCTAAACCATAGTAGAGAATAAAGACTAAAACATTACATAGTAGGCAAAACCTCATAATCACATCTAGAGGCATAAAAACAGGGTGCGTAAAACATACTATATAAACTACATTTCCTAGCACCACATAAACCACACTAGGGCCTAGCGCCCTACAAACCTAATAGTCCTCCTGGCCAACTGGCCATCTCGAAGGGGCTCAAATGCCCTAGGTCCAAAAGTCAGGGTGGCTGCCTGTGCAGCGAAAGTCATGGGTGCGCACTTTGCGCAGGCCTAAACGTAGCAGCTGGCACTAAGTGCTGCGCAGCTGTGAAGAAAAGGGGGGGGGGGGGGAGGAGTGCATTTCACTCCCAACTTAAACATGTCCCCTAAAGCAAAGCAAGACCTAAACGGTGCAGCTGCCCACTACTTGCTGGGCTGCTGGGAATATTAAAATGAGGCATGGGCTCTCAATGGACCTTAAAACAAATGTGCCCCCTTTGTTGGAGCCACACGGGGCTCTGAAAGTAATTATATCAAACGTTGGAGCCACACGGGGCTCTGAAAGTAATTATCCAAAACGTTGGAGCCACACGGGGCTCTGCAAACAAATAATGCCCTAAGCACTGTGGCCCTCGGGGGCCCCTAAACTATTGGCCCTCGTTGGAGCGCACTGGCTCCTAAAACAAACTAGGACCCACAAGCCTTGGTGCGGCCCGCTGCCAGACTGGGCCGCTCAGACTCCTCACACTGAGACGTCTACACGAAGAGCAGTCACTTACCCGCTCTCCGGCTCTTCTCTCCCGGCGCTGACCTCCTCTGGGCCTCCTCGTGGGCCCCAGGACCGGCACTCCGCTCTTCGCCCGGTCCCTCTCCTGGGACGGGGGCTTCAGCATGGAGCCTTCGGGGCTCCCGGCATCTCCTCAGGCTGCCCGGGTCGTGCGCGGGACTTCCTCCGCGAAACCGGAAGTCCCGCCCGCCGCCAGACACATTGTTGCCTGACTTCCGTTTTTGCCGCGACTCTGGCCGCAGCGGTGATCCATTCTTTACTCCGGGCACAGTGAGGGGTAGGCTTCCTCTTCACAAAGTATAAAGCGGGGTGGGCACCCGCAATTCTGCAATAAATAAAAAGCGGCTATGTGGGGTGGGCACCCACGAAGCAGAAGATGAATGCGGGTTGGGCACCCGCTCAATCCCGGCAATTTTGGGGGAATCTCTATGCTGGGGATTCCCTCATGGCGACGGGCAGCTCGGCACTGCGAAGCCCACGCTTTTTATTAGCTGGGCAAATTAAAAGACAGCGCTCCCAGGACGTCTCTGACTGCTCGGCTTCAGGCTCCCATTCACTGCCCTGTCGCCCCTCAAAAGAAAATTATATTCTCCAGGCGGATCTATGTACTGCCAAGCTGCTCTACCCTACAATTGCTTATTTTTAAATCATTAACCTTTGAAGCCCCTGCCTCCCACTTTGGAGCGTCTAGGAACTACACCGTAACTTTACGGGCAGTTTAACTTCATCAATACATGCTCACCACTGTCCTGAAGACGAACCCCAATAATTGAGTTCGAAACGCCGCCGACCACCCCACAACATGAATTCCTTATAACTTGTAAAGATCAATTATGGAATTCAACTACTATATTGTTGTCAATGCAATGTCTTTTTAAAACTACTATCACTATTTCACACCACGCTTTCTTATTATGTGAGCACTCTAAAATTGACTTTGTTTAAATAAATACCGGTCATCTTTTGACCTACATGACTCTTTATGTACTTTGTCTCCTGCTTCCTACGGAATTGATTTCACTTCTCTTAAAAAACAAGTGAACCTGCTTGGGTCACCTTGTCTATTGGACCCTTTTGGGCCATACTTGAACCATTGTTCTTAACTATTCATGCTTTAGGAAGCGGCCATCTACTCTGGCGGTTGGCTACGCCCTCTGGTTCAAAGGTGGATTTAATATCCAACACTGCCGACGAGTTCATCAAATCGACCGGGTGCTCTGGGCGTGGTCGCTAAAAGCGAGCCTGAAGATTCAGTTATAGCCATGGTTTCTTCGACTCCCCAGGTGTCTGCTGGTGTTGCCTTGGATTTGTTGGTCTTTGGACGCACCATTGTGTGTGTGATATGTGGTCTGTTTTTCAAATTTAATTTTTTTAGTACGCTGTTGAATAACATGGAATATTAGGACAACTTAGTGCCTGTGCTTCCGAGTTTCAAGAATTAGTTCTATTGTGCGATCAGCCAGGCAACACAGTTAATCTAACTGCGCATGCGGGTTCGCTGGTCAGTATCGAAGGGTCACGCCATAATAGGCAATTCCACAAGAGCAATAGTCACCCAGGAATAGTATTTTCCAAGCAATCTACCTCTTGCTGGGTTACCAGCATCCCAGGGGCCCCATTGGGTAAAATGAGCAGAGTGTATGTTTACTGGTCTTCGTGGGTGGTTACTACAGGGGATATGTACTTCAGAGTGCTGTGCCGTAGACAGTCTGCAGAAATCACAAATTCTGAATGGCAAATAGGTACTGAGAGGAACGGTCTGTGCCTTTACCTTGGTGTTGTGTAGGGTTCTGCAGGTGTTCATTTCCCAGCACAGCCATGGTCAGGTCCAGGGAGTCAGGTTCTCTGTGAGAAACCACAAGCTGGGAGATCCACTTACTATTGTGCTTAAATCAGGACAAAATTCAGGCAGCTAAATGGCAGGTGGTACACGAGACGTCAGTGGGTGTGCCGAGTGAGGTGCCACATTCTGAGGGGGCTGGAGATGAAGGCTGATGTGAAATTCTGCCAAGCTCCGCGCACCCCCTGCTCCTCTTCAGGCCGGGCGGTTTTCCCCCCACCTCGTTGCTCTTTTCCTTATGGTGCGGGTGCTTTAGGCGTGTGTAACTCCACAGTAATGATTGGTGAGGCTTGCCTCGCACCGGGGCAATCCCAGTATTACGCTGGTGCGTCGCGGTCCCACAGGATCCTAGCAGCTGAGAGCAATCACGCGGGGGTGGTGCACTCACCTCGACCTCCTCAATGCTCAAATTGCAGCAGGGAAGGGGACTGCACATAGGGGGAGACAGTAACCCGCCCTCCAGGTCACTTCGGGCAGGCCGTCAGGAGCCACACGCCCCTTACGCTTTCAAGCGTTGATGTCCTATCGTGCCCCTCATCCAGAGATGGGGCTGCACCACAACAGGACCGAGTGGTGGGTCTCACCCTCGAGCAGTGTCTGACGCCAAAGGAAATGAAACCGGGATTTCTCTCGTGCATGACCCGCTCGGCCTTGTACCTCATTGCGAGACTTACAGCTCGGACATCAGCTAATAATGGGTCACGGCCAGTGTGACCCTCATGGTTAATCCACGACCTGCCGCAGTCAGAAGGGTGGGCAGTCGGGGTCCACGGGTGAGCAGAGACGAACCCCGGGCTTCCTCCGGAAGGGTGGGCAGTCGGGGTCCACGGGTGAACCGAGATGAACCCTGGGCTTCCTCCGGAAGGGTGGGCAGTCGGGGTCCATGGGTGAGCAGAGAGGAACCCGGGGCTTCTTCCGGAAGGGTGGGCAGTCGGGGTCCACGGGTGAGCAGAGACGAACCCTGGGCTTCCTCCGGAAGGGTGGGCAGTCGGGGTCCACGGGTGAGCAGAGATGAACTCCGGGCTTCCTCCGGAATGGTGGGCAGTCGGGGTCCACGGGAGAGCAGAGGCGAACCCTGGGCTTCCCACGGTTGAGCAGAGACGAACCCTGGGCTTCCCACGGTTGAGCAGAGACGAACCCTGGGCTTCCTCTGGAAGGGTGGGCAGTCAGGGTCCCCGGCTGAGCAGAGACAAACCCTGGGCTTCCCACGGAAGGGTGGGCAGTCAGGGTCCACGGCTGAGCAGAGACGAACCCTGGGCTTCCCACGGGTGAGCAGAGATGAACCCTGGGCTTCCCCCAGAAGGGTGGGCAGTCGGGGTCCATGGGTGAGCAGAGACGAACCCTGGGCTTCCTCCGGAAGGGTGGGCAGTCGAGGTCCACGGGTAAGCAGAGATGAACACTGGGCTTCCCACGGGTGAGCAGAGATGAACCCTGGGCTTCCTACGGAAGGGTGGGCAGTCGGGGTCCACGGGTGAGCAGAGACGAACCCCGGGCTTCCTCCGGAAGAGTGGGCAGTCGGGGTCCACGGGTGAGCAGAGGTGAACCCTGGGCTTCCTCCGGAAGGGTGGGCAGTCGGGGTCCACGGGTGAGCAGAGAAGAACCCTGAGCTTCCCACGGGTGAGCAGAGACGAACCCTGGGCTTCCCACGGGTGAGCAGAGACGAACCCTGGGCTTCCCACGGGTGAGCAGAGACGAACCCTGGGCTTCCCACGGGTGAGCAGAGACGAACCCTGGGCTTCCCACGGGTGAGCAGAGACGAACCCTGGGCTTCCCACGGGTGAGCAGAGACGAACCCTGGGCTTCCCACGGGTGAGCAGAGACGAACCCTGGGCTTCCCACGGGTGAGCAGAGACGAACCCTGGGCTTCCCACGGGTGAGCAGAGACGAACCCTGGGCTTCCCACGGGTGAGCAGAGACGAACCCTGGGCTTCCCACGGGTGAGCAGAGACGAACCCTGGGCTTCCCACGGGTGAGCAGAGACGAACCCTGGGCTTCCCACGGGTGAGCAGAGACGAACCCTGGGCTTCCCACGGGTGAGCAGAGACGAACCCTGGGCTTCCCACGGGTGAGCAGAGACGAACCCTGGGCTTCCCACGGGTGAGCAGAGACGAACCCTGGGCTTCCCACGGGTGAGCAGAGACGAACCCTGGGCTTCCCACGGGTGAGCAGAGACGAACCCTGGGCTTCCCACGGGTGAGCAGAGACGAACCCTGGGCTTCCCACGGGTGAGCAGAGACGAACCCTGGGCTTCCCACGGGTGAGCAGAGACGAACCCTGGGCTTCCCACGGGTGAGCAGAGACGAACCCTGGGCTTCCCACGGGTGAGCAGAGACGAACCCTGGGCTTCCCACGGGTGAGCAGAGACGAACCCTGGGCTTCCCACGGGTGAGCAGAGACGAACCCTGGGCTTCCCACGGGTGAGCAGAGACGAACCCTGGGCTTCCCACGGGTGAGCAGAGACGAACCCTGGGCTTCCCACGGGTGAGCAGAGACGAACCCTGGGCTTCCCACGGGTGAGCAGAGACGAACCCTGGGCTTCCCACGGGTGAGCAGAGACGAACCCTGGGCTTCCTCCGGAAGGGTGGGCTGTCGAGGTCCACGGGTGAGCAGAGATGAACCCTGGGCTTCCTCCGGCTCTCACCAGGCTCCTCCACTCAAATCCAGGTCTTATCAGCGCAGGTTCGGCTTCGATGGCGTCGCACGGTATATATATTAAATGTGATTAATTCTTTTTTTTTTTTTACCGTACGCGTACGGTAAGCTTACCGTACGCGCACTCCGCGATATTTTTTTTTAAATATTAAATTTATTTCTCATACTTTTTGGTCCTTCGTGAACCCCCTGACGAACGCTAGGGGGTCTGCAACTCTCTTCGTTGCCCCCTTTTCATGTTATCAACCTTTGTTTTTCAGTGCGAGAGACAGAAAATGGCGGCCGATACTTTCTGATTTCGACCGATTCGAATGTTTACAGTCATGTAACCACCAATCAGAATTGAGCTCGCGCACGGCAGCGCGCCTATAGATATACAAATTCCAGACTAATATTCATGCATGAAAAACGAAAGAGCTATCTAACCAAGATATTGATGATCAGAGCAAGCGATAACTGCAATCAATACCATCTGAGTGCATATCAATACTTTACGGAATCCATACAAGAACACTGAGGAAAACCTCATCAAAACCAGATACTTCCTGTTACGCATAGTTGGTAATATCCCACAAATAATTGCCAGAAAAGAAAACATAAATGCCTCCTGTAATCCAGTCCAGTGGGGAGTAACATATTCCCAATATGATCCGGGTGGGATAATCCTCGCTTCCATGTCCTTATAGCTTGGAAATTTCTCCTTCTATGTCAGTACCAGAGGTGAGGATTATGGATGTTTAAAGCCTACTTACCCTTAAGGATACGGCCTACTCAATAGGTTTAAAGCAAAACCTTTTAAAGGTGGATTCTGAGGACGAATCTGCTGCATTCATAATGTCCTCCAATCTACCACCCATTTAAATGGCTTTGGAGGCCATCGCCCCCCCTAGCAGAGTGAGGTCCAACGCGATGGATGTCTTTTCCGGCCTCTGCCATAATCCATTTTACCCACCTGGCAGTGGAGAGAGAAGAGACGGCCTTGAACGTTTTCCTGAGAGCAATCAGTAGTTGTTTCTCACTCGGCGGTCTCACCTTTGCTGTCGTCTCCTCGTAGGCCTTTAAGCATTTTACCACACAGAGTTTAGGAGCAGCTTCAAAAGAAGGGTAAGTTACTGACCTGGTATAGTCTTCATAGAAATAGAGAATGTCACCCCCTCCTTGGTAAAGACTTGTGCCGTGATGTCAAGGGGTGTAACATCAGATGCTCTTTTGTGGAGGCTGCGGGTAAAGCAAGCAAGCAAGCAAGCAAGTTTCAAGGAGTAACCAGCTGAATCCAGAAGCCACGTTTTTGCTCAGGCTGCGGCGCAGAGCGGAGCGGGAGGACGCGAGCAGGAGGACGCCAAAACTATTACGGCCCAGATCGGCTCTCTCCCACGCTGACTCATCCCACTGATTCTCCAGCCGGTGCCAGTGAACCGGGGGTCCCACGACGCTGCCGGAGTACAGAGAGTAGTGTGCTGGCCACGAGTTGGACGAGTCAGCTGAGGGGGCCGCTGTCGAGAGCTGCTTCTCCTAACTAGTCTAATTAGGCTAGGCTGGCCAAACCACCCATTTGTCTTGCCTTGTTCACGTGTGAGCTGCAGCAACAGGAGGCGGGCAGCGGCAGCACAGTGTGGCCCCAGAGTTCCTAAGGCACCATCCAACTGAACTCCATCGGAAGCTGCCCCTCCACACGGACGACAGCACATAGCAGGGCGCTTGGTGGAAGGTGCCACCACCAATAACCCAAGAGATCGCCTCCATCTCCAAGGAGCATCGAGGATCAAACGCGTACCACACAGTGGAGCACAGGTGAGCCTGTTCCAGAGCTCCATTTTCTTAGCAGGCGAAGCAGCACATACAAATAAGGGGCAAGTGCTCCCAAGGGGATAATGGAGGCATGCCTAGGACTACCCTGCGTGCCTCACGCATCCTTGCTTGCCCCACTAGCTCCCACAAGCTCCCACAAGATCCTGGCTCCTAGCATTATGCCCCCTGGCACCTCAATCAACTGCCAGCCGGGAAGGGCAACTTTTGCATCCACAGGGAACAGTGCATAGACATTTTGTCTAAATACCCAGCAGCAACAAAATGGTGGGGTTCAGGTTTTCTTGTGGCCCCCTGCTGCAGAGCCAAAGAAAAGCCAACATCGGTCTTGCCCCAGCCGACCCAGACCGACCGAGCAGCACTGATAAGTTCAATCATAAGCACAATCATTAGGCATTTTCAGCGGCCAGAACAACAAATGGTCAACCACAGACGATAATTTGAGGGGACCATCAAAAACTTCGCACGATCACGACAATCAAATTGGGTAAATCCTGCAAACGAAACCAACGAACATATCGCCCCCTAATCACCAGTTTTTCATTACACTAGGCCTTCAGCTCCAAATCTGAACAAAGATAACAAACACAACAGGCAAGCTAGTCAAGCTTTATCAGCGTCCTCCCCGAGTAAAATTCAGCAAAATGGGACACAAAAAAAAGGCCAGACAGTACACGACCTTTGAGGACCCCACCAATAAGAGCCGGCCTATTAAAAGGAACACCAGGAGTAAATCACTCACGGAAAATCTAAATGAACTGCCCCAAGATGCAGAACCAATGGGGTCGATCAGACATTTCTTCAGGACAAAGGGCGCTGCCAACATCGGCCAGGGCAGGCAGGAGCAGGTAACCGAGAACACACCATGGAAAGGGGGCGACACGAGCACCACGCAAGAAAGTAGCACTCAAAAGCCTCCAATTCACATCGCCGTACCCAGAGGAGGTACACCTCCTCACCTGGAATTCGTCAATAAACAGGAACTGGCCAACCCAGATTGCAAACAACTTAAAGATACACTATCAAATGAACCACCCAGTGTACTAAACTCTCTTACACTCCTAGATAAAGCGCCATCAACGCCACCAATGACTCGGACCACGCAACTGCTCCAAGAGGAGCCGCTGACGTTGCAGTGACAAGGTTGCAAATCCACTGGTCAATAGATGACGATTACAGCTTGGCCAGTAAGATCATGGAGAGCATAGTACCAGCTCCATCCCCCACAAGCAGCCGACAGCAACCAATTGCTCAACACTTAGATTCTCCAGTGGTAGGGGAGCTTACATCTTCATTTCTTCAAAATCTAGGCGATAAAATCGAGAGAACATTAGAACTGACCCCAAACCTGCTGGGATGGGAGCAAACTGGACAAATAGGATCTCCACGGGCTACCAATGCAAAAGTAGATCACTGCACCTTCAATGACAGCCCAGAAGCAGACTTCCGGAGAACACTGATGCCGGAACCAAACAGTGATACCAACAAACCTCTACTGTGGCAGTCAACCAAAATGGAAGTCCAAATTGATATTCTGCAATCGATTGCTGGCCGCCTAGTCAACATAAGCTCCAGAGTGAAAGAGCTGGAAAATAGGATCGACCAGTACTTGCTATCTAACCGAGGTGAATGCTCCTGCTCAATCCTCACAGATAAATGGGCGCTACTTCCCGAGATCCTAGCCGACATAGTAAAGACAGTCCAAGGAAGAATGGAAACACGGCTTCCGAGTAACACAGATGACAGGACCACAAGAAGCGGCCATCTTTCGGCAGTGAGACAAATGGAAGCAATTGATCTCGGCTTAATGTTGCCAGCAGGACTGGAGCAAAAAGGAGCACAAAGGAGTGAGGCCTCTGCCCACAACGCCAAAATGGCACAAGGAACACAAAGCCCAACATCAGGGCAAAAGAGTGCAATGAAGTCCCTGATGTCATGGAAACTGACTTAAAAGAACTCACTCCCTGCAAAATCGGTGTGCCTGAACGCTCGTGGTCAAGAAGATGAAAAAAAAATCAAGAAACAGAAAAAAAACAAGCTAAGAGGAAGGCAACTGCAGTTAAGGAAGACTGACGGTAGACCGTCACAAGGGGACCCCAAAGTGGGCCAGTTTTATCCAATTTTAATAAATAAGAACTGGGGCACAAAGGCTTTTGACATGGTCCCGCCCCCAGTAGAACAGCAAAAACAGCTAATCGCAACAAGTATCCTACCTGCGACAGGCCAAAAGCAGCAAACAAGAACAGGACACTCCCCAAGGAGCCAAATTACACCGCAATCGTGGTTAATACCACTGCCACTGCCGGACGATATGAAACCACTACAGCAAAGCCCCGGGCATCGGCCTAGCATTAGGTACACCTACGGTCAGAGCTCGAAATCCAAAGCAGGACCAGCCACAAGCAAACAAGGAAGCTCAACCACCGGACTAGTCCAGGCGGCACAAGAACTAGGGCGGAACAAAATGAGTCAGGAACAGTAACCACCATCCATGAGGTAGTCCTCACCCCGAGATTCCATAGCACGGGCCAGCATGACATTTTGAACAGATGCAACATTCAACGCCTTTTCAAGCACCTTGCTGTGCTAGACAAGCTACAAACAGGGGACATAGAATGGGTGAGATTCTTGAGTATGAAGTGCGACGCACACGGCAATTCAACAGTACTCGGCTTGAAGAAAAAGGAAACGTACGAACCATCTTGAACAACTCTACACAACTCGCCGAGTGGGGCATCGATGCTCAGAATCTACCCAACCCAAAATACCCATACATTTCAGCTCCAGACAAGGGGGACATGGGCCCCTGGTCAGTCCTGCAGGGGACAAATAGATCAGGACTCCCCGAGAATACAAGGAAGAGACATAAGGAATACACAGGAATCAAGATCGCATGCCAAACCAATCAAAGTGTTATTAGTGCCATCCCCTCCCTCTTGGATCTATCCGGAAACTGGGGAAGTACACAGAAGCATTCCTAGCAGCAGCAAGTCCAGGCTCGGCAGGTGTGAGACCAAGGGAGGACCTTTTCCTAAGAAGAACTTAACATTAATTTCATGGAACATTGCAGGGAGCAGCAAGATCAGGGAGAACAATAACCTGAGGCGATTCCTGGAAACAGGAGACATACTCTGCCTTCAAGAGACCTGGGCATTATCTAGCACACCATTGGCAGGGTTCTACGAACGTCATGTACCAGCAATAAAAAAGAACCTCTTTGGTCGCCCGTCTGGCGGTCTATCAGTTTACATAAAACACGCAAGCCCCTCGTAGTGGCTGGAATAAACCTAAACTTACCTGGGCTGCAAGCCCTACAAATCGAAGGACTGAAACACACACTAGAGCCAATGCGCCTCCTAATAATAAACTACTATGTCAATCCAGCACAAACCATCATGAAAGATCAGCTGGAGGCATTGACCAGGAAAATAGACAGCCTCCTAAATAAATATAAAACTCCTCAGGTAATCCTAGCTGGGGACTTTAACCTGAAGGACCTCGACAATTCAGTACCCCCAAATCGAGGGACGGGAAGGGCCGCACCCTTTCACGACTTATTGGACAATCATAAGCTATCTAAAACTTACGCTGTGAAAGCAATACACTCGAATGACGGGCAACTACAGCCGACCTTCCGGGACATCTCGAGAATCGACTATATCATGGTCAGTGAAGCAATGGCGGCCAGTCGAGAAGATTTTACAGTCGAGAATAGGTCGGAAAGCGATCACAGGCCACTAATAGCAGTGTTCACGCTAGAATTTCCATCGGCCTTTAAGTTCCAAGCCATCGGAGAGTCCAGAGGGGACGAAAATTACAGCCTAAGGCGAATCAGATAAACAGACAAGACGGGAGCGAAGCTTCAAAACTGGCTGGACCTAAAACAGGATGAGATCCCAGCAATGCCGTCCTCACCGATAAAAATCTGGGGGATCATAGTTGAGGAGATACAAACGAGCTTGGGCCATCCCCAGCCACAATGCTCCAGGCCCAAAAAGAAATCAACAGCTGGAAGTAACCGCCCAACCAAGGATATACGCGAGACCAAACGCCTCTTGCGTAAGGCACTAGTAATAAAGAAAAGAGGGGGCAGACAATCAGATGGGACATCAATTGCATCATTGAGGGCAGTCCTAAGAAAGAAATGGTGGGAACACAAAAAAGCTCACTTAGAGAGGAAATGGATCAACGTTTTTTCCCTGCTTAAACAGAAGAATTCAGCAGGATTATGGAGACACATAAACCGGCTAAGTAGCAGAGGAGCTCAAAGAGAAAATGGTGTGGCAGAGCAAGACTGGCTGGTCCACGTAAAGCAGCTATATTCAATTGCCCACGTAAACACATGCAATACAGAAGATCCTAACCGTGGGGTGGACTGTCTCCACCTACCAAGGGCAAAGATTGAAGAAACAACCTCTAGCCCCCGACATCCTTCTGAGGGTCTGCAAGACTAAGCCGAGATGTGTTGCACACCGTCAGCTCAGATATACCCTCAAACAGTCATTAAAATACTCAAGAATATGAAGAATGATGGGGCCCCTGGACGAAATGAGATACCCGCCCCGGTTTTTAAAAAGGCCCCCGATTTTTGGGCATCCGTCCTTGCTCCTCTTTACAACCATTCCTTAATGACACCAATATCCCCTGATTCATGGAGGGGCTCCATACTAGTCCCAATTTTTAAAATATGGGATCGTTTAAAGCCATCAAATTATAGGCTCATCGCTCTTCTCGACATAGGAGCCAAGGCCTACGCCCCCCTCATACTGAAGGACTTGGAGACATGGGCCAAGGAAAAAGTATCATACCCTGCCATCAGACTGGCTTCAGACCACAATCCTCGACAATGGACAATATTCTGGCGTTAGTGCACCTAGCAACTGAAGCAATAAAAAAGAAAAACCCTCCCCTCTTTTGCTGCTTCATTGATTACAGCACAGCCTTCGATAAAGTGGTACGAAATAGGCTATGGCGGAAATTAGAAAACTGAGGCGTCCCGCCAAACCTATTGAAGGCAATCAGATCACTTTACGAATGTACCTTAGTGCGGATCAAAACCAGCGTCGGCACAGTGTCCTCCCCCCCCCCCCCCCCTCCCCCCCCCCCCCCCCCAAAATGACAACTATCAACGGGCTGAAACAAGGATGCGTGCTGGCGCCCATCCTCTTTAACCTGTATACGCGGATTTAGGGACGCCCTGAAAGGCGCCAGCCTAGTAGCACCGAGATTAGGTAGCATGAGGCTGCCGGTGCTACAATATGCCGATGACACAGCCATAAAGGACCACACGAGGGTGGGCCTACAGAGAGCCCTAAATGCGTTGAATCAATTCAACAAATATAACCTTATAGTAAACAAAGGCAAAACTAAGCGTCATTTTTGGGGGCTACCACTTAAAAAAAAGAAAGCGCAGTGGCTAATGGGAGATCTGCAAATCAGTACAGTGGCAGAGTAGAACTACCTAGGGGTTTGGCTTACGGAACGGGCCAAAGCAAATGTCCACCTGAAACAGCAGTCGTCCAAGGCCAATAAGGTGATATTCCTGTTAAAGCAACTGAGCTTACAACTAGTAAGCCCCACGGCTGGACCAATATTAACTGCTTTAAAAGCAAAATTGCTGCCAGCCATTAGCTATGGCCACCAGGCTTTTCCGGTGTCGCAGGATGCCCTTCTCATCGCAATTCAAGCCAAAGTATATAAATCAGTCTTTTCTATCCCAAGGTCGGCAAGAAAGTCAAGACTAAGATTGGAGCTAGGCCTGGTACGGCCAGACTTGATGTGCCAAGGGGAGATCATAAAACTATACTTAAGGATTATAAGGGCCCCAACAAACTCCTTAGGACACCAATTGAGAGCCATCTTTGAGGGGCCAAGATCAGCATGGCACACCAGCCTTGGCAAAGTACTCAAGACTTTAAAGATCAAGGAAAAGAGCATACCACTGCCAGAAATCCCACTAAATGCATGGAAAAAAGGCATAAACCGACAAGTCCGCAAAACCTCATTCGATCTGGATCTTAAATCCCTTTGATATAGCCCCCACTTAGTCCCGCTGAACAGCTCCTACACGGTAGGCAAGGCACAACCCTACCTGCATGAGGCCCTGACACCACAAGCCAGAACCAAAATCCTCTCCATGAGACTGTGTACTCTAGGAATCGCCTAATTTAACCCCGCATGGGCTCGCAAGGGGGAAATTACAAGCTGCAGACTGTGCCCCTACACAAGAGAATCCTGGCTTCACCTTTTATGCTGCTGCCCCTCCCTCACGAACGAACGCCGTCGACTTCTCCGTCCAGTCTGCATCACGAAGGGAATCAAGATATGTCACGAAGCATCAGCCTTGTGCTTTTCTAGAACAACCACGATGACTTTGGCGAGTCTTGGGAAATTCATTCATCTGATTAGAATGGCTTTAAAGGCAGCAAACGAACACAAACAAACCAGGGCCACCAGCGAGGTATAACAAGGGGGACAATGCCGCCTCCCCTCAAACGAGGGAAGAGCCCTGATCCTATGCTCCCGTCCTACAGAGACCGCACCACATCAATGGCTCTAAATGGAATGGACAAAGAACGATCCACAGACTGCTGTAGCAGAAAACCGCTAAGGCCGACGCAGCTGTCTAAGAAACTGTGCAAGGACTTATGATAAAGACCCGGTGCTGGCGGCCCGAGTGGGTGCAGCAGAGAGGGGATATAATACTTGAACAAAATACTTTTTAACCGGCAGCCTTCATAGTTTTAATGTGATAAATTTTTCATTTACTAGTTTTATACTTTTTTACTGTAATGATTTTAATTAATTGAACAGTTAATAAATAATAGATACTCTTTTGCATGAGATGAGACTGAGTAGCATGGCCAGCTTCGCAGAAATATCCTTCCTAGATAGATACTGGTCGTCCTGCCAAAAGTAGCAGCACCAGGTTCACATCCCACAAGCCCAGATATCTAGGCTCTGGCAGACGAGACCGTCTGATACCTTTTAGTAATTTACACACCCATGGATGCTCCCCCACTGGGTGTTGTTAATAGGCATGTTCCTTGCTAAAATCGTTGAGTGGAAAGAATTTACTGTGCAATAAGCTAGGCCCAAGTCTGCCAGTTCCGTGAGAAAATTTGAGATGTCTCTCCACACTCCAACAAACCCATCGTCTCAAAGACTATCTGTACCACTTGGTGGTCCCTGGAGCCCATACCTGCTAGATGAGTCCGCCTCATCCAAAAGTCTGCTTCCTTACCAGCACCGCCTGAAATATTCCACACCGTGAGCTGCAGGTAGCCTTGTAATACCATAGGATGTAGACAGCAATTCGGGTCTCGAAGGATCCCGGGAAATGATGGAAGTCCCGCTGGGTTCATCCATGAAAGTTCCAGAAGGCAGGGGAACCAAGCTTGGGATTTCTAGCCTGGTGTCACCAGAATCAAAGATTTCCTCTGACGTCCGACTCTGGGGATCAGAAGAAACTGCGGGAAGGCATAAGCCGCCCCCGCCGTCCAGTCTTGCAGGAAAGCGTCCACCGCCGAGGCTCCTGGATCTGGCCTCCAGCTGACATACTGAGGGAGCTGTGCGTTCAGTCTGGAAGCAAAAAGATCTACGGAGCAGGGACCCCACCAGTCCATCAGTGCCTGGAAGATCGCCGCATCCAACTGCCAATCCTTGGAGTCTGTGAAATGCTTAGAATTCCAGTCTGCCACTTAATTCCGTTGTCGTGTAGTTCCTACAAATCTCAGTAGAATCTGCGCATTTAGACAACATAAACTGTGGGACTGGTGTCCAGACTGATTCCAGACACCCCCAGCGGATATGTGCGCCTGTATACCAGCTAGTTCATAGTGCCACTATGAACTGTTCTTACCAAGTAGAAAATAGTTTCGGGCAACTATCGAACATGACAACCCTGACCCCTCGGGGATCGTGGAAACAGTAAAGTACTTTTCGCTCAGCCACTCACGCTCAGTTTGTTTTTGACAGATGCACAGAATAAACGGTGGGGACGTTTTTAAATAATTATTTAATGAGCCTGCGCATTCTAGTGTAAAATGTGTGCTGCAACAATCATAAGTAAGAAAACCGATATAAATTATTATAAGCATCAGCACAGTAAATGGATGGTAGATTTCTACCCGAGTGCTAAAACGATGAATTTATGCAGGCATATGGTTACATGACCCCCATTACCAGGTGTGAGAGAATGAAGGACCCCCTTCTTTGTCTCGAGATGGACACTCCGCAAGGGATGTCCGACAACTGCGTGCTGGAGTGTCTGCGTGCAGGAACCTCAGCATCTCGCGTCAGTGTGTCGGCATGGAATTCTTTCTCCTCTGCCTGCCCCAGAAAAGATGTGGTGCTTGTATACCAAAATGTATCCTCAGGGGTTCTACCTTGCTGTGTCATGTTGGCCGAGGATTACGATAGTGATGATCCTTATAAACAGTTATTATGCAGAAGATGGTAATGCTGCTGTGATTCCGGAATCCTCATGCATGATAAATGAGGCTAGTTTTCAGAGAAAACCACACATTTATGCAGCACCTAATCTAGGTAAAAGGTCCGCACCAAACTAGTTATGTAGTTCAATGGCAGGATAAATGTAGGTGAAAGGTTAGGAAACCACCCAGGCCTATATTGGGGTACATTGCAAATCATAACACAGGGAACCTGGAAGGTACTCTTCTGTCACCTAAATCTGACGTTGGAGGCAATAGTGCTAGAAGTCTTTGGCCAGCTCTGCTAGTGCTCTCTGTCTGGTACTTCCCAGTCGATTGATATACTGAACTGCTGTTGTGTTGTCCATCTTCAATAGCACACAGCAGGAGACTCTGTCCCTCGTCAATTACTGGATAGCAAAGGATCCCGCCAGGAGCTCCAGTCAGCTGATGTGCAAGCTCAGCTCCTCTGTCCATCACCGCCCCCGCCCCCCAGTGGACACAGCTCCACATCTGGCTCCCCAGCCCTGCTGGCTGCAATCAAACTCTGTCACCAGGTCTGGTAGGGATTCGACGCTCGCCCTCCCATTCCAAGCTTCCATGTGGTCCATCCACCACTGCAGTTCCGCCCTGTCCTCGTCCTTCAGAGAAATCCGTTCCGAGTATGTGAGATCCTTCCGAAGATGTACTGCTTTCAACCTCTAATGCTCAGTAGTGGAGCAGGCCCAGGAAGTTGGCTTGGATTGATGAAGACAGCCAACAATCCTGGCCAGTTGTCTGAGGGAGATTCTGTCCCTTCGCAAGACCTTGATCAACTCCTTGTTGATCTTCAATATCTTTTCCTCCGTAGGCTGAGAGTGGCCGAAGTGGAACCTATGAGAAATCCCTGGAATACCATGCTCTGTGACTGTGTCAGCTCTGATATCTGAGCATTGAGCACGATCCGCAACTCCTGCAGCAGTGTAATGGTCATGTTCAGGTGAGTCACCAGCTGGGTGCGAGATTAGTCCATCAGGGGGGAGATCGTCTAGATAGAAAATCAATCGCATGCCCTTCGTTCTGAAAACCTCCACCACTGGTTTGAGGAGCTTCGTGAAGCGCCACAATGGTGAGGATAGGCCAAATGGTAGAGACTGAAACTCAAACACTTGGTCCCTCCAAGAAAACTGTAGGAACTGTCGGTGAGATGGTAAGTTTGGGACCATCAGATAGGCGTCCTTGAGATCCAGACGCACCATCCAGTCGTTCTGTAGCAATAGGTCTCTTAGGATGGATGCCCTCCATTTTAAAGTGGCGCTACACCAACGATTCGCTGAAGCCCCTTAGTTTTATGACCAGGCGGAAACCTTTGTCTTTCTTTTCTACCAGAAAGAGGTTGCTGAGGAAGCCCCGAGGGTGCAGGACCGACCTCCGAATCTCTCCCTTGCAGCATAGCTCCTGCACATAAGAGTAGATCAGCGCCAAATCTTTATTTGAAAAAAACAAAGGGCGTAGTCTGGATGACTGGACTGGAGTTCTGTAGAACTCTTTGTGGAAGCCCTTTACTGGTTCCAGGACCCATGGGTCCATCGTGATCGCCTTCAACTTAGATTGTGAGGGAAAGAAAGGATACTGCTTACCGTTAAAACCTCTCGGTGCGTTTGCGCCACCTCTGGCATATTTGGTTCTGCCCTTTCCAGTTCCTCGATTGGGATAGAAGATGCCTTGTTTGCCATTATTCCAACTATTGTTGAGCAGGGCTGCAACCTGACTTGAAAGAGCGGCCAGAGGAGCAACCGTTGCCTCTTCCAGCCCTGGCAAAATTCTTGCCCGGAAAGATCTTTTTGATGGAGGTCTACGCTTTATCAAGCGCTGAAATATGGCCACAGATTTTCCCAGCTCCTTCACGAAATGTTTGGCAAACAGTGTCCTTTGCTATGCCCACTGCCTCAGATGAGGAGAGTTCCCCAAGTTTTGGGTCTATTTTTAGAAGGGAGCATCTCCTTTCTGCCAACAGGGCACAATTGCCGCAATATCTGTGGGCAAGGGTTTCTCCAGCTGCCTGGAGCATTCTAACAGTTTAATGATTTTCGTTAGTCGGCTTACCACATCATGTAATTTATCCTGACCTCCAGGAGCGGTCAATGCCCTTCTTAGGTACTTCATGTACTTAGCAAAGAATGTGCACAACTTGGGGGCAGTGTCAGGGGTAGCCGCCACCTTCCCCTCTAAGGACGGTCTAGGACACCCCCCCGAAGGTGGACGCAAACTTACTCGTCCAGGGGTTGGTGTATTTATACTTTTCCACCTTCTGGTCCGGGAGCCACTCTGAGGATCTCGAATGGTATATACCCTCTGGCTTGAATATATCCGCCAAGGTGGAGTTCCTTTTAAAGGAGCCGGAGACCATTGAACTGGGGCTCCAAGGCCTTCCCGAGCCCTCCTCATCTGACGATTCATCCTAATCCGTAACACCCACCCCCAGACCGGGGAACCCATCCTCCGGGTCAGGATTTGGTGCAACAGCATCAACAGTATTCCTGGGCCAGTCTTCCTCTTGGTAGTGTATATGCTTTAACGTGTGTGCACTCTTACAGAAGTCATCCGTTAGGTGGTCCAAACCTTCCAGGTGGCCTGCGCTACGTTTATGGGCCATTAGAAAGGTAGGTGGGTTGACGACGCTGGACTCTTCCCCGTTGTCACTAAAGATCCCGAAACCCCCAGGGACCTGTGACGTCCGTTTATCCACGCTTTCCCGCAGGGGTGCCAATGGCTTAGAAATTGCCTGCGAAAACATAATTTCCACCCTTCCCGGAAGGTGGCGCTGCAGGGGCCATTCATTCTCCGAGGCTAAATCAGGCGAACATTCATGATCCGTGAAAGGAAGCAATGACATCTGCCCAGAGAAATGTCAGGGGTATCCCCATCGCAGGTGCTGTTATGAAGGAAAGAAAACTGGTCTCAATAATCTACAGGCAGCCATAGGCTGTACGTCTTACCGCGCTCGTGGTGTATTGCGAGGGTTGGTAGGGAGGGTGGGGCCCGATGCGGCGAACACCTACCTCTACTCACTAGCACGCATCGCAAGTCTGCAGAGCGCTTCTAAAGCAAACACAGCACGATGCCCTACAGCGAAACCGCCCCCCAGCAAATCCGCGGTGTATCAAAATGATGCGCTCGGGCCAGAGCCTGCACGTCTTCTCAATCTTGGGTGAGTGCACATGCAGCAATTATGTTAATCAGATCTAGCGACTACAACAAAGTAAATCACCAACACAGTGAAATGCTAGTAACGCTCTTAATACAACCAAAGACCTTAACCCCAAAAGAGTTGTGAGTGGAATGAGGGACTTAACTGACAGCAGTGAAGAAAGAGGAAGGACTGTAGGCACGTGGCTATATGCATTGACAGACTATATTGCTATTGGCTAATGGTTGTCATGAACATTTCCCAGGACTGGTGGGATAGTGGTTTTTTGGTTTAACTTTGAAACTGCTGTTAACAAAAAGTGAAGAATGTTTTGCATAATCCTCCTCACAGAATTGGGGATTCTGCCTCAAAGATAGATCAATGGACAGGAAACCCTATCCCCAGATCTGAAAACCGCCCTCCAGTGGCGGTCTCCACAACTAGATCTAATATGACACACTGGCACAGCACGCCACAGGTGGTCTTAAGAACTGGACACACTTCAGATGTGGCCTTCAGACTGGGACACCACAAACCAGGCGTGGCATCTAGAAACAGTTGCAGTGCTCCAGGTGAGACCACAAAACTACACTCTGTACTCCAGTTGGACACTCTAAGAAATGTTCCATATGAGTGCTCCATAACCTCTCTATAACCTCAGATGAGTTCATGATAATTAAACACAAAAATTCAGTTGAGACTTTTCCACTGTGCAGTGGTAATTCAACCCTCCTTTCTGTTGGATCTTGCTCTGCACTTCAACATTATCCTTACACTTCCACAGGCCTTGCCCTGTTTTTCATCCATTGAGATCTGGTCTAAGAAGCGATGTCACGGTCAGTGAGTGCTTCCACTGCTGCTGTCGATGCAGTTCCTGTTGTGTTTGGTAGTGATGTATATTAAAAACATTTTCAGTATATAAAGGCAAACTGTTGCCATTGTATTGTTTCAGTTTATATAATTTATTCAGTTGAGCACCTGCACACTTGTATTTGTTCTTATATTCTTCTACTTTACAGCCGGGTTTGGTGGCTTAGTGGAATAATGTATCCACTGCATGGGCCTTTGTTCGGCCTCATGGTCACAGGTTCAGTTCCCGGTGGGTCCACTCAGCCTTTCATTCTTTCTGAGGTCGATAAAATGAGTACCATTGAATTGGGTAACAATAAACATCTGTTATTCAGCGCCAAGATGCACCTTTGGGGGTGGACGTGCATGTGGCGGGGTTGCAGTAATGGGTCTGAGGCCAGGTCTGCTGATAATAGGGTTTTATTGTTCACAACACTAGGTTATACAGAGGGGACGGTTTAGTCGTTACAATGGGGAGCGGATCTGATTTTCCTTGTCTTCTTTGGTTCCTCGGTCTAGCCTCTTCAGGTCGGGACTGGCCGGTAGGACGCTCTTCTCCTCTCGAGGTGGATATGTAAAAGGAAAGAACAACACCGTCAGGACTGCGTCCTCTCGCCTTAGCGACTTAATCAGGGGCCGGGGAGTGTAGGACACCACACACTCACGTGCTCTTAAAACCAAAAAAAAACAGTGGTGTACTGAGCCTACTTGTATAGCTGCGTGCTAGGTGCTCAAATCCGTGTGAGTAAAGCAAAAGCAGTATTTGAAAGCGGGCTGGCGCTTAATGCAGGTTTGCGGGCGTTTGTACTAGGGACTGGGAGCTTCCTTCCTTCCTCCCCACCCCGAGACTCTGTTCCGTACCTGCGAAAGCCACGCCCCTCCTGGAGTGTGGCTCGGCGAAGCGCGGTGACGTTGGCCTCCTGGCATGGCTCAGGTTCCCTCGGGTCCTCTCGGGGTTCCTGCTTCTCCGACTTCGGTTCTCTCCACCTCCGCAGTACGGGCTTCCTTCCTCTCCAGGCCGGTGTCGACGCACACCAGCTTCCGTGTTTCGTCTCTCCTTATTGATGAAAAGGTGCTGACGTTGGAAGGGGGCGTGGCCTCGTCTTCTTCGTAGCCCCAATTAAAGGAGCCGGGATCCTCACTTGAGTGTCTCCAGTCGTCTTGCTGTGGAGAGAGAAGAGAGGGAGAGAGACGCTCTGGGGACCACCAATTGGTACAAAGTGCAGATCTTTCGTGGTCCGCTCCCATCCCGTCACATAGCGCTTTACAAATACACGTTACAAATACACGTTAGGTTAGTGATATGTGCATAGGTCCACTAATTGTGACTGGTGCTCATCAAATTGCATACAGGAATGGAGAAACTGCGTTCATGATCTGTCACACCTCATGTACATGATCCTACTTGGTGTTTTGATATCTCTACATGTGTGTATGTATGTGTATGTATGTGTATGTATGTGTATGTATGTATATGTGTATATGTGTATGTGTATATGTATATGTGTCTATGTATATGTGTATATATATATATACATGAAATTAGCCTAAAGTTTACATGGCGCATTTGAACTTACCATAAGACTATTAATGCCCGTATTATGGAACTCCATGTCCCATAATGCATGCACTTAGCAGACGCCCACTGGGGGCAGCATGGACACAAATAAAAGTGCTAATTACAATCATGCGGGTTTCAGATGTGCTTTGTGGCAGCCCAAGAAAAAGAGGATTAAGTCCTTGAAACGCGTCGGCAAAAATGAATTGTAAAAGAATGTGAAAGGCGGACTGCATTGTGAAACCGGATGGTGTAACGCTTGTTGAGTGACCCCTCGCTGTACAAGGGTACTTTGGGAAACAAAATATATATGTGTATATATATATGTATATATATATATATATATATATATGTATATTATCTACTGGCGGTCGCCAGTAGATAGTTATAGTTAGGACCGGGTTTCCATAGGGAATCAGAAAATTCTATTTTGAATAACTTTGGCGCCGGTTGACGAATCCTCGTGAAATTTTCAAAACTAATGGGGTGCTCCGTTCAGCTCCTACCCTGAAAGTCTCTGGGTGATTCGTCAAGCGGGGGCCGAGAAAAAAGGGGGGTCCCAAAACACGTTTTCCCCATGCATTTTTCCATAGAACCTTTAGTCGAAGGTACAGCCCGAACGGCTGAACAGAATTACTTGAAATTTGGCAGAGAGGTAGTCCTCAGGTCAGGGAAGTGCCTTTTGCAGGTCTGGTGTCAATCTGTTCAGTAGTTCCTGAGAAAATAGCATTTAAAAGCATATAAATATCTGTAAGCGCTCACCGTGCGCGCACCCTAACGTGCGCGAGCGTAATTCTGATTGGTGGTTACATGTTAGTCAACGTTCGAATCTGTCGAAATCAGGAAGTGTCGGCCGCCATATTGTTTGTTTTCAGTGCAAGAGTGAAAAAGGAAGGTGGCGAACGTGAAAAGGGGGCAGGGTAGGGAGTTCCTGACCCCCTAGCCTTTGTCAGGGGGTCCCTGAAGGACCCCGAAGGCAGAACATTTAAAAAAAAAAAAAAATGTAAAAAAATTGCGCGCACGGTGAAACCCCCCCCCCCCCCCCAAAATTATTATTTTTTTTAATATGTAGTTTATTGTAAAATAAATATATAAAAAAAATACATAAATAAATTAGCATTTAAAAAACCGTACAAATTCACTGAAAAAAACCATAGGTTTCACACACGTTATAGTTAGGAATTAGCATTTAAAAAACCTTGCAAATTTACTTAAAAAACCATAGGTTTCACACAGGTTATAGTTAGGTGGATATTTCACTCGTAAAAAACCAATGAAATTCCCCCGTTATAGTTAGTTCAGATAACTATAACTCGCGCGACCGCCACTCTATCACAAGGATGATGTCATCAGTGATGTCATGAGTGATGCCACTGACCATGTCATGAGTGATGTAATATGTGACGTCATGAGCAGTGGATTGTGGGTGCGCGAGTTATAGTTATCTGAAGTAACTATAACAGGGGAATTTCATTGGTTTTTTACGAGTGAAATATCCACCTAACTATAACATGTGTGAAACCTATGGTTTTTTAAGTGAATATATATATATATATATATATATATATATATATATATATTCTTAACTTTTCTAAGTTGGTTGTAGCTTCTAATGTATTGCTTGCCTATGCCAACCCTCTCCATGCTGCCTCTGTACAACCTTTCTGCCTCTGTACAACCTTCGACCTCCTATTCAGGTGGTTGTGAAATCCTGGATAGACTATTTACCCTTTCATTGCCTTCTTACACTATCTTTCAAATAAGATATGGTCATTAAGGTCTGAAATAGCTTAAGATGTGTTGCCAGAGTAGGTTCCTGGACTGCTCATAATTTGTAATTGCTAAACTTGGCTATTGTGCCGGTGTTCATTCTTGGCCAATCAAATATCTGATTCTTAAACATACACAGCAGGCCTACCCCTTCTAAATTTCACCTGCTAGTTTCCCCAACTTTTCCATATACAGAGATGCTGATTTAAAGGAAAGTATTAGACGGTCACACTCTTATATAAAAACCTTAAATAATGACTAACTATGCAATGAAAATCTACTTATTTGACGTGCTCCAGTGATTGTGAAGTATCGTCTATCAAATTTGGAGGAATGGTGTGACTTTGCTCTGCAGCATCTGTTCTCAGTAGTGGCAGAGAGCCTGATGTACTCCTAAAAGTATTACCGTAGTCACCACACACCGGAGTGAATTCTTTTCCTGCCAGGATGAATTGAGTATTCTGACTCTCTACCTTCCAGCCTCTACATGTCAGCCACTTGAAGGTCTGAGGGCGTTTCTGTCTTGTGTTAAAGAAAACTCCATACTTGTGCATACTGCAATTAAGGCCTACGTTAAAACAAATTTTCCTGCTTTATTTTTTGGAATCTGAGTTTTTGTATGTGTCGCATTTTTGTTCACATTTCTTCCTCTAGAGAAGATGGTATTCCAGTCTCTGTTGAATGTTGGCAAAAGCTGCATGACACCTATGCAGACTGGCCTTCTGCAGTTATGTGCTTTTGAAATGCAGAAATGAGTTGTTGCTTCAGGGCTTCCTAATGTTTGTAATCGCAGCTTTGTTTCAGTCTTCCGCTACAAATCCAGGGTTCTGGTGCATTGTCACCCACCTGCTCCGTAAACACCTTTAGGGGGAAGGTATAAAAGGGCCTTGCAGTTGAGGTGGACAGAGCGAGCAACTGCACACAAGAAGGGATCCTGTCAAACGGGAAATGATTCGAGGCTTTCTGGCTTACTGAAGTGCAGGAGGGGTTTTATGACTTTGCAGCATCACATTTTTAGCAAATACATTTCTTGCTGAGTGGCTATAGGTTTTAAGACTAACCGGGTACAGGTGTGGTTAAATAATGTTTCTGGTCTAGCCCTTATTTACGCATCTTATTAGTAATCACTGGGGAATTATGGTTCTCATTATTGCATGGTTTGCAGATGAAGACCAGGCAATAGAATGTAATCCTTATGAAATACCAACGCTTGTGTCTTCACCGATTTTTGGATTTAGCAAGACTCCCTAACTTCCACCTCCAAGAGATTCCATGACCGGTTTGTCAGGTTCCAGCTATCTCTAATTCTGAAAAACATTGCTTGAAAGGGTGATAAACAGCCGTTTTCCCTCTTTCTTCAAAGGCTACAATATGTACAGTGGGCTTAAAAAATCTACCTGGATGTAACCCCCAAATTGTGAAGAATCTTGCGACATGATGCCCATACTCCAAAATTCAGTTGCACACTATCTCATAAATTTAAAGGATTTTTGCCCCCTCATCAGGATCCTGAATGGCACCCATTTACCCGACTGACATTAGTTCTGAGCTTAGCAAATAGAACATAGAGTTACATGCATTGTGAGTTCCAACACCTGAGTCTTTGTATGCAGTTGGGTGTGGAAATACAAATTCCTGAGATAGCGTGCCCCATACGTACTGCAAATTTGGCAGGAAGGGGAAAGGGGCCTATCCAAGCTTCCATGACGGAGGTGTTTTACTCCTAGATTTAGATAAGTGCTGCAGATGTTGCAAGGAGTTTCCCCAAGTGTATGTCTGTTGATCCGCCAGTGTAATCCTTATCATTATTTTAAGGTGCCCTCATCACACACTGAACACATGATTTTGTTTCAGAGTACACTCCCAGGTGTTGTATAAAGAGTAGGTTTGGGACTTTAATGTTGCCAGAACAGACTACGTCCACGCTTGCGACACTTGCCCTGCTTCCCTTTAGGGATGTAGATATGACAAAGGAAATGTTATAGAATTTTTAGACCAGGTTAGGGATGTCAAGACAAATTTTATGGGGTGTATCTCGTATTCAGGTATTTTATTTTTAATTGTGTTGTCCTGTACTATGATAATTCTTGTGTGATTTGCAATAGAAGGGTGCACAATAAAGTCTAATCAAAATAAAATGCCAGCATTTGTGTGCTCACTGAATTTGTGGGTTTCACACTACCTTATCTTCTAATTATTGGAGGTCCTTTGACAGTTTGGTCAGGTTTCAAGAACATCTAAATGTCATGATTATAACACAGAGAGGAGTGGGAAATACCGGTCTGTGTTGCCTCTCTCTGCAAATGTCACTATATCCTCTAACAGATAAGGAGCTCTACCCTGATGACCCCAAGGTATAGGGGTCTTGCAATAGGCTGCAGTTGGAACAAGTAAGGGGCGAGGAGTATTGGGTGGTAATGGAGCTCGTGCATTCATTTCTGGAATGGAAATGAGACTCCCTCATTTTTAATTTTCTTGACCGTGTTGGTGATAGCATGCAGCTGAGGCATGTGCACTCTTTGGTTCACCCTGGAGTCCAGGTGGATTTATGTGGGCCCTACCTGGCCTGGAAGAACTTTGACATTCTTAGTGCTTATGGTGTTCCTGATAACGTGCTGGCATGATAGGGCTTGAGTGCTTGGTCTAACAGGCTGTCTGTTTCTTTCAGGATGAGTTGACTGCCGTCAATGTAAAGCAGGGTTTTGCCAATCAGCCTGCCATAACTGGTGATGAACACGGAAGTGCCAAAAATGTCAACTTTAACCCGGCAAAGGTGAGCATGTTCCCCCATCGCTTTTTAATATAATACTTCAGCATGCACTGGAACTCTGCCCTAAAGAGCCCAACTAAGAAATGTTATCTTCTCTTCCAGATAAGTTCAAATTTCAGTACAATCATCACAGAGAAGCTGCGGTGTAACACTCTTCCTGATACTGGACGAAGGAAACCACAGGTGAACCAGAAGGACAATTTCTGGCTGGTGACAGCACGCTCCCAAAGTGCCATCAATAACTGGTTCACTGATCTCTCTGGGACCAAACCACTCACTCACTTGGCTAAAAAGGTATGCTCACCTTGATCAGTGTGTGTGCCATAGGATCTTCACTCCCCTTCTTATCTAGATGTGGAAGGGTCAATGAGCTGATTCAATGAATTGTCATAGTTGCTCTGGTCTCGGTCATGTTGTGGGTGGAGCTCTTGTGATTGGAAACTCGTGATGACTTGTGGAAGGCGGGTTTTTCTTAAGTCCTATCTTATTCTTTAATGCAACATTTGGACTCTTTGGAAAATTGTTTTATCTTTGCTAATTTTTAGTTCAAATAGAGGCCACCAGTATTCGGTCTCCCCTTCCCTGATCCTTCTGGCTTGCCTGCATAGCTCCCATAAATCTTCAGTTGTATCTGCAGGTACCTAAAATTGTCCAGGAGGGCATGCTAACTGTACAGATCTTTGTAATCTCTTTTGATCCTCAGAGCCTGCTTTCTAATTCATCTCTCTAATTCTCTCACAACGTCCCATACCTGTCTTGAGTGTTGGCTAACTGATTCTCTAGGCATGCCTCCCTACTGCCTCCTCTGTTAATATCTTGATTCACCAGCATGTTTGCTGACTCGTCCACAGAATCTCCAGAGGTGCCTACAGTACTCGCCCCCCCCCGAATCTTAAACTCTTTGCTGCTTCCCCCTTCTGTTATCCAGGTGTACCTGGTTGGCTCCTTCTCCTCATACTATTCCACTTCTCTGGGCATACTTGCTGGTTCTGCTTATCTGGTCCTTTACGTTTGCCATTTGCTGTACCTTCTAAAAGTAACACACCTACATAAATTAGATTGTACTAAACATATCACCTGTTGGTGCTGGAAAAGGTCCCACCTACAGCAGCAAACTGAAAAAAAGGTAATCACCCAACAGCTGCTTTCATGGGGTTTCCCATGGTGCATTGCAAATACACTCAAACTCTGCCTTGATATCCCTCATATCCTGGACTGAGTGATTGGTCACACCTTAAAGTTGGAGACTCCGTGAAATGCCCTTGTGCTGGCCTCATATTGTTTATTGCTATATGAGGTTTCATGACTTGGAGCCCAAACAGTGCCCCCCCCCCCCCGACCCCTTTACCCATCCGACCTGTTAATGGCACATAATACAGCCACCGACCTCTAGAAGCTCTGAAGTTGTACCTCTTAAGTAGGGTGGTCATTTTCTTTTCCAAGCCACATGACCAGACTTTGCCAAACCTAGCTGTGAGTGTGTATTTGTTTGTATACATCGTATAATCATCCAAAATATATGCAAGTCCAAGGTGTCTATGTATTTTATGGACTGGAGCACAGTAATACGCAGTCACCAGGCAGTGGTGCAGCATTGTAACAGGCAACAACCTGTTTTCATAATTGTTAGCAGGCTCCATTTTGTAAAAACCATTGCTGAATTCTTTTTGACTACTGGCAATGGAACTTCCCATGAAAAGTCCTTTGGGGTGAACATTTGTCAGTCTTGGGCATCTAGTGGTGCTGTTTGTGAAGAATTGAAGTGTAATGCCACAGAGAAGCTAACTGGACTTGCATCTCAGCACTGCAGGGAATTTAAACTTGTGTAGGTAGAAAAAAGAACTGGGTTATGTGAAAAAAGAGACGTTCAAAAGATGCACAGATTATTTGTTCTCTGTGGGATCCAGAGCAGACAAGCATAGAACAGCCAGGTTTGTGAACACTTTTGTGTCCTGAGCAGACAAGCATATAACAGCCAGGTTTGTGAACACTTTTGTGTCCTGAGCAGACAAGCATATAACAGCCAGGTTTGTGAACACTTTTGTGTCCTGAGCAGACAAGCATAGAACAGCCAGGTTTGTGAACACTTTTGTGTCTTGAGCAGACAAGCATAGAACAGCCAGGTTTGTGAACACTTTTGTGTCCTGAGCAGACAAGCACAGAACAGCCAGGTTTGTGAACACTTTTGTGTCCTGAGCAGACAAGCATATAACAGCCAGGTTTGTGAACACTTTTGTGTCCTGAGCAGACAAGTATATAACAGCCAGGTTTGTGAACACTTTTGTGTTCTGAGCAGACTAGCGTAGAACAGTCAGGTTTGTGAACACTTTTGTATCTTGAGCAGACAAGCCTAGAACAGCCAGGTTTTTAAACACGTATTCTTCCTGACATACTTTCGACGAGTTGATGAACTAATTGAATAGATAATGAAAATATATAATTAAATATATATATATTTCGTGTCTGATCTGCATGGATAAGAATTGCAAGACTAGGACAGAGGTCATCTGAACGTATCAGTGTCAAAACAGTAGGTTGCGACGTGGGAGAATGTATGCAAGAATTTGACATTCACTTGAGCTCCTGCACAGCACATATAGTTGTAAAGACATTGCGAGCACGTAAGCATTTCACAGGTGGTGTGTTGGAAAATATGAAAACTCCTATTTTATACTTTCATGGTATTTTTCTTACTGTAATGTGAATCCTTCAAACATTTTGGATGAGTCAACCATGTAAAAGGTTTAATGGGTGAGGGTGTATTGATGGAGCTCAGGGAAGTATGACTCTTGAATATCTAGAGCAGGCTTTTTCGACCAGTAGCGCGTGAGCTACTGGTAGCCCTCTGGCGACCAGTAAGAAGCTCCTCTCTGTGCAGCCCAGCCCATTAAAATAGAAGCTTCTGCCTGGTTTAACTAAGATATGTTTACACTATTAGAAAATGTGTGTATTTTCAGAACTCAGTAGCTGACATTTGTAGAAAATACTTGAATTTCCCAAAATTATTTGATGCTGATATTTCAATGCTAAAGTATGCTGCATTGCAGAGACTTGTTGCTAACATTATTACCTTGGTGATATGGGCACTGCTGCTATGCGGTACCCATGATGTGGCAATACTTATGATGCACTGAGGCCCTCGCTACTGGTAATCTTGCAGAAGGACGCCATTAATGTTTTCTGGTCTGACGGGATGACTTTTATTAAACATAAGTAGCTTTAATTACAGAAAAGGTCGGAGACTCCTCTTGAGCGAGAGGGTATAATGTGGTAGTGTCAATAAAATAGTGGCAAAACATTCATGCTCAGTGTTTTTATTCTCTCACAGTAATGTTTAGCATGTTCAAAGTTTACAGTTGTGAGAAATTGGATTGCTATTTGGGTGTGTAACCAACCCACCTCAAGAGCGGTCGCAGTAATTGTCAGGGTGAACCCTCAAAGTCAATACAGAGACAATACAAATCACAACCTGGATTAGAAAATAGAGTAAAATGTAATAAACAATGTGACACCAAAATGACAAAAATCCAATGAGGGCAACCGTAGGTGTGCATTTTTAAAGTTTTATGTAGAAATCGCGCTTAAAAAAAGCACAAAGCGCCAATGATGGTAATTGGTCGCAGTAGACCAGGCCCTAGGTGCAGTTTGACTCTGAGTATATAGGAGCACGGATCGGTTATACCAACCAGGTTCGTTCTGGTTAAAGATTTTACCTTCTGACTTAGTCTTTTTTTTTTTTACAACAAACTTTATTGGCATTTGTAAGGACACCGGGGAATTCGTCCCCATACACGGTACCGAGATGAAGAAAAGAACAGTGAGAAGTGGCATCCTCGTTCAGCCCCCCCCTGGTCTGCAGAACATCAGACCCTGACTTAGTCTTTTAAGGCCCAATCCACCACAGGAGTACACTTCTAAGGATGGCACAATAGGTGCTGCAGTTCACTGGTGGCATCTAACCTCCAGGCCCTGGGACATTTGGCATCATATATTAGGGACTTATTGTTAGGCTAAATATGCCAATTAGGAATATGCCAAATGAACCATGTTTAAAGGGAAATCAAAGGCACTTCACTACTGGTTAGCAGTAGTAAAGTGCATAGTTCTAAAGCCCCCCCCAAAAATATTGGGTCCAGTAAAAGGCGGAAAATACAGGGGTAACCACGCAGAAAATATGCATTTCCTATAGCATTGATTCATTTTCGTTCTTACACATACATTTTGGAAAGTACTTCATCAAAATGCAATTGCTTTTCAGAGGCATTTGTGAAGTGGATAGAGTAGAATTGATCCCCTTCTTGACAGACTGTATAGATTTTGTATTAGTTTGTGATATGCATCACTATATTAGAAAACCGAAGGAATAAGAGAGAAAGTTTGGGTTCTGGTGTTGGTGATATTGGCTTCTGGTAATGACTAGGTCTGCATTTTTCCACAATTGTGTAAGGGAGGTGGGTAGTTTGGGTGTGGCTTCTGTAATTTAAGAACCTTGCAAAAACCAGGTGTGGTAGATTTTCAGGTGTCATTTAAAGATTAGGTATTTACAAGGTGAGAAGTTTGAGGAGGAGAGCGTGTTTGTTTCATGGACACCTCTTCATCATTTCGGCTTTTAACGCAGTAGAGTGGTGTTGACCAGTTCTGCAAGAGGTACAAGTCCATGGCGGTTTTGTGGTTAAGCTGGTTCTTTCAAAAGGTGTCTCTTTCAAGTGGTGTGGCTTGTCATTAGCTCTTACCCAGTTGTGAATGAGGCATTTGAAACCAAATGTGTGAACTGGTTTTGGGGGTTTGACTGACATAACTTGATTGTATTCATGTTTTGACTGATTTGGCTGTTGGTGGTTGTAGAATTTTAATGTACTTGTGATTTAGAGTTTTTCGAAAATCTTTGTGCTTTATTAGCTTTTTTTGTGTGTTTCACTTTTCTTTTGGGAGGATTTTATGTTTTTGACTCCGTTTGCGACTAGTTAATTTATGTCTGAATTGTGTTTATGGTTAATACATTCTCTAAACACATATCCTAAAAATAATTCTGTGAGGATAGGCTCCATGGCCAATAGCAACAAGCATTGAAAATGCAATAGGTCTCGCCTTTTATTAAGTTAAAGCCATTTGCTTTGCTAATGGTATTGTATAACAAAGCAAGTGGCTTTAACTTAATGAAAGGCGAGACCTATTGCATTTTTAATGCTTGTTGTTTTTGAGTTTTATATAGCGCAAACTAGACCCAAAGGTATCAGAGCGCTTTACATGAGCACCAGTTGCGTTACAGACCGACACATTCATTTTTAACAAAAAGTCCTGTCCTGCAAGACTATCCTTTTTGTGCTGATCTTTCTTACACAGAAGCACTTCGAAGTAGCTGCTAATCGCTCTAGAAAAACTAAATCTAACACTGAACTATTGGCAGGACCACTGAAACTATGCAATTCTGCAGCCGTGGCTTTTTTTTGTTTGCATAATTAGGGATTTGCCGCATTTGCCACATAATCCACTATCTGCTGCATAATCTGCAAATTTTCACAAATAAAATGGTTCTAGCTCAAAGGGATCAAAAGTTACTTAAAACGTGGGGATATGTGTTGGCGCACTTTGGAAGACCATCGCCAAGGTTAACTGGTCATCTTTCAGTTGCTTATTTATGTATTTTGTTTGTTAAACTGGTAGTAATGAGGTGAAGTCTTTGCCCAGACAGTATTGCCATGTGGACAACTGACAAAATAATGAAGTAATGGAATCAAAAATGTGTTTTGTTATGCCACATAATTTATTCAACTCTGCCGCATAATTGTAGTAGCCATGACTATTGCGGGAAAGATTCGTAGGTGCTAAAGGAAGCCAAATTATCATTGTTTTACTTCTTGGCTCCTAGTTCCCGCAAGCCCCCTGTTGCCTTCAAGCTGTGTAGTAATAACACCTCATCAAGGTGTCACGAGTCTATCCTGGACAGGGAGTGCGCTAAATGTTTTTATTATTTCTTTACATTTTCCCTAACGTGTTTAATGGTCATCAGAGCGGGTTACCGCAGCCAGAGACAATACAACTTCACATGGAGGTCATGGTGTAGATGGAAGATGAGTTGTTGACCGGTTGCCATATAATAATAAACAATGTCAATGAAAGTACAGCAGCTGTGTGAGAGAAGTGTGTGTACTCTGCTATTGAAAGTGTGGGTACTTTCCTACTGGAAGTACAGTAGCTCTTGGAAAATTGTTGCTACATTGCTAGTGAAAGATCTACAGGTCTTTTAGAAATGCAGGAACTGTGCTGTTAAAAGTACAACAGGGCTCTTAGAAGTGTAGGTACTCTGCTAGAAGAGCCGGTACTATGCAAGAAGTGCAGATACTCAGTTAGAAGTGCCAGCACTCTGCTATTAAAAGTGTGGGTACCCTGCTATCGAACGTGCAGGTATTCCGTGAGAGGTTCCAGTACTCTGCTATCGAAAGTGCAGATACTCTGCTATTGAACGTGTTGGTTCTATGCTGGAAGTGCGGGCACTCTGTTAGAAGTGCCAATACTCTTCTATTAAAAGTGCAGGTACCCTGCTAGCGAACGTGCAGGTACTTTGTTAAATGCAAATGGCTTAAAGTTAATCTGCTCCTACCTCACAATTTTCCAAGAGCTACTGTACTTCCAGTATTCTATTACTTCATTATTTTGTCAGTTGTCCACATGGCAATACTGTCTGGGCAAAGACTTCACCTCATTACTACCAGTTTAACAAACAAAATACATAAATAAACAACTGAAAGATGACCAGTTAACCTTGGCGATGGTCTTCCAAAGCGCGCCAACACATATCCCCACGTTTTAAGTAACTTTTGATCCCTTTAAGCAAGAACCATTTTATTTGTGAAAATTTGCAGATTATGCAGCAGATAGTGGATTATGTGGCAAATACGGCAAATCCCTAATTATGCAAAGAAAAAAAAGCCACGGCTGCAGAATTGCATAGTTTGAGTGGTCCTGCCAATAGTTCAGTGTTGGATTTAGTTTTTCTAGAGCGATTAGCAGCTACTTCGAAGTGCTTCTGTATAGCATGTCTCTTCATAACATCTGCTCACTGTGTGTGCATAGGCTAGGCACCATGCCTTTCTCTTTATGCACGCTTTATAGACTGATACTGATTGGTAACGTTTCTAGGTGCACAGAATAAACTACAACACCTGTCCTCACCATGACACTGTGGCTAGTTGGAACATATTTAGTGAAACAAACTTGGCTGGAAAAAAAGTGCCCGCAACATCAGACGATCGTCTGACATCGCTTTCGCTCAATTGTGTATTCTACTGATTGTTTGGCTGGGAATTCAATTTAAATGCAGGTGTTTTTAGCCTTCCAATATTCATTTTCTCAGGTACAGGGCATTTTCTTTTATTGCACAGACAATAGCCGCAGTGGTACACCCCCACACCTCGATATTAAATTAAATATCCATTTTTGGGGACATTTGACGGTGCTCAGAACATTAAAGGAAACCTCCAGCAGTACCGCCTCGACTGAAAGAATTCAGGGTGAAACGGCGGCACGTTCACGCATGCACCCAGACACACGCACGCTCCCCTCTAACTTGACCTTGCTCTGCACCGCACCCTATGTTTAACCCCTTCCATGCTGCGCAGATTCCGCCGCTGTGCTGGCGGAATCTTGCGCGGGCGGGTTCATGACGGAATGGTTCCGTCATGAGCACAGCTCAACCGTGGGTCATGACGGAACCATTCCGTCATGAGCACCGAAGGGGTTAATAGGGTGGGGGACTCTGGCGTTGTCTCTTTCAGAAAAAAAATCCTTTATAGAAACCAGGGCCCGGGACATTTGTATGAGCAACCTTTATTTGACTAGATCTATGACCGGGCTTGAAGGGGGGCGGGGGCGGGGACAGACCGCTAATTTAGATTTGTTGGGCACCCCTGATTAGCCCTTTAAGGTAATGAACTTAATTATCCGCGAAACGGAAGGCGAAAAGTCGCTGCACATGAAAGTCGACAAAGGGTTAATTTATTTTGGCAGCGGTCTCACAGACTGCCTGCCTAGATTGCCCTTCTCGGAAACGCCGGGTTTTTGTGGCGAAGCAAAACCAAAGGAAATGATGGACAGAGTGTTGAACATTGCAAGCACTCGCCCCCAGTCAACTGATCTGGGTTTAATCCACCACCGTTCTTTAGCCCACTCTGCCACCCCAGTTCAGACATGGCCATATGCAAATCAGTCTGACCCTGTGCCTCATGGGAACAGTCCAGCCCGAACTGCCAAGCCCCATCTTGCCTGGACCGGAAACAAGCTTCCTAGGACCGGTTTCTGGCATTTCAGCCGTCTTCAGCCAGGCTTGCTTGAATCCAGTGGCAAAGTGAGCAAGGGACTCGTACCTGAGCATACCCTGCCAACTTATGGCGAACAAAGCAAAACCAAAGGAAATGATGGACGGAGTGTTGAACATTGCAAGCACTCACCCCCAGTCAACTGATCTGGGTTTAATCCACCACCGTTCTTTAGCCCACTCTGCCACCCCAGTTCAGACATGGCCATATGCAAATCAGTCTGACCCTGTGCCTCATGGGAACAGTCCAGCCCGAACTGCCAAGCCATGTCTTCCCTGGACCGGAAACAAGCTTCCTAGGACCGGTTTCTGGCATTTCAGCCGTCTTCAGCCAGGCTTGCTTGAATCCAGTGGCAAAGTGAGCAAGGGACTCACGTCTGGGCATACCCTGCCAACTTATGGCGAACAAAGCAAAACCAAAGGAAATGATGGACGAAGTGTTGAACATTGCAAGCACTCACCCCCAGTCAACTGATCTGGGTTTAATCCACCACTGTTCTTTAGCCCACTCTGCCACCCCAGTTCAGACATGGCCATATGCAAATCAGTCTGACCCTGTGCCTCATGGGAACAGTCCAGCCCGAACTGCCAAGCCATATCTTCCCTGGACCGGAAACAAGCTTCCTAGGACCGGTTTCTGGCATTTCAGCCGTCTTCAGCCAGGCTTGCTTGAATCCAGTGGCAAAATGAGCAAGGGACTCACGTCTGAGCATACCCTGCCAACTTATGGCGAACTGGGGTGGCAGAGTGGGCTAAAGAACGGTGATGGATTAAACCCAGATCAGTTGACTGGGGGTGAGTGCTTGCAATGTTCAACACTCCGTCCATCATTTCCTTTGGTTTTTGCTTTGTTCGTCATAAGTTGGCAGGGTATGCTCAGACGTGAGTCCCTTGTTCACTTTGCCACTGGATTCAAGCAAGCCTGGCTGAAGACGGCTGAAATGCCAGAAACCGGTCCTAGGAAGCTTGTTTCCGGTCCAGGGAAGACGTGGCTTAGCAGTTCGGGCTGGACTGTTCCCGTGAGGCACAGGGTCAGACTGATTGCATATGGCCATGTCTGAACTGGGGTGGCAGTGTGGGCTAAAGAACGGTGATGGATTAAACCCAGATCAGTTGACTGGGGGTGAGTGCTTGCAATGTTCAACACTCCGTCCATCATTTCCTTTGGTTTTTGGGTTTTTGTGGCGGGCGTGCGTGTAGTATTTTAAGCAAATCTTTCTCTTTATATAACGAGCGGTGCGCGCGCGTACGCCACAGCGAGCCATGTGTTTTGCATTATCGTGCACGCGTCTGTGCACGGTAATGCAAACCACATGTTACCCTGTGCGCGTAACAGACACCAATAGGCCATGGGCGGAGCAACGTGCCTGCCTTTGGCCTATTGCGTGCTGTTTCTGAAATACACGCATGCACAAGCCAATCCCGTAACAAAAAAGAAAAAGCACGAGCATGTGCAATTTCTAGGTACAGTTTTAAACCCCTCGCTTAACAATATAATGTCTACAACTGATGCGTAATATCGAAGACTGTAAGGCGAAAGTCACACAATTAAAAAGAAACCATGCATATAATATTTTAATGCTGTAACACTCGCATGCCAGCGGTCTGCAACAGAAATAACAAATCAAGTTCAAACTATATAAAAATGAAGAAACTAGAAACGCTGCTTTTAAAAATCGCATTTGTTGAATTAAGCGCCACTAGAAATGAAATGTGCTTTAAAGCAAGTTCAACGAGCGTTCAAGTAAATGCAACGAAACTCGAATTTAAAAAATATTATTTTGAACTTAATCTGAAAACAATTTTTATATCCAAGTCCCCTTGAAAACCACTAATTGATATCGTGTTTATTCTATATTTACAGTCGTCTCATTGCGAGTCACATCACCTCGATGACATCCTTGTGATTCACGTATCGAGAAGCGAAAAAAAAAACCTAATTGTTAAAACCATAGAGGGAGATAATTAATTTGATTATTATCTTTCAGTAATTGAACACGTTACTCCTGTAAAACAATACATTGAAATATATATAAAATATTAAAATGGTTGTGATGTGTGAACACTTGATCAAAAGATCAACACGTCAAGTATTCTAGGGATGTACATCGGGGCTCACGTTCCCATCCTTGCCAGGTTTAGAGATGTAATCTCAAGTCATCAACCAACACCCCTCGTTGGAAAGTTCTGTGTATCTCCAGTTGTAGCTCACCGCTCTTTCCGCCAATGCACTACGCAGCGCTATAAAAAGACTTGTGTTGTGCGTAGCGTACAATACCTACTTCAAAATGAACAGCACCATGCTAGACTCAGACTAGTACTAGTCACAACAGAGGAGCACACTGCCACATAACGAGCCATGTAGTGTTAAGAATAGTAATATATACAGAAATATGTGTGTGAAGTCAGACTGAATTGTATAATAATATCATGCCAGTTATATGTGCACTTATAGAAATACTTACCAACAAATGGATGGCCCCGTAGCGCTTTGGCAATCTAGACACACTTCGCCTTTTTGGCATTCATGGCGACCAGAGCACAGGAAGGTGGCATGTAGCTTTCGGACTAATGTGGGTGAGATTGCTCATGGGGTTAACTGCTGGCATCAATGTGTGCCATACGAGTCAAAGGTTCCAAACACTGCAGGGCCTACTCAAACATCCAGTCAGTTGTGGGTCTGCAGAAGGAACAGCTGCGACTTGGGTAATGGTAACACCAGTCATTACCAACGGTGAATAAACAAAACGAGAGGTGCGCGCGCCACTGCGAGACGAGCTTTCAATTATCGCGCCAGTGTCTGGACACGATAATTGAAACCACATGGCCTATTGGTGTCTATTATGCGCACCAAGCGCGTAATAAGCACCAATAGGCCATGGGCGGAGCAATGCGCCCGCCTTTGGCCAATTACGTGCAGTCTTTTATAAAAGACTCACGCAAAGGCCAATGGGGTAGTACAAAAGGAATCGCACGCTTGTGCGTGTGCAATTTCTAGGTCAGTGCTAAATCCCTGTTTTTCACCTACTAAATGTCTTGCGCTGCGTGAGCACTGCTGCGCAGTGCAACGCTAGGCGCGAGACCTAAAAACTACTCTTTCCAGTGATCTTTTCTTGTAAATCAAAGCTAGAAACAAACATCTATAAATAATAGTTAATAATACAAGATGGGACTCCTCTTTTTTTCTACCAACAACCTCAGAAGGAAGCATTGTGCCTACTCCGGTTTAGGGGACTTAATCCCCACTTTGGTGTGCTCTCCCTCCTATCTTTTCCCCTTAAAATTTTGTTTACTATTATGTAATTTCCCTTCTGGAGCCTACAGGTATGTCTGTTTACTATCTCCACCTTAGTTGTTAACCATCTCAATGAAACAATGTCATGAAAACGTAGAAAAATCCTTAAAACATGAAAAGTCATAACGTTCATTACGTCCTCTCAGGTTAACCATATCTAATGTGTTTCGCTATGTAGTAAATGTCAGCTCCAGTCACTACTGTTTCAAAAGTTTCTACAACGTCTAATAATGTGTATCTTAACTGGTATAAGTTGTTTCTCAATGTGTTGAAATGTACCGCTTCCTGCACCATTTTTATTAGTCATTCCATCTTGCCCTTATGTTATACTTATTTCAAAAAGTGCAAAAACTGGGCATATATTTTGTGAAGGTTTTAGTTGTGTACTGTAACAGGTATGTGGGTATTGGCTGTTACCTCTGTTTAATACATTATTACTACTTTGAGCAATTTAAACATAATTATGTGTCTTTTTAGGTTTTGCCTACAGAAAGCTTTAGCTGTATGTTCTCGAGGACCGATAGTTTGTAATACAGTAATACATACTGAGCTTTGGGTCAGCCCTTTGCTGATTACTGAATGGCTTTCGTGTCTTCCTCCGTTCGTTGTACTGATTCAGCAATTCTTGTTTTAGTTCCACCAATCGATAATTTCTGCTTTTGTTATTGGGTGAGATGTATTTTTCCACTACCCGTACCATGAAACATTGTTTTGTCTTTTAACACTCCATGGGAGTGCGTGACTTGCCACGCTCTTCCAAATATGTTCAATGACTCACTTTTCTCAATTCGACCACTTTATTTTTTAAATTTTTTTACGAAGACCCGGCGGCTGCACGCTGTTACTGGGCTGCTCGCTTTTATAAATTGTTTGCAGCATTCTTGTGCATGCTCTTAATTTACCATTCCAAAATGTTCATCCACCTACTTGGAAGAGTAAATTGAGAACAGAGTGTAAAATAAGTAATTCCAGATGGCCTCATGTGCTTGCGTATGCACTGTTGCCCATTTTGGAATTATTTTGTTACACTTTAGAGAAAAAAAAATCCAGTGTCTTCAGCAATGAACATGAAAAGGTGGCTAACTTTGAATGGTTTTGGCCATAAACTGTGTCAAAACAAACGTGCATTAGCACAGTCAATAGCTCCACCTACACCAGCATTTAAAAGGCTTTGCCACTGCTTGTTTGTTTGACTTATAATGGGTGGACGTGGTGATTTTGCTGAATGCGTTGCAAGTTACCTTTGGTTCTTACATACTAATTCCAACGCAGGTTCCCATCTTCAGTAAGAAGGAAGAAGTCTTTGTCTATTTGGCGAAGTATGCGGTGTCTGTCATGAGAGCTGCTTGGCTGATAAAGATGACGTGCGCTTACTATGCTGCCATTACTGAGACTAAAGTGAAGAAACGGCACGTCATTGATCCTTTTATAGGTAACATTTCAGCTTCTGTATACCTCCATAGCACTTAGTGTGATTTAAAAAAAAAATGGATATCCTCCGATAGCAACTAAACGCATTGTTAACCTGTGTCACACCTGTCTCAAGAGAAATGATTAATTGCATCAATGTAGCCATCACGGTGGACCTTTTGTACTCCACAAGAATTGATTGATCTTACTCCAATGTTCAGATCACCTCTGTCGCTCCTGCCCTCACATATATTGATTGCATAAGAAACCTCTGCGATCTTTGTTCAGTCACCTGACTTCTCCTACCCTGCAAGATTGACCAGCCCCAAGACTGCTCTCTGCTCCTCTGTTTGTCTCCTTATATATAGACTGCTGCCTCACAAGCTAACCATTCCCACGAGAGAGGAGTGTTCGTCTCCTTGACTTTAGAAGATTCATCAACCAATGACAACTCTCATCCCCCTCTGTTCATGTTCCCTCAGATCTCTCCTGCCAAACCACACTGATTGCTTCATGCCAGTGATCTGACCTCTCCTTTCATTCCTCCATCCCCTCTTCCTTACAGTCCAGTGTCACCTTCTCACTAGGTATCTATGGTTTCCCCTTATTCCTTGCACCAACAATTTATCATATGCCCCTTCGTAGGTTACCGGTCATCCCCTCGTGCTTCCCTCCATGTTCCCCCCTTCACAGGTAAGTCCGATCCTGAGCACTTAATCACCGCCCCAAATCTTCCACTGAGCACATTATTCGGAGGATCCTGGATCGCCCCTTACTTGTACCACACACTTTGCATGCCAACACCTTGGTTTAAGGTAATTGGGCCTTCTTCCTCATTCCACGGTGCTGTGTCATCTAGGGTAACTACATTTCCTCTTCACTTGGGCTTACAAAAGGAGTCCTTAGTCTTCTTTCACCACCACTGCAAACTAAGAGTTGCTCTGTATATTGGATAGGTCACTCTTTGGCCCTCTTGGTTCTTCATTCTGCCTCTTGGTTCTCCATCTCAAGCCTTTATTGAGATTTTCTCTCCTGTCCATTTCCCCCTGCCTTCTTGTGGTATTCTTTTCCTATCTAGTCCTCTTATTTCATGTCGTCTTTCCTTCTTCCATGTAACACTTCCCTTTTCAGACTTTTACCTTCTGTCCTCCTATTCTCCTAGCTCTTTATTCAGTATCTTGTTTTTTTCTCGTGCATTTTTTTGACTCCCCCATTTTTTTCTCCTCATCTGCCTGCTTGCCATCTTTAATAATCTGACTTCTGAGACGTTTCCCAAGTCCCCTTATTCACATTGCTGTTGCTTTTTAGAATGGACTCAGATCATCACCAAGTACCTCTGGGAGCAACTGCAGAAAATAGCAGAGTATTATCGCCAGCAGTCCAGTCCTGGCTGTGTCTCTCCCTCGGGGCCAGTGCCACCCGAAGTCGAGCAGGCGCTTAAGCAGTGGGAGTACAATGAGCGTCTTGCCATGTTCATGTTCCAGGTATGTGGTAAATAATATAAAATTTTAATGTCTTTGCAGTGACATACTGTGTGGCCATTTGTGGTTTCTAATGGGTTGGTCGTTAATCGTAGAACCTGTTAGGGTTTCGTTGTCAGCAGTGTTGCTGTGCCATAGGCATGTTTCATCAGAATTGTCTTTTGGAGTGGATGGAAAACTGTGCTGACGCTGCATGTGTGAAAAGAGCTGTAATATAGGCATTACATTGTTGGTTCTGGCAAAATCCCAGTCTCTGATCCAATTTGTTTAACGTTCATTGTCTCACAAAATACCAAAACCAGATGATTCTAGGAAGCATTAGGAAGCTGGATGTGCCATTTGCAGATACCAGTGTAAAAACTCCAGGTCGGATATTAGAATGTTGAGTTGCTCCTTCAGTCTGCCATCTTTCCAAGGTCAACAAAGTACATATCAGTGACATGAAAAATGGTAACGCCTCTTATGTATAGTGCTATCAAATCACTGACTGTGCAGCAGAAAATAATATATGAAAATAAATGATTAAACTGCTCTTTTAGAACCTCTTCCTGAAAGTAAGGATGTGTGGCCTTTGTGACAGGAGAGCATGACTCTGTGCCTTGCACCCTCTGTGCAAGAGTGAAAGCCTATGCTCGTATGGATTTCTCAGTAGGTTTATATGTTGTGAACGTACCATGACACCAGCAAGGTATTGTTAACTACTTTAAAACGTATATAAATGCAGTGGTAGATTTTTAGTTTCCTGATTAAAATGTTATTGTGCCCAACTGCTAATGACCACATGTATACTGTAGACTCTCATACTTCATACTTTACTTTAAGTAAGTTCTGCTGACATGATGCCTTCTGCAAATGCATGCAGAGGCAGTTAAAATCGTGTCCTTGAAATAGTGCATACTACCTCTTTAACATGTAATGGAAGGGGATCCCATGTTTTTATTCAACATTACCTTTGTATGTGTGCCTTCTTGTGTCTTTACCCGTGCTGGGGTTCTGTGTGCAAGTGTGAGACAGACTGGCATCTTTGAAAGGAGCTAATCTTAAACTGTTAGCCATAAATTAGCCTGCCTATTTGTTTTAATCTAATGGATTTTAAACTGATTTGCAGTTCTACCTCTTTGTGTAACCTATTGTAGGAGAGTGCCCCTTTTTGCATGGTTGCCCCCCACTTTTTGCCTGATGATGCTCTTTGACTGTGTGCGCCCTGGGTTCCTGCCAACCAGGGCCAATGTTATTTTCCTAAAACCGTACTGTGTACCCTCAAATTGTCACCTCTCTGGCCACCTGTAAGTCCTTTGTAAAAAAATACCCTGGGTACCAAGGGCCTTCTGACCAGGGAAGGCCTCGAAGGGCTGCGGCACTTATTGTGCCACCCTAAGAGGTACCTTAACACACTGCCATTGCTGAGTGTTTTGGTGCAGAGAAAAGTGAAGAGTCGACATGGCACACCTCCCTGTGTGCCATGCCTACAACCCACTGCCTATGGTAAAAGTAAGACACCCCTCTAGCTGGATGCACTATGCCACTGGTGAGGGTACAGGTGCATGAGCCCTGTACCCCTACAGTGTCTAACTCTATTCTTAGACATTGTGAGTGCAGTAAAGCCAAAAAGAGTATATGGTCTGGGAGTTTGTCATTACAAACTCCACAGCACCATAATGGCTTTACTGAAATCTGGGAAGTTTGGTATCAAACTTCTCAGCACATCATACCTCACTGATGCTAGTGTGAGATTTAATGAAAAATGCACTCAGAGGGCTTCTTAGAGATTCCCCCTGAAAAACGACCTAACTCTAGTGTCTTGGCTGAGTGGCTGCACGCCAGCTGCCACCCCAGACATGTTTATGGACCCCTGGGTGGAGAGCCTCCCGCTCTCGGGTCTGGAAACAAAGTACAAGGATGGGCAGGGTCCACGAAGGGGAAGCTTCAAAGGCTTGCCACCTTTGTGAGCTGACCCAGCAATTTGCTGCTCCCAGCAACCGGCCCCCACCAGTTCTGACCCCCACTATGATTGGGAGAATCAGCTTGAAAACAAGGATAGGAGGAGAGGTGTGCCCACCTTTGTCAACCCCACCCTTCAGGTGGGGGTGGCGAGATGAATCACTACTCTGTCCCCAGCCATCTTGAAGATGGGGGGGTCCAGCCAACCAGAGTGAGGTTTATGTGGCAGGAAACCCTGAACCTTGCCTCCTCAGACAAGAAGAAACAATCAGAATGACTTAAGAGCCGTGCTGAAGGTAGAAGAGGTGGACACCAACTGACTTGGCCCCACCCCTATGGGCCTGTCCCGACCTCAACCTGTTCAGCGGAATCCCGGTGTGCCCTGCAGCCAGCAGCAGCCAGAACCCTTCACTGAAAAGACTTTGTCTTCACTGAGCACCATATTTTCTCACCAACAGACTCTGGCTCTCGCCAAATTTGTGAGTGCACCACTCTGCACCGACATCCATGGCCCGAGTTCGAGTGGCCCAACACCACGAGGAGGTCTCCCCTGCGATCTGACCTGGGATCTAGTGATCCCTGACCTACCTCAAGTCTCCTGACGCCTGCAGTCCCTTTCTGGGGGATCCCCCTGACCGCGACCAAAGCCGGTAAGGAAACCCCGACACCAAATGACACCCCTGCAATTACCCTGACTGCCTTGGGTGGCCCAGCCAACGGTGTCCGGTATCCCTCGACATCCCAACTTACCTCTCCAACCGGTGGTCACCTCTAGAAGATCTTTGTCCCTGAGCCTGCAGTGTTTGTTGAAACCAGAGAATTCCCATTGAAATCAACAGGGCACCCAGTGCCAAAACAGCACCCTGAACCCGGCCACCCCTGTGCCGATGTGGGTGCACTTTGTGTGCGAACTTGAACCCCCCTTTACCCTGAGCTTAAGTCCAGGAGCTTTGCTCCCTTAACCTTGTGGCCTGCTCGTGAGCAGCCACCAATCAGAGGCCTGCTACCCCCCATTGGATAACATTGGTCCTCAGCACTCTGCATCCAGCTGTCCTAGTGCCACTGAGGGTTCTCTTAGAGTGCATCCTTGATCCTTGGGGAACCCTTGTTCTAACCCCCAGAAACTCAACCCTCAAGCCATAACCCTATTTTCTCCATAGGATTGCATTGACTGTTTTCCTCTGAAAAACGTGTTTTGAGGGTGTTTTGTATGGAAACCTAAGAAACTGTGTTTTGATAAAAACTGTTTAACTCACCTTTTATCCAGGAAATGTCACAGTGTGATATTGATATCTGGGCATATTACACAGAGTAGAAAAAGTTATCTGAAAAGTAATTGCAAAGTAACTATAAAGTAATTTCAACTGTTGCTGAACATTTGACCTACCTGTAACTGCATGCAACTGTATTACATGAGAAAAGTATTATTTTACTTACCTGCACCAAGTCTGGCTTGGTTCTAAAAATAGAATACAACTAAGAAAAATGTTATCCAAACAAATTGGTCCGAGTTCAGGCTTTGAGTGTGAGATATCATTTCTTGCCTGAGTGTGCACAATAAATGCTTAACACTACCCTCTGATAAAGCCTTACTAATAGAGAGTAAGGTATTATTTACTTGTACCTCTGTAAGTCTTTGGGGATCCACTGGATTCTGTGCACACTATACCTTATTTTAGTATAGTATAGACAAAGCCAGCTTCCTACAGCTATTATGTTGTTTTCATCCAGTATTGCTCTTATTGAGTTTTGCAACAACATATCACATATCCACTGTATGCATTTGCAAGAGAAACAGTACACATGTGAAAGACAATTACCAGCATCTTACAGTGCTATTTGCCTTTGGTTTCTTGATTGTATTAGAACACTGGTGCTTACCAAAAACCGTAAACTGAATGTGTATTACAATGTACCTATGCCGGGCTGATGAAGTGTCTCAAGCAGTTTGTTTTCAGTATTCACAATGTGTAGAGAAGGGGGCGGGAGGAGGACCCAGCTAGAGACTTAAAGCAGCCCTGTGTGTAATAGATGCTTTCGGTGGTGAGATACCTGTGGTGCATATTGTAGTTGATGGTGGTGTCTCTTCTGTTTTAGCATCCACCCCCCTCAAGAACTCCTCCCAATGTAATGGCGTGGCAGGGTATCTGGTAGGACCTGATGCTTGTGTAGCTGTGTCTAATTCAGCTCGTGTTCCCCTTTTTAAATCTTTCAGACATTTAGCAAGTAGGGAGATGCAGTGGGGATTTTTATGCCATCGCCATATGGCGCTGCACTAGCACCAAGGCAATGTCTAGGAATCTATGCAGGTGTTTTGTAGTTTTGGTGCACGTTCTGAGTCCCAGTAGACAATGAGCGGAGTCTGCTGTGATCTGCCTGCCCTCTCTCTCCTTCAGATTTCTTGCAACATTGGCACAGTTTCTCATATTTATCCATTATTGGGGTATCTTTCATAGATTCACATGCTTGGAATCATCCCCGCCGACGAGGTGGGAGTCTCGCGGTACAATAAAATATATATACCTAATAGTCATAAACAAACATTACACAATAGGCTAGTATGGACAGCAAAGTCACTACATTAGCCTATCTTAGTCCTTTTGTAAAAAGAACCACATTTGTAACACAGCCAATCAGGCTGCAGCACCCTCTTAGAACACTCCACAGAGAGGCAAACCCTCAGATTTTCTACCGCACTTCGTGTGACAGGGAGTCTCCCTGAGCTCTGCTCAGTTTTCTTCACCTTTGGTTGAACTTTGTGAGTAGCTATGTCTGATTCTTCTAAGAAAAGCTTGTTTTTACCTTGTTCTTAATGTGGGAAGACGAGACTGCATTTTGAAGATCCCCACAAGGAATGTATTTACTGTCTTTATCCAGCACACAAGGTTAAAGACTGCAGGATTTGTAGAACCTTTCCTGCTAAGACTTTGAAAGACCGAGAAGGAAGATTGCTGGTTTGGCTGGAGAAATTGAAAGCTACATCTGAGGTTGTTTCAGGAGATGATGGCAGTGTTAGTCCTCAGGTGTCCACCCCTGTAACCAAGAAGAGGGATAGATCTTATGATCCCCCTGAGCGACAGAGTAAGACCTTGAAGAAGCCTCACTCTGAGACTGGTCACTCTTCTCTAGAAAAGAGAAGCTTTCATTCTCTTCAGAGGTGAAGTCTGGTGATAAAGGAAAGATTTCAGTGAAAACTGCCTCAAAACAGCAGAAAACTCATTCTGAGTCTGTCAGGATCCCATCGTTGTCGAAAAAGCACCATCGACGACTAAATCTCCTCAGACGGTGAGTGCTTCCTCGTCAATGAAGAACATCCCGTCGACGGCACCGTCGACTATGATATTGTTGCCTGTTTCGTCGCCGCCGGCGATTCCAATGACGACGGCTACTCCTTTCTCGTCGACGCCTACCTCGTCGTAGACTATGCACCTACCGTCGACGCTTCCGCCGTCGATGACGATACTACTCCCGTCAACGAGTCCACCGTCGACGACAATACATCCCGTCGACGAGCCCACTGTCGACGACAGCAGTGGCTTCGACTACAACATCGTCGACGATGGTTTCCCCGTCGATAATGACAACGTCGACGGTAGCTTCTGTTATGGCTATTTCGGCTGGTACTGACTCACCGTCTATGTACATCTCGTCCTCGCTGAAGCGTAAAAGACCTACATCTTTACAGATTACACCAGTTTTGACATCAAAATTATCGTCGTCGTTCCCATCTTCAAGAAACTATTATCAGGACGTTTCTCATATTTCACCCTTGCATCCTAGTCACTATCTGGAGGAGTCAGATGATGATGAACTTTTTAGCCCAGCACGTAACCCTTCTCAATTCCGGATTAAATATCAGGATGAAGAGGAAGAATACTATGAGCCTTGTGAGTCTCTGCGAGGACCACAAGAGACTTCATTTCAGCAGGTACCTATGGTGCAAATGCCTATTGCCTTAATGCAAGATCTGACGATGGATTATCATACATGCTTTCCACCAGCAGCGCCTGTTCCAACACAACCTACTGCGCCTCCTGTTTTGCAGATTGCAGGTCCTTCTGCCCCATCAATGAATCTCAGGAGGTTTTACCTGTGCAACATTTAGTCCAGGATGATGATGGCGATACTGTGGCTGAGGATGGGGAATTACCAAAATCGCCCACGACTGTGGATGAATGGGATGAATACTTGATTCCTACGCCATCTTCACCAGTTCCTCAGGCAGTAGATTCCCCTCCTGAAGATATTGGAGGTTTTCATGAAATTATGGAGAGGGCAGCAACCCGGTTTCATCTTCCTGTATCTGTGAAGCAAACGGAGGGTTTCCTTTGCGGTTTTAAGGACCAGAGTAGGAAGTCAGTACGTTCCATCCCTATAATAGATCATATCTCGGAAGAAGGAACTAAAATAATGAAAAATCCATTTTCAGTCCCTGCTATTCTACCTAGAATCTATAAAAAGTACAAAGCACGAGATAATGCTCCTGCTTGCCTGTCTGACATCCTAGACCAGATTCCGTAATTTCACAAGCGGCTCAATGCAAGCCTCGGAATCCATCCATTCCGTTGACAGCACCTCCATATTAGGATGGGAGGCGCCTTGATAATATTGGTAAGCGTTCTACCACCATGGCGGGTGCTTCAGTTCGTGCTACAAACTCTCTGGCGATTCTAGGGAGATATGACCGCCAACTATGGTCGGACATTTCACATAATCTTGATTACTTACCTGATGACAAGAAGCAGGAGGCAAAGAAAATTCCTCTTGAAGAAGAAAGGGCTGCATGAAATAATTGATATTTCTATGGACCTGGCTTCCTTGGGCTTTCGTCAACTTGCTCGAGCAGCAGTCCTCAGACGTCCGGGATGGTTGAAATCTACCACCTTTCGCCCTGAGGTCCAAACAAAGATTTTGGACATGCCATTCGATGCCGATATGTTATTTGGAAAACATATAGATGAGGCTTTGCAAGACATCAAAAAGGATACTGACACTGCCAGAGTCCATGGCACCTTACAATATAGGAAGGCTCCTTTTTGGGGAGCTAGGGGCAGAGGATCGTATTCCTTTCGTGGTGGCTATAAAAGATACCAAAACCAAGGCAATCAGGAAAAGATATAATTCTCAACAGCAGCAACAGCAGCAGTCCTACAGGAACCCTCCGGCTGCCGCTTACAGACAGCAGAATAGAAGAAGTCAGCCTCAAGGCAGGGATTCTGCTAGAAAACAGTGCCGACTTTTAGCACCTGCAGCAGCTCTGCCACACCTTATTTACAGGATTCCGAATGTATCCCGACATCTCAACGATTGGAAAAAATTAACCACAGACAAGTGATTCGTGGATGTTCTCAAATTTGGCCATACCCTGGAATTTGTCAGTATCCCTCCTCCTCACCCACTTTTAAAGAAACATCCTCCACATCTTGCCCTTCTGAGGAAGGAAGCAAAAATCATGCTCTCGAAAGGAGCGATAGAAAGAGTGCCTCGCTCTCAGATGGGGCAAGGGTTTTATTCCCGCTTTTTTCTAATAAAGAAAAAGTCAGGGGGAATGGAGACCTATCCTGGATTTAAGAAAGCTGAACAAATATCTTCAAAAGAAATCTTTTCGCATGGTCACGCTTCAAGAAATCCTTCAGCTTCAGAACCATGCAGATTTCATGACAACGTTGGATCTCCAGGATGCATACTTCCACATCCCCATTCACCCCAAACATCGGAAATTCCTTCGTTTCACTGTGGCAGGTGCTCCTTTCCAAAAGTCCTCCCCTTCGGCCTACGTTCAGCCCCGAGCAACTTTACGAAATTCCTGGCCCCAGTGGCAGCTCACCTCAGACTTCAAGGCATACAATTATTCCCGTATCTGGACGATTGGCTAACAAAGGCTCCTTCCTTTCGGCAGGCTTCTCGAGCAACGTCCACATACCTCAACTATTTCAATCCCTGGGACTGTCCCTGAACATTAAAAAATCAGTTTTGTCCTTCTCAAAGAATTCAATTTCTAGGGGCAGTGTTGGATACTATCCGGGACAAGGCATTCTTGTCCAAAGAAAGGCAATCATGTCTGATATCTCTGGCATCAGAACTCCAACGAAGAACGTTCGCTTCTGTGAAAATCATCAAATCATTCCTGGGAATACTATCCTCAGTAATTCTGTTGGTACCTCACACCCGCCTAAGGATGCGGCCGATCCAAGAGGAACTAGACAGTCAGTGGCTGCAGAATTTGGGGTCGTTCGACCTAGTGGAAATAACTCCAGTTATGCGAGAAGCGCTGCTTTGGTGGCTGCGCTCCACGAATGTCTCAATCGGGCTCACTTTAATTCCTTCCGTGCCGGTGTTCATCCTCACTACAGATGCCTCCCTAGAAGGGTGGGGTGCACACCTTCAAGATCTTTGCATAAGAGGAAGGTCGTCCGCTGCGATGGCGAAAATGCATATCAATTTCTTGGAGCTTGGAGCCATTTTCCTGGCATTGCAGTCCTTTCTCCCAAGGATACAAGGGTCAACAGTTCTTATCAGAACCGACAACACCACTTGCATGCACTACTTAAACAAGCAAGGAGGTACCCGTTCCCACATTCTGTCTCAGGAAGCTTAAAGCATTTGGGAATGGTGCTGTCTCACAATATCACGATCAAGGTGGAACATTTGCCGGGAATTCACAACACTTTATCGGACACTCTGAGTAGGACTTCGAAGTCCTGTAATGAATGGGAGTTGCATCAATCAGTTGCGGATCACATATTTCGGATGTGGGGCAAACCAAATCTGGATCTCTTTGCCTCCAAGAACAATCGGAAGTGCCCATTCTTTGCCAGTTGGGAACCGGAGAAGGGCTCGTGGGGTAACGCCTTCATGATGAGATGGAAAGGGATCTTTGGTTAGGCATTTCCCCTCCTTTCAGTTGATCCCAAAACTTCTACGCAAGCTCCAGATGGAACCATGTTGCAGGATTCTCATTGCTCCACGGTGGCCGCGTCAACATTGGCTTACGGAGCTTCTCCTACTGTCCAAGCGCAGACCATACCGCTTTCCTGCAGTTCCAACCCTTTTATCCATGAGCAAGGGCCAGATTCTTCATCCTCGTCCAGTACAATTGCATCTTCATGAATGGTTTCTGGATTCACAGAATTCAAGGAGGTAGATTTACCTCAGGATTGTAGAAATATTCGTGCCAGGGCAAGAGCTCCTTGTACCTTAAAGACTTATGCTTTGAAATTGAAACGATTTTGTGCTTGGTGCGGTGACAGGGATTCACATCCTTTACGATGTTCTCCAGCTAAAGTTCTGCCTTAGCTTCTTTCGCTATCTAGATCTGGTCTTATGTTTACATCGGTTAAGTTACATTTAGCGGCCATATCGACCTACAGACGTTCTGCAGGAGCTGCATCCCTTTGCTCTAATCGCTTGATCAATCAATTTCTAAAGGGGCTTTTCAGAACATTTTCACCCGTCAGAGCTCCTCCTCTAGAATGGAGGCTTAATCTGGTGTTACAACAACTCATGAAGCATCCATTTGAGCCTGTTCACAAAGCTGAACTAAAGTACCTCTCTTGGAAAACGGCACTTCTAGTGGCTTTAACCTTTGCTAGGAGAGTCAGTGAAATCCAGGCTTTCACTATCAAACAACCTTATTTGAAATTGACCAATGATTATGTCCTCCTCGGAAATAATCCAACGTTCATTCCGAAGGTTCCCTCTACATTCCATCTTAATGAGCCTGTTATACTGCGTTCTTTCTATCCCAATCCGTCTACCTCTGCTGAAAAGACTTTACATACCTTGGATGTTAAAAGGTGTCTGAAATTCTACATTTCACGTACTGTGTCCATCAGAAAGTTGGATCCATTGTTCATTTCTTATGGTGGTCAAAAGCCAGGAACAGCTGTGACAAAATCCACTATTGTAAGGTGGATTGCATCTACTATCCAATTCTGCCATTCTAAAGCTGGACATACTTTATCTACGAAATCCAAGGCTCATTCCACAAGAGCAGTGTCCTCATCTACTGCTCTTTTGCCAGAGTACCTTTGGAGAAGATTTGCCATGCTGCGACCTGGAAAAATGTGCACACTTTTATACGGCGTTACTGTCTGGATCTGGAAACAGAGGCTGAATCAGCTGTTGGTCAGGCAGTGTTACGAAACCTCTTTAAATAAGGTAAGCCTCTGTAAGGAACATGTTCACTAATACAAGATGTATTGTGTTTCTTTTCTATGTTATTGCTATGCATTACTGTATTGGTATTACAAGGTATCTGTATTTCTTATGATACCCACCATCCGCTATATAACTAAGGATTCTACTGCTAACTAGTCTGATTCTAAACATGTGAATCTATGAAAGATACCCCAATACTGGATAAGAATATGAGTTACTTAACTGTAACTTCAGTTATCCAGTATTGGTATCTTTCATAGATTCACATGCGACCCACCCTCCTCCCCGGAGAGGCTTACCTTATTGCTAATACATACTTATTGTCACTTGTGCTATGAAAATCTGAGGGTTTGCCTCTCTGTGGAGGGTTCTAAGAGGGTGCTGCAGCCTGATTGGCTGTGTTCCAAATTTGGTTCTTTTTACAAAAGGACTAAGATAGCCTAATGTAGTGACTTTGCTGTCCATACTAGCCGATTGTGTAACACTTGTGGGACACCCCCGCGCCACACGGCCACCAGCTGCTGCGTGTGCCCCTTGCCTGCCCTCTGCCTCGCTGCTGCCTCGTTTGCCGGTTGCCGGCTGCCTCCGCTGCGGTTGTTTTTGCTCTTGTTTTGTCGATAATTTGTGCCTGTTTTGTTTTAATTTAATTTTGCCCTTGTTTTGTCGATAATTTGTGCCTGTTTTGTTTTATTTCATTTTCCCCGTGTTTTGGTTTTCCTTCCTTGTTGTCCGCCTACCTCGCCGCCCTCCCTTCCCGCCACCGCCGCTTTTCCCCGCCCCTTTTTCGATTCTGTACCCTCCCCGCCTCCCAGCTGCTCCGCCCACCCGCGCACTTCGCCTTAAATGGCGACCGTGCGAACGCGCAGCGGTCACGAGCAGCGGGCGCGCCGATTGTGTGCCGAAGGCGCGCCAAAGGCAAGCCCGTCTGCGCCCGTCCGCGCCTGGACCGCGCCCAGTGCCAGGACCCCTGGCCCACGAGGACCCCGACCGACCCGCCTGACGTACTCCGCCGCCACCCTCACCGCTCTCAACACCGGCCGACTCCCAGAATGCCATCAAGCCACTCCACGACGTACCCACGGACCTTTCAGCTGCCACGCCTGCAAGTTCACCTGCATCCGGACCAGCCTCGCACCAGCACCCGCCAAGTCGAACACCAGCAGCACCCACCTCAAGTGCATCCTGCTCAACACCCGCTCCTTCCACAGACACGCCATCGAACTCTGGAACCTCCTAGACGCCACAGCCCCTGACGTTGCCTTCCTCACGGAGACCTGGATGAACGCCTCTTCAGCTCCCGACATCGCCATCGCCATCCCAGAGGGCTACAAGATCGTCCGGAGGGACCGAAACGCCAACCAGATGGGAGGAGGCATCGCCATCATCCACAGGAGCACCATCCGTCTCACAACCAGCACCGACAACACCCTGACCAGCGCCGAGCACCTGCATTTCCAGATCCACACCAACCCGAACACCACCCTCAGAGGCACCCTGATCTACCGACCCCCTGGACCACGCACGCAATTCAGCGAGGACATCGCCGACTTCGTCAGCCCGCATGCCCTCCCCTCCGCTGACTACATCCTCCTGGGAGACCTCAACTTCCATCTGGAGAACAACAATGACCGCAACACCAGCACCATGCTCGACAACCTCGCCAACCTGGGACTCAAGCAACTGGTGTCCACCCCCACCCACCTCACCGGACACACACTCGACGCAGTCTTCTCTTCCAGCACAGACATCGACTTCAGCCACGCCACAGAGCTTCAATGGACGGACCACAGCTGCGTCCACTTCACCTTCAAGAGAACGACGACCCACCAACACCAGCAACAGGCCGCCCGCAGAAGCTGGAACAAGATCACAGCAGACCAGCTCACCACCTCCCTGAGCCAGCACCCACCTGCCAGCTCAGCGAACCCCAGCCAGGCCGCCGACAACCTCACGAAGTGGATCAGCAACTGCGCGGACGAACTCGCCCCACTGAGGACCCCGCCTAGCAGACCCGGCAGCAAGAAGGCCCCATGGTTCACCGACGAACTCAAGAGCTCCAAGAAGAACTGCCGAGCCCTCGAGAAAGTCTGGAGAAGGGAACCGACACCGGACAACAGGACCTCCTTCAAACTTGCCACCCGGAAACACCACCAGCTGATCCGCGCCGCCAAGAAAACAGCATTCAAGGACCGGTTGGACAACAACGCACACAACTGCAAGGAACTCTTCAACATCGTGAAAGAGCTTTCCAACCCCAGCGCAGGAAACGACGACATCACCCCATCGCAAGACCTCTGCAACTCCCTCGCTTCATACTTCCACAACAAGATCGCGGACATACACAACAGCTTCAACAACCAACCAACGCACACCATGACCGAGCAACCACCCCCCACCACCACCCTCCACGCCTGGACCCCGATCAGCACCGAAGACACCATCCGCACGATGAACTCCATCCACTCCGGATCACCGACCGACCCCTGCCCTCACCACGTCTTCAACAAGGCCGACGCTGTCATCGCACCCCACCTGCGAGACATCATCAACACATCCTTCGACACCGCCACCTTCCCTGAGAGCTGGAAACACGCCGAACTCAGCGCTCTACTCAAGAAACCAACAGCGGACCCCACCGACCTCAAGAATTACCGCCCCATCTCGCTCCTCCCGTTTCCAGCCAAAGTCATCGAGAAGACCGTCAACAAGCAGATGGCCGCCTTCCTCGAGACGAACGGATCCCTCGACCCCTCACAGTCCGGCTTCCGAGCCAACCACAGCACCGAGACCGCCCTCATCGCCGCCACCGATGACATCCGAGCCCTGATGGACAATGGAGAAACAGCGGCCCTCATCCTCCTAGACCTCTCCGCGGCATTCGACACGGTCTGCCACCGCACCCTAGTACGGCGCCTCAGCAACATCGGAATCCAGGACAAGGCGTTGGAATGGATCATCTCCTTCCTCGACGGAAGAACACAGAGAGTCCGCCTACCACCGTACAAGTCAGAGGCCTCCGAAGTCATCTGCGGCGTCCCCCAAGGATCATCTCTGAGCCCCACCCTCTTCAACGTCTACATGAGCCCCCTCGCGGCCATCGTACGCAAACACAACCTCAGCATAATCTCCTACGCCGACGACACCCAGCTGATCCTCTCCCTGACCAACGACCCCGCCGCCGCCAGAGCCAACCTGCACGAAGGGATGAAAGAGGTAGCCGAGTGGATGACGACCAGCCGCCTGAAACTGAACTCGGACAAGACTGAGGTCCTCATCCTGGGCTCCTCACCCTCCGCCTGGGACGACTCCTGGTGGCCTCCCGCCCTGGGCACCGCACCCAAACCGACAGACCATGCACGCAACCTGGGCTTCATCCTGGACCCCTCCCTCTCCATGACCAGGCAAGTCAACAACGTCTCCTCGGCGTGCTTCAACATCCTACGCATGCTACGGAAGATCTTCTGGTGGATCCCCACCGAGACCAGGAAGACCGTCACCCAGGCCCTCGTCACCAGCCGACTGGACTACGGCAACGCCCTCTACGCCGGTACCACCGCCAAGCTCCAGAAGAGACTCCAGCGGATCCAGAACGCCTCAGCCAGACTCATCCTCGACATCCCACGAACCAGCCACATCTCCGGACATCTGAGAGACCTTCACTGGCTCCCCGTCAACAAAAGAATCACCTTCCGCCTCCTCACCCACGCACACAAAGCCCTACACGACCAAGGCCCGAGCTACCTCAACAGCCGAGTCAACTTCTACGCTCCCAAACGCCACCTCCGATCAGCCAACCACGCCCTCGCCGCCGTCCCCCGCATCCGAAGAGCGACTACAGGAGGAAGGTCCTTCTCCTACCTGGCCGCCAAGACCTGGAACTCCCTCCCGACCGACCTGCGCCTGACCCAAGACCACCTCTCCTTCAGGAAGAAGCTGAAGACCTGGCTGTTCGAGCAGTAGCTGCACCCCCCCACCCCCCAGCGCCTTGAGACCCTACGGGTATGTAGCGCGCTTTATAAGTGTCACTGATTGATTGATTGATTAATGTGTTTTAGGACTATTAGGTATATATATTTTATTGTACCGCGAGACTCTCAACTCGTCGGCGGGGATGATTCTAAGCATGTGAATCTATGAAAGATACCAATACTGGATAACTGAAGTTACAGGTAAGTAACTTGTTTTCTTTTTGGGCATTGCCACACTATGTGTTAGAAGTCTGAATCCGCTTCTATGCACCTTAGGCATCCATGGGATACCGATGGATACATCGTGTGAGGCATGCTGGGGTCAAGTATGTCCAATGCAAATAATTAAATTGTGTATATTTCAGGCGTGAGACCCCCTTTGAACATCGTTGTGCAGTGTCCCCATTATTTATCTGTTAGTTTGTGTCCAGATCCCCCTTCCATCTCTTCTTTAATACAGTCTGGTCGTGGCTCCCTGCTTCCTCCACCCCACTGTAGAGGCACGTCACTGCTCTTCTAGCCCTGCCACATACTAATAAAGTTTGGAGAACCTGGGAAGTGCATGCAGCGGTTGTATGACACTAGAACGCATGCCATTACCCCGCATAACGTTACAACGCAAATCTTTACCCCAAGTTGCTGTCGGGGGTGCGCTGGAAGTTGGAATAGTATAATTTACTATTCCAACTCCAGTGTGTGCAACAGTAGGAAAGGTGTTGGAGTTAAATCCAACACCTTCTACCCCCTTCAACAAGCCATTCGCGTTGTAACAACATGCAGGGTAATGGCAAGCATTGTAATGCATGTATTGTAACGGTTATTTCCCGCCTGCAGCGTCATGTGTTATGTGCCTAAGCATGTTCAATTTTGGTGTGATGGTGTAGTACAGGAGGAAGCTGCCTTGTGGGATTCCCTCCTCAGTCACCAAGTCCTCGAACTAGTGCAGTAACCCCTTGCTGAATGGGTCTCCCAATTATGTAGCCCTGCCTCCATCCAGGGTTTGAGGTTGTGTTAGTTGTGCTGGTCCGTGCAGCCTGGTGCCACCCGTAGGGGTAACTCAGAGGTGTATGGAGTTCAACCCGTGGTGGTCATCACCTCCTTCTTCCAGAACCAAGGGACCGCTTTCATGAGGACATTTTCGCCTCCACGGCACCAGCTTTGTGTTACCTAACAACCATTCCAGTATTGAATCCGGGGTTGAGGTGGGGGAGAAGCAGTTTTCCAGCTCCTGTAAGTGTTATCCCTCTCTCCGAACGCAGGGGCCACTGCAGCTGTGCGGCCAGGTAGTAATGACCGTAATTCACGGCTCCCAGTCCGCCAGCGTCCATTGGGGCATATAGCTTGGAGGTTGCCATCATGCACCTGCCCGAGCCCCATAGCAGGTTGATCAAAAAGGATTGGAGGTTGTGGGAAGCTGGTTGTGTATATATACCTGTGAGAAAGTGCCATCTTTCTTGCATGGTATGCCCCCACTTTTTGCTGAATGTACTTTGACTGAGTGCGCCCTGGACTGCCCTGGACTACTGCCAATCAGGTGCCCCGGGCCTATGTTCCTTCCCTAAAACACAAAACGGCAAACCCTGGCCACATGTCAGCCCTTGGTAAATGGTACCCAGGGCCTTGTGACCAGGGAAGGCCTCTAAGGGCTGCAGCACTCATCGTGCCACCCTTAGAGGCTTTGTACACACACGCACACACACCTGAGTGTCTGGGTACAAGACAAAACAGAGTCGACATGGCACACATCCCTGTATGCCATGCCTGTGAGAAGTTGGCCTGATGTATGATGTCACTAGTTATAGTGTACACCTTATATCAGTCCAAATACCCTTATGGTGATTGGTTGTAAAGTCAACCTTATAGACCAGCTATCCTAGTGGTAGCATGGACAAGAGCAGTCTTAGGCTAAACTCTGAATGGCATGTGAAGCCAGCTGTGATACCATATATAATCCCTTGAATACCAAATGAAAGGACACCACAACAGATATATATATAAAATAAAGTGTATTTATTCTAAGCAAACCCTCAGCACTCTTTATGAGTTTAGAGGTAAGTACAACACAGTCTTATTTATGCATACAGTAAGTCACACAGGTAAGTAATACAGTTAGGCCCTAGGGGCCACGCAAACCATATACTAAATAAGTGGTATAAGAACCACTGTCACGGAAATAGAATAGGCCTAGGCCTAGGGAATCGCTGGGGCTACACTACACTAGCGTTAGTTAGGAAGTGGGAGGCCCACGGGATTCGTGTGCAGAGTGGAAACACTCACGCGTAATGCGTAAAAGTCAATAGCAATAGTACAGTTTAGAAAACGGTAGATTTAGGACACTTCCGGAGTAGCTAGGAAGTTGAGACTTGAAAACTAGACACTAGGATAGTCACTATCCTGATGAGCACCGGAGTACCCAAGTTACCTAGCCCACAGGCTGCGGGTGCATAGGGGTGAAGATGCGTCGTTTTCGTCGTCGACTCCTATGGATGCCTGAAGAAAGATGCTGACAGGCAGTCAGTGAAGAGTGTCCGGTGGATCCCAAGGCTGGGATCAAGAAGAGAGGAAACCTGCAAGCAGAAGGGACAGAGTCAAGGTCACTAGCCAGTGACCACGTGGAACCAGGAAGGAACCAGGTGATGTCGTGAAGATTGCAGGTGAAGGTGAAGCTTGTCGCTGCAGCCAGGAGGACCAGGAAGCGTCGAGGACGACCAGGACCAGGAGGCGAGCTGTCCCACGAAGGCTCTTGCTGTCTGCGGCGTCGAAGTTGGACTAGGACTCACCAAGCCTTGGCAAGCGGAACCCACGAAGAACAAGGGACTTGCTTCTGGTGCAGACCAGGAAGGTCTGGGGTGCTTCTTCTTTGCAGAGAAGCGGGAGCCAGTCTGGAGGAGCCAAACCAGCGCAGAAGATTTCAGAGTGCGTCGTCACAGAGGCCACTAGCCAGCGGGCAAGCAACCGGACAGACGCGGCAAGCAGGAAAATGCTGAAGGGCCCCACGCAGGACTCGTGGAGTGTGGGGGGCTGGTCTTCGTTGCAGATGGTGCTTGGGGTTGGGGCTTCTCAATCCCCGGTGCACAACTTCGAGGGTGCCTCAGAAGCTGCGCTGTAAGTTACTAGCCACTTTTCCCAGGTAGCCGGTCCCACGTCGCTCGTCGCCTCCACGGATCTCAGCTCTGCTGCAGATGTGGATGAGGGTCGGAGAAGTCTGGAAATCAAGGCTCTGGTCGGGCTCTGCAGTCGGTTCCTCGTAGAACGTTCACAAAGCAAAGGGTAGTCTCTTGATGGTGCCTGTTTGCACAGGGTAGCCACTCCTTGGCTACAAGGGAGATTCTTCAGTCTTCTTCTTTCGTCGAATGTCGAAGGTCCAGAGTTTCTGTTCAGTTTTGCAGGTTCAGGATAATCTAAAGTCTTGAGGCCCAACCCCCACTCTTATACTAATCTGGGGGGCTGGGATACCTGCTAGGTCACGCCTTATGGGTGGGACCTGGGAGGGGGTGGTTACACCCACTTCCCTTTGTCCAGTTTCGCGCCAGAGCTGGGGCTGGAGTGCCCCAGCGCCGGTTTGAACTGGACTATGCAAGGAACACCTTGTGTGCCCCAGGCATGTCTCATTCCTTTCAGCCCACCCTGCCCCAATACACTAAAGGCTGTCTGGAGAGGTGCTAGCACCTCCCCAAGCAGGAAACCTATTGTCCAGGCCTCCCTGGCTGGGATCACTCCCAGCTGCAGGAGGTCAGACTTGTGTCGTGGCAGCAGCATCCATTTTGTGATGCTGAGGCTTTGGTCAGAGGCTAACAGTTGAAGTATGATTTTAACATGTCTTTCCCTCTAGAAGGGGGGAATAATATTCTCATGTCCAGAAATGGCATGGGGGTATTATTCCCTAGTGTTAGACACCTTACACGACATGTTTTGATAAAGCCAAACCATAGTTACCATAACCGTCTAAGATTATAAGGCACTTTAAGAGTATATGGTAGGCTATATCATAGAACAGCTATAAGGACAGGGTTCCGAAAGCTGCAGACAGGCTCAGCTCATGCTAGAGCACCATCTCACATGTTACCAAGCACTCTGCCTCCAGGATTGTCAATAATAATAATAATAATACAGCATTTTGTAGAGCGCGAACAGCTACCTCACAAGGAGGTGTCCCGGCGCTGAAGACCGCTAGGGAACCCGTCCTGGCTTTCCCTGTGAGATGGTCCCTTTCTGGGTATCTCCAAGGTGAAATCAGGCATCCCCAGCGTCTGTGGGGGGCCGTTGTAGAGATGAGGCAAGCTTAATGCCCAGAGTTGCCGAGTGTGTTCCTGGTTAGAGTAGGTACCGAGGCGAGAATTATCAAGTCCGTTTTGACCCTGGTCCACGACCCTGCCGCGTCGGGAATTGAACCCTGGTCCCTGGCCGAATCTCTGCTTACGGGTCTGCCGCCTCTAACCAGTGAGCCACACCTCTCTACAAGGCCTGCCATAGGAGTGACTGATAGGTACACATGTGTCTATATGTAAGTTAGGTATAGGAATACTACACCTAAGCAAGGGGTGATTACACGACCTTGCCCCAGCTGAGTGATCAGCCAGTTGTGTCAAAATGGAAGGCCAGGCCAGGGGTGGCATAATACATGCTGCAGCCCCTGGTAGGCCTAGGGTACACCTATGCCCTGGGTACCTAGGGTACACTGTACAGGGGCCAATAAGGTGACCCTATCCAAATGGGTTATGCACCTAAAGTACATAGTATTAATTTAGAGAGAGAACAGCAGGGCTGTGGGTCTGATTAGCAGGCCCACAGCCACATCTAAGTCGAAAACCAGTAAAGCAAAAGCAAAAAGTGGGGGTGAACATAGAAAGCAGACCCTACTCTCCTACAATGCCCACCACCTATATTGCCATGGCATACATCAGCCACCCCTCTGGCTAGGAGCCCTGTGCCCCTACAGTGCCCAGGTCCATTCCTGGGCATTGTAAGTGCAGTGCTGCCATTTAAGAGTATATGGTGCTGGGAGCTGGTCAAACACGAGCTCCACAGCACCATAATGGCAACACTAAAGACTGAAGTTTGATATCAAACTTCTCAGCACATTAAACCCACACTGATGCCAGTGTGCGATTTAATGTACCAAGCACCCCAGAGGGCGTCTTAGAGATGCCCCCTGAACCCTAACCTACAATCCACGTCTGTTCTGAGGCTGCCTATGCTGCCACACAGCAGACGTGTTGCTGGACCCCTGGGTAGGAGAGCCCCAGCTCTCCTGGGTCTGCAACAATGCACATCCTGGGCAAAGTTCTAAATCTCCTCCCCCAGGATGGGCAGGGGGAAGCTTCAAAGGCATGCCGCCTCTGTGAGCTTCCCCAGGCCAGTGCAACCCCCCACTCTGGCGGGAAGCTTGGCCGGAAACCCCAAATAAGGACAGGGGATGTGCCAGCCTGCCAACCCCACCCCTCAGGTGGGGGAGGCGAGGTGAAGCACATCTCCGGGCACTTGCCATCCTGAAGATAGGAAGCCCTGCCCAATCAGGACTAGGCTACTGCCCCCCTCCCACAGGAGAGAGGCAGGATAGAGGGTGTACCCACCCCAGGACAGGGACCCATTGGTCCCTGCCCTTCACCTACCTGTAACGTTCTAAATCTAGTATTTAGGGGCACCCTGAACCTTCCTTCTCCAGATTCCAAAATCCGAAGATGAGCTAGAAGAAAGAAGACCTTCCCTGCAGCTGCTAAGAAGAGGAAGACACCAACTGCTTTGGCCCCAGCCCTACCGGCCTGTCGACCCTCGAACCTGCTCCTGCTCCAACCCGGCATCTCTTGTGGCCAGCAACCTCACAAACCCCGGAGGACCTGGCTACCTTTTGGCTCTAAGCCCCTGGGACTCCCATGAGTAGAGGCTCTACTCAAAACCTACTTCTAATCCCTGGCAGCAGCCCGGAACCGCGAACCCAGCACACTCTGCACCAGCCAAGCCTGACCTGTGCCGGAGTGAACAAAGACCACGAGGAGGACCCCACGGCGACTGTGACCCCGAGTCCGGCACCCAAGGACCTCCCTCGACACTCCTGAAGAAGCCTGCAGCCTCACAACCAGGTGCCCCCCAACCGCGATCAACAGAGGGTAAGATTTCCCGACACCAAAAGGCGCCCCGCGGCCCCCTGTGCCCAATCCCGGGGTACCTACCTATCTTCCAACTACCCAACTTACCTCTCGAAGTGGTGGTGGCACCTAAAGAATCTTTGTCCCCGAGCTTGCAGTCTTTTTCTAAACCGGAGATTTCCCATTGAAATGAATTGAGCGCCGAAAGGCTCAAAAGCACCCTGCACCCAGCCGCCCGAGTGGCCCTGGCAGTGAAACCTCTATCAATCAATCAATCAATCAATCAAAGCATTTATATAGCGCACTACGCTGGGGGAGGGGGGTCCGCTACTGCTCGAACAGCCAGGTCTTGAGTTGCTTCCTGAAGGCGAGGTGGTCCTGGGTCAGGCGGAGGTGGGTCGGGAGGGAGTTCCATGTCTTGGCGGCGAGGTAGGAGAAGGACCGTCCCCCTGTGGTGGCTCTTCGGATGCGGGGGACGGCGGCGAGGGCGTGGCCGGTCGATCGAAGCTGGCGTTTGGGAGCGTAGAAGTTGAGGCGGCTGTTGAGGTATCCTGGGCCTTGGTTGTGTAGGGCTTTGTGTGCGTGGGTGAGGAGTCGGAAGGTGATTCTCTTGTTGACCGGGAGCCAGTGCAGGTCTCTCAGGTGTCCGGAGATGTGGCTGCGACGGGGGATGTCCAGGATGAGTCGTGCTGAGGCGTTCTGGATCCGCTGGAGTCTCTTCTGGAGTTTGGCAGTGGTTCCGGCATAGAGGGAGTTGCCGTAGTCCAGACGGCTGGTGACGAGGGCCTGGGTGACCGTCTTCCTGGTCTCGGTGGGGATCCACCGGAAGATCTTACGTAGCATGCGCAGGATGTTGAAGCACGACGAGGAGACGGCGTTGACTTGTCTGGTCATGGAGAGGGAGGAGTCCAGGATGAAGCCCAGGTTGCGTGCGTGGTCTGTTGGTTTGGGTGCGCTGCCTAGGGCGGGGGGCCACCAGGAGTCGTCCCAGGCGGAGGGTGAGGATCCCAGGATGAGGACTTCCGTCTTGTCCGAGTTCAGTTTCAGGCGGCTGTTCTTCATCCATTCGGCTACCTCTTTCATCCCTTCGGCTACCTCTTTCATCCCTTCGTGAAGGTTGGCTCTGGCGGTGGCGGGGTCGTTGGTGAGGGAGAGAATCAGCTGGGTGTCGTCGGCGTAGGAGATGATGTTGAGGTTGTGCTGGCATGCGATGTCTGCGAGGGGGCTCATGTAGACGTTGAAGAGGGTTGGACTGAGCGAGGAGCCTTGAGGAACGCCGCAGATGACTTCGGTGGCTTCAGATCTGAACGGGGGAGGCGGACACTCTGTGTCCTTCCGGCGAGGAAGGAGATGATCCACTCCAGTGCCTTCTCCTGGATTCCGACGTTGCTGAGTCGCTGCACCAGTGTACGGTGGCAGACAGTGTCGAAGGCAGTGGAGAGGTCTAGGAGGATGAGGGCTGCTGTTTCTCCGTTGTCAAGCAGTGCTCGGATGTCATCGGTGGCTGCGATCAGGGCGGTCTCGGTGCTGTGGTTGGCCCGGAAGCCAGACTGCGAGAGGTCGAGGGAACCGTTCGTCTCGAGGAAGGCGGCCAGCTGCTTGTTGACGGTCTTCTCGATGACTTTTGCAGGGAACGGGAGACGCGAGATGGGGCGGTAGTTCTTGAGGTCGGTGGGGTCGGCTGATGGCTTCTTTAGTAGAGCGCTGAGTTCGGCGTGCTTCCAGCTCTCCGGGAAGGTAGCGGTGTCGAAGGAGGTGTTGATGATCTCCCGCAGGTGGGGTGCGATGACAGCGTCGGCCTTGTTGAAGACGTGGTGAGGGCAGGGGTCGGTAGGAGATCCGGAGTGGATGGAGTTCATCGTGCGGACGGTGTCTTCGGTGCTGATCGGGGTCCAGGCGCGGAAGGTGGTGGTGGGGGGGCGGTGGTTCGGTCGTGGCGTGCGTCGGTTGAGTGCTGAAGCTGTTGTGTATGTCTGCGATCTTGTTGTTGAAGTAGGAGGCGAGGGAGTTGCAGAGGTCTTGCGAAGGGGTGATGTCGTTGTTTCTGGCGTTTGGGTTGGAGAGCTCTTTAACGATGTTGAAGAGTTCCTTGCTCCAGTGTGCGTTGTCCAGTCGTTCCTAGAATGCGGTTTTCTTGGTGGCGTGGATAAGTTGGTGGTGTTGGCGAGCTTGAGGGCAGTCATGTTGTCCGGTGTTGGGTCTCTGCGCCATGTTCTCTCGAGGGCTCGGCAGTTCTTCTTGGAGCTCTTGAGTTCGTTGGTGAACCATGGGGCTTTCTTGCTACCAGGTCTGCTAGGCGGGGTCTTCAGAGGGGCGAGGTCGTCTGCGTAGTTGCTGATCCACTTCGCGAGGTTGGTGGCCGCCTGGCTTGGGTTCGTTGCGCTGGTGGGAGGGTTCATGCTCAGGGAGGTCGCGAGCTGGTCGGCTGTGATCTTGTTCCAGCTTCTGCGTGCAACCTGTTGCTGGTGGTGGTGGATCGTGGTCCTTCTGAAGCTGAAGTGGACGCAGCTGTGGTCCGTCCAGTGGAGTCCGGTGGCGTGGCTGAAGGCGATGTCCTTGCTGGATGAGGAGACGGGGTCGAGTGTGTGTCCGGCGTAGTGGGTGGGGGTGGTGACCAGCTGCTTGAGTCCCAGGTTTGCGAGGTTGTCCAGCAGGGTGGTGGTGTTGCGGTCGTTGTTGTTCTCCAGGTGGAAGTTGAGGTCCCCGAGGAGGATGTAGTCAGCGGAGAGGAGGGCGTGCGGGCTGATGAAGTCGGCGATGTCTTCGCTGAATTGTGTGCGTGGTCCCGGGGGTCTGTAGATGAGGGTGCCTCTGAGGGTGGTCTTGGGGTTGATGTGGACCTGGAAGTGCAGGTGCTCGGCGGGTGCGAGGGTGTCGTCGGTGTTGGTCGTGATGCGGATGGTGTTCCTGTGGATGATGGCGATGCCTCCTCCGGTCTGGTTGATGCGGTCCCTTCAGATGATCTTGTAGCCGTCTGGGATGGCGATGGCGATGTCTGGCGCTGAAGAAGCGTTCATCCAGGTTTCCGTGAGGAAGGCGACGTCTGGTGAGGTTGTGTCGAGCAGGTTCCAGAGCTCGAAGGCGTGTCTGTGGACGGAGCGGGTGTTGAGCAGGATGCATTTCAGGTGGCTGCTGCTGTTGCTCGTCTTGGTCTTGGTTGGTGCTGGAGTAGTGCTGGTCCGGATGCAGGTGATCTTGCAGGCGTTGCAGCAGAAGGGTCCGTGGGTGCATCTCGGGGTGGCTCGGTAGCATCCTGGGATTCGGCCGGCGTTGAGTGCGTTGAGGGTGGCGGCGTCGTACGTCCGGCGCGTGGGCTGGGGTCTGCGGGGGCCAGGGGTCCTGGCGCTGTGCGCGGGCCAGGCGCGGACGGGCTTACCTTTGGCGCACCTTCGGCGCTCAGTTGGCGCTCCCGCTGCCCGCGTCCGCTGCGCGGTCGCTCTGGGGGCGTCATAAGAAGGGGGACGAGAGGGCGGGTCAGCTGGGCGGCGGGAGCGGCTCGGCCAATGGGCCGGTGGTGGGCGGGGCCTGTGGCGAGCTGCGGCGGGAAACTGGCGAGCGGGCGGCTCTGCTGAGGCTGGGCCGCTCGGGGGGCCAGGGGGGCGTCTGCGTCGGAAAAAGGCGGCAAGGCTGGCAGGCAGGAGCAAGAGGTGGCAGGAGGAGCAAGGGGGTGACCCGGCCTGGTGAGAGGCGCAGCGGTCACTCTACACCTATCTACTTCCCCACTTGCCCTGAGTAAGTGACCAGGAGCCCAGCTCCCACAGCCGCATGGCCTGCTAGTCAGCAGCCACCAACCAAGGCCCCCCTACCTCTCATAGGATAACATTGGGCCTAACTCTCTCTACACCCGGCCGCCCTTGTGCCGCTGAGGGTGAACCAACGGTACCTACCTGACCCTGGGAGACCCCTGAGTCTATGCCCAGAACCTTAACTCTGCCAGTCGAGTACTTACCTTTAAACCAATAACTCAAAAGTGTGGACTTTTAAAATCTTCAAATATTCACCAAAAATCAGCCGAGTAACGAAAACACTCACCTGCTCTTAGTTGAGCTCCCAGTGCTGGATCTTGGTGCCCACCACTGACTCTGAAAAATACTTACAACTGTACTTACCAGTAACCCAATTTTCTCCCACAGGAAATCATTGACTGTTTTTCTGTGAAATTTCTTGTCAATTTCTGCAATCTTTAATTATTCTTTAAAAATCGTATAATATCTGAAAACGTAATTACTAACCTGTTATGGATAAGGGTCCCAGTACTGAGACTAGGCACCCAGTACTGGATTACAAAAGTAACGAGAACATACTATACCTGCAACTTGAATTTTCTGCCATAGGGAATCATTGACTGTTCTCTATGAAATATTTTCTAAGTGTAAACTTTTAAAATAGCAAAATATTGTCTAAAAATCATCACAGTAATTAAGTCGACTTTTATCACTTGATTCCAATTACTGATCCAGGACTGAATCTAGGATCCAGTACTGGAATTCCAAAAGTAATCCTAAAAGTAATCTGTGGTAAATAACTTGAAACTTCCATTGAACTCAATGCATTATTGTGTTTAAAATTGTGTTGCCTATTGCAACCACTTGTAACTTTCTACAAAAGTCAATTGCATATTGCAAAAGTATTTATATAAAGCATCTCATTCTGAGAAAGTATATTTTAATACCTATTGTTGGTTCTAAAATAAAACTAGCATATATTTTTTATATATAAACCATTGGCCTAGAGTTCAGTTATGGAGTGTGTGAGACCATTTGCTGGCTGAGTGTGTGCAACAAATGCTTTACACTGTCCTCTGATACTGCCTTACTGCTCGACCAAGCTACCACTTTAGAGAGTAAGGTTATATCTAACTTTAGCCTCTGCCAAACCTCTGGGGACTGTGGACTCTGTACACCCTGCACCTATTTGGGAACAGTATATACAGAGCCACTTTCTCACAATGCCATACCAAAGTAAGGCATAGTGTGCACAGAGTCCAGTGGACCCCCAAACGCTTACAGAGGTTCAAGTAAATAATACCTTACTCTCTGTTTGTGGGAGTGTGGGCAAGCAGTAAGGCTTAATCAGAGAGTGGTGTTAATCATTTATTGTACATACACAAGCAAGAAATGATGTCACACACTCAGACTGAACTCTGACAAATTGTATAAAATATATATCTTTTGTTGTATTTTATTTTGAGAACCAAGCAGGACTTGGTACAGTAGAATTGTACTTTGCAAGACAGATTGATCAACAAACAAGCTGGATGAAAATGTCTTTTGGTACAGGGCTGTAAAATATTTAAAAACAATAGGTATTGGCAATTACCTTGTGATGGGAAATATCCTTTTCTCCGAGGTTTTTACTTCATCGTACATTTTCCACGCATTTTTAGGTCTCACCTGGCGTTAGTAGCGCGTATTTGCTGCTCTCGCCATGTGAGGGCTTCTTGGAATCAATACGGTTCCAGAAGTAGTGTGTCCGCTCCGCCTGCAATTTTCATTGGCGTGCGTTGGTTTTCGTCACTAATTATGCTGAACATACTTCGTTGATTGCACCGGAGGGTTTTTAGTCCCTCCTGGTTGCCACCACGTCCTCTTTAGGCCGCGCCCACTGGGATTGGATATTTTATTTGCTGTGGGAGACAGTCTCTTAATTAGCTGCTATGCACTTTTTTTTTAGTATTACTGCGTTTATCTTTCACAATGGCTGACGCGCCTTTCATTTCTCTGGTGCGACTTGTTTCTTTGCCATTGAGCTCCAAGCACGAGCGAAATGCTTTCACTTTCTGTCTGTCTGTGTCTGTCTGTGTCTGTCTGTGTCTGTCTGTGTCTGTCTGTGTCTGTCTGTGTCTGTCTGTGTCTGTCTGTGTCTGTCTGTGTCTGTCTGTGTCTGTCTGTGTCTGTCTGTGTCTGTCTGTGTCTGTCTGTGTCTGTCTGTGTCTGTCTGTGTCTGTCTGTGTCTGTCTGTGTCTGTCTGTGTCTGTCTGTGTCTGTCTGTGTCTGTCTGTGTCTGTCTGTGTCTGTCTGTGTCTGTCTGTGTCTGTCTGTGTCTGTCTGTGTCTGTCTGTGTCTGTCTGTGTCTGTCTGTGTCTGTCTGTGTCTGTCTGTGTCTGTCTGTGTCTGTCTGTGTCTGTCTGTGTCTGTCTGTGTCTGTCTGTGTCTGTCTGTGTCTGTCTGTGTCTGTCTGTGTCTGTCTGTGTCTGTCTGTGTCTGTCTGTGTCTGTCTGTGTCTGTCTGTGTCTGTCTGTGTCTGTCTGTGTCTGTCTGTCTGTCTGTGTCTGTCTGTCTGTCTGTCTGTGTCTGTCTGTGTCTGTCTGTGTCTGTCTGTCTGTGTCTGTCTGTCTGTGTCTGTCTGTCTGTCTGTCTGTGTCTGTCTGTGTCTGTGTCTGTCTCTGTCTGTCTGTGTCTGTCTGTGTCTGTGTCTGTCTCTGTCTGTCTGTGTCTGTCTGTGTCTGTGTCTGTCTCTGTCTGTCTCTGTCTGTCTGTGTCTGTCTGTGTCTGTCTGTGTCTGTCTGTGTCTGTCTGTGTCTGTCTGTGTCTGTCTGTGTCTGTCTGTGTCTGTCTGTGTCTGTCTGTGTCTGTCTGTGTCTGTCTGTGTCTGTCTGTGTCTGTCTGTGTCTGTCTGTGTCTGTCTGTGTCTGTCTGTGTCTGTCTGTGTCTGTCTGTGTCTGTCTGTGTCTGTCTGTGTCTGTCTGTGTCTGTCTGTGTCTGTCTGTGTCTGTCTGTGTCTGTCTGTGTCTGTCTGTGTCTGTCTGTGTCTGTCTGTGTCTGTCTGTGTCTGTCTGTGTCTGTCTGTGTCTGTCTGTGTCTGTCTCTGTCTGTGTCTGTCTCTGTCTGTGTCTGTCTGTGTCTGTCTGTGTCTGTCTGTGTCTGTCTGTGTCTGTCTGTGTCTGTCTGTGTCTGTCTGTGTCTGTCTGTGTCTGTCTGTGTCTGTCTGTGTCTGTCTGTGTCTGTCTGTCTGTCTCTGTCTGTCTGTCTCTGTCTCTGTCTCTCTCTGTCTCTGTCTCTGTCTCTCTCTGTCTCTGTCTCTGTCTCTGTCTCTCTCTGTCTCTGTCTCTGTCTCTGTCTCTCTCTGTCTCTCTCTGTCTCTGTCTCTGTCTCTGTCTCTCTCTGTCTCTGTCTCTGTCTCTGTCTCTGTCTCTGTCTCTGTCTCTCTCTGTCTCTGTCTCTGTCTCTGTCTCTGTCTCTGTCTCTGTCTCTGTCTCTGTCTCTGTCTCTGTCTCTGTCTCTCTCTGTCTCTGTCTCTGTCTCTGTCTCTGTCCCTGTCCCTCTCGCCGCACAATAGGTGCTGCAGTCCTTAGAGACCTTCCCTGGTCACAGTGCCCTTGGTACCTTTTACAAAGACATTACATGTGGCCAGAGAATTGCCAATGGGGTTGCAAAGGTACAGTTTTAGGTAAAGAACATAGGCCCTGGGAACCTAGTTAGCAGGAGCCCAGGACACTCTTAGTCAAAGAGCATCAACAGGCAAAACGTGGGGGGCAACCATGCAAAATTGGCACTTTCCTCCAGAGGTCTCTAAAAAAAACTGCTACTCAATCTTATCGGTAGTGCCGTAAAGAAATATAACAGGCAGGCAAGTATCAACAGTTTCGTCACCACAATTCACCCCATGAGAGAAAGAGGGAGGCTGCACCGGAAGAGGAGAACACTTCTGGCCAACGTCAGAGCACGCCAAGGTTGCCAGCTATCAGGTCGTTGTTGGTATGATATAAGCTGACTTCCATATTTTTCAATGTGTCCAATTGCCATCCCAATTAAGTAACGGGAAGAGTTGCGCATCAGATAGAGGAGTCGCGGAGAAGAGGCCAGATTTATTCCAATTAATCTGAAGACTGGACACCCTTCCAAATCCCTCGATTAGGGTGATCATGACTCCGACATTGCCTTCATTTTCTCACAAATAAAGGAGGGCGTCATCTGCATATAGAGAATGTGACCCCCTCCCATCTGTGTAACTGCCCCACTCCGGACGCTAGGCCCGGAGTGCACATGTCAGCAGATCCATGGCTAGGGCGACTGTAACCGGGGATAGGCAAAAACACTGATGTGTGCCTCTACATATCTGTGTGGGGTCTGTAATCACTGTTCTGTACTTTACCAGGGTCACTGTATAGCAGGTGAACCCACAAAATGAACTCTTCTCCCAAGCACAGCCTGCTCAGCACTGCCAGCAAATAAGGCCAACCCAAGATATTGAATGCCTTTTGAAGATCGTGAGCAACCACTCACTGGGCGAGCCCGCAGTTCATGCACAGCGCATTATCAAAAACAGGTGGTGAAGTTTAAGACTGGTGTTTCTGTGGAAATTATTATGTTGATAATGAAGTATCCAGTCACTCGGAGGGCGAGGAGATGACTTAGTCAGTGTGTTCTGAGGGGGGCACAAGATACATTACTAGTACACCATTTATTGCAGCAACTGTTCTCAAAAGATAAAATTGCACTCTGATAGGGGGAGATACTACTGATGTTGGTAATTGACTAGCACCTGAAGTAGGACCACTTTGGGTACCAAACGTCAGGGGCCTGCATGTTAAGGAGTGGTTGTGGTCTAATTGTTTGGGTGCTGGTGATGCCCACAGTTCCTGGAGCACCCTGTGGGCCTGTTAATTACGCTTCGAATTCAGGAGCGCTTCTAAATTCCAACTCTTAATTCATTGCAGTTGTATCAGTGATTTGATCAGGCCAGGAAACTGAGAAACCAGCCTCTGCTAATAATACACTTCACTAATACATAGTGTCAGCCAGAAATTCCACCGAAGGAACATGATGGCACAGCTGTCACCAGAGTGGGAGGGCTTTAGAGCACATTACACACTTGTCCTTTTTGTCTCTTCATGTAGGATGGGATGCTGGACCGTCATGAGTTCCTTACTTGGGTTCTGGAGTGCTTTGAAAAGATCCGTCCCGGAGAGGATGAATTGCTTAAATTACTTCTGCCTTTGCTGCTACGGGTAAGTCTTTTGATGTAAACCACCTGTCTCTGGTAAGTCTCAATCTGTTTGTTAACTTTGCTGCTTTCTTATCAATCCATTCTGCTGCTTTTGAGCTTGAAGTTATGTTTGACAGTGTCCATTGACTTCTGGACAGGAGACCATGCCTTAAAGCAAAAAATGTTGATGGCAGGCTCTGTGCTTCTCATTAGGTCTAGGGTATCTGCCCATGCTCTGCTGACTCCTACATCTGCTCTGAAACATTCTCTTAGTTGTCCGACTTGGGATTTCTGCTTCTCTTTGTTTATGAACGAATCCATGGTCTACATTTTCTACTTCTGGTACCCTTGTGATGCATGCAATGTTTTTTTTCTGTCCATGTGATTGCTTCATTTCTCTCTTGCAGTACTCTGGGGAGTTTGCTCAGTCTGCGTACCTTTCCCGGCGTCTCTCATACTTCTGTACACGAAGGTTGGCCATGCATCTCGAGGGCACCGGTGGACACCAGTCTCATATTATATCTGCACAGGCAACCAACACCATGCCTTCTACACCCACCCCTCAGCCGTCCTCTGGAAATGCACCACAATCTCCCTTCAGTGATCTACTGATGTGTCCACAGCACCGGCCAGTCGTGTTTGGCCTCAGCTGCATGCTACAGGTATTTGTGACCTTGGTTTGATACCATGAGCACCTTGATACCCTATATTAGTTCTGTTTCTGTTCTAGGCAAATCTACAGATATCACATCAGTTGCTCTTCTCTAGCTCTATTAGCAATTTATGCCTCTGAGATATGTAACAATTGTATTTGTCTAGTTGCTTCCCACCTCCCTAAAGTTAGTTTAATTTTCATCATTGCATAAATTACCTCTAGCCGAGATAGGCTACCTTAGGCGTGTATCATTTGATGTGTAGAATAAGTGAAATGCTTTGCAAGGCCCATATTGTGGCATATCCTAGAGGCTCAGTGGTCACCGTCACTGATCAATTCTGGTGGGAGGGGGTCTTCTGTTGTCTAGCGCCTAACACAGAAACCTCTTTTGGGTTCCATTTGAATTGGAGTCGGTGGGCTCGCAGATCTAAAGAGATACGTGCTGAGATATTTTGAGCCTGTACCTTGGAAACTGTGTACAAAAGTAAATTTAATGTTTTCACCAGCATCTTGACAAGGGAACTAAGTTTTGCTTGGATGTTATTTAAAGATTTGGGTTTACATATCTGTAGGAAGCTGTCTCTGTATATACTATACCAAAGTAAGGTATAGTGTGCACAGAGTCCAGTGGAACCCCAAAGGTAGGCAGAGGTAAAAGTAGATAGCACTTTACTCTCCATTTGTGGAAATGTGGTCGAGCAGTAAGGCTGTATCAGAGAGTAGTGTGAAGCATTTGTTGTACACACTCAATCAGCAAATTATATCACACACTCAAAGACTGAACTTCAGACCAATTGGGTTTGTATGAAAATATTCTTTTAGTTATTTTATCTTCTAGAACCTAGCCAGCCTGACACAGGTAAGCAATAAATACTTTACAGTAGTAAGGCAGTTTGTAAATAGTTCGATTTGCAATTGTATGTGCACTTAGATTTGATTAAACTAGTGTAATTGATAAGCAGTAAGGCTTTATCAGAGGGTAGTGTTAAGCATTTATTGTACACACTCAGGCAAGAAATGATGTCACACACTCAAAGACTGAACTCAGACCAATTTGTTTGTATCAAAAATATTATTTAGATGTATTTTTATTTCTAGAACCAAGCCTGTTACAGGTAAGTATAATAGCACTTTGCAAGAATAATGCAGTTGGATACAATTGAATGCAGTTGGATGCAATTGGATTGGTTACAGACGAGTCACTTGTTCATAACCAGTTGAAATTACTTTTTAAGTTACTCTACAGATTACTTTTCTTACTCAGTGTGGTATACCTAGATACCACGCTGGAACATTTCCTGGATGAAGTTAAGTAATGCAGTTTGTTAGTAACACACTTGTATGACTTTTCATAGAATTTCCAGCTCCACACTTGTAACTTTTTTCACAGAAAGCAGTCAGTGCAATACTATGGGAGGAAATGGAGTTATCAGTTTTCAGGTAAGTGATTGGTTTTGGGAGTTGGATTTCTGGGGTTAGAACAAGGGTTCCTCCCGAGTCAAGGATGCAGTCTCAAAGCACAATCAGCCGCACTAGGGCGGCCAGGTGCAGAGTGCTGAGGCCCAATGTTATCCAGTGAGCGATAGGGGGCTTCCGGTTGGTGGCTGCTCACGAGCATGCCACAAAGCTGAGGGAGCAAAGCTCCTGGAGTTAAGCACAGGTCGAAGGGGGATTCAAGTTAGTACCCAATGTGCATCCACAGTGGCACAGGGGCGGCCGGGTGCTGATTTGGCGTCTGGTGCCCTGTTTTCACTGGGAGTTGCCGGTTTTGGATATTGGCTGCAGGCTCGGTCCAGGAAGTCTTCCGGGAGGAACCAACAGCTGGGCAGGTAGGTTGGAGGGCTTGGGGATGTAGATGCACCTCAGGTCCTGTTCTCCAGGGCACAGGCCGGCTGGATGCAGGGGTGCGTTTTTCGGTTGGATTTCACCTTACCGGGCCACTAGTGGTAGGGGGGGCGAGGTCCTCCATGCAGAGGCTGCAGGTGATGTTGGGGACTCCTGGATGGGTCAACCGATGATGGACTCGGACTCTGGAGCGTTGGAGGACCTCGCTAGGACTGGTGGGCCACTCGGACTAGGGCTCAGAGTCTTTCTTTGGAGATTCTTTTGAACAAAGCTGCTGTTCACAGGAGATCCGGTCTTTGTTGAAGGCAGTCAGTCCTCCCTGGGGTTCTGGAGGTCTCTGGCTTCAGGACAGGGCACTTTTGGCATTCGTCCTCCTTTGTAGGTTGCTGGAATTTGGAATCTTGGTTCAGGGCTGCCCCCTAAATACTGTATTTGGGGGCGTTTTAGGGGTCTCTAAGTCAGTAGCCAATGGGCAACTGACCTTAGGGTGACTACACCCTTGGTGTGCTCACCCCATGTGGGGGAGTGGACACAATCTGTAATCCTGATTGGGGAGTGCCTGTCATCTGCAAGATGGTAGGCACTGAAGAGTGGGCATCACCTCGCCTCCTCCACCTGAGGGGTGGGGTTGGCAGAGGTGGGCACACCTTCTGGGCTGCTCTAATTTTTCCCGCCTGTCTTCCAGCTGAAAAGGGGGTGCGACAGTAAGGGGGCCTACTCCTGATAGCAGGAGAGGCTGGGGATCGCATTACAAAGGCAGCAAGACCTTTGAAGCTCCACTGCCACAGATGTGTCTTCCTGACCTGGGGGAAGTGCGAACATCTCTGCCCAGGAAAGACGTTTGTCGGCCCAGGGAGCAAAGGCTCCCACCCCAGGAGTCCAGATACATGTTTCGTGGGGGCAGGCTGGTGTTTACGAGTCAGGTAACCCACCAGAGGCTGGTCGTTTTTCGGGGGGCATCTCTAAGATGCCCTCTGAGTGCTTCGTATAATAAATCCCACAGTGGCATCATTGTGGGTTATTTATGCTGAGAAGTTTGCTACCAAACTTCCCAGAATTCAGTAAAGCCATTATGGTGCAGTGGAGTACGTAATGACAAACTCCCCCAGCTAAAGGGGTGTCTTTTATATATATTTATAAATTATTGAAACATTAACTACAAGTTCCGTCATGCACTGTAATTAATTCTATTAAGAGGGGCACACCGGAAGCCTCAATCAAGACATGAAGGGAACTGTGGGTAATCTAAGAACTGCTGTGTGTTTGAATCTGCCTCTGAAGAAAGAGCGCGAATGCTCTGAAACGCGTAAGGCAAAATGGATTTAAAAAGGCAGAGATGTTAATCTATTCCATGCAAATAAATAGTTGTGAAACCCATCGGCTGGAGGAGTGCGTCTCTGTTGCAGGGCATCTTTTGGGAAGTATCTATCTATCTATCTATCTATCTATCTATCTATCTATCTATCTATCTATCTATCTATCGCCCTCTCTATCTATCTATCGCCCTCTCTATCTATCTATCGCCCTCTCTATCTATCTATCGCCCTCTCTATCTATCTATCGCCCTCTCTATCTATCTATCTATCCTGCCAATTTGGTATAAATACCAAAACTTATTGCACGACATTCCCTGGTACACAACGGGAAATCAAACAACATCTTGCGTGCAAAATGGACTACTGTGTTTATGTCCTGGAATGTGACTGTTCTTTGAAGTATATCGGCAGCACAAAGCTGGCAGTGCATAAACGCATTTTGCAGCATATTAGAGCCATTAACAATAAGGATCAGAATTATCCCGTGGCTAGGCACTTTGAAAAGGTACACAATAGTGACCCCAAATGCCTCAAATATTTTGCCATCGAATCAGTACCATTGAGGAAACGAGGTGGCAATAGGGAGGCAACACTTCGCCGTTTGGAAACTCAATACATCTTAGAGTTCGATTCCAAATGGCCGGGTGGTCTTAATGCCACGGAGGATCTTTATACCTTTCTCTAAACTTCATATGAACACAGGCAACCACTTTTTTAACTGTTGATATTGCCCCACTTTTTACTTTTACTCTTAGCAATATAGGCAATATATATCTTGGGACCTTTTGTGCTGATTTTAATGATTGGTTTTAAGGACACTGCAGGGTAGGATTCTATTTTTTATACCCAGTTCTTTTTATTGATCATTTTAATTATGTCACTGGTTCTTTTCTTATATATATTCTCCACCTTTATCTGCCACTTTCAATGAATATGACTGTAACCTGCAATTTGGTCGTATTTAAAAATCTTTTCTCCTTTTATATATTTATATAACAGGATTTTTTCTGTACCTTTTATTCTTAGTCTCCATTAACTGATTGCCCATCTTATCTTGCCCTAGTAGCATTTGTCACTTTATGTTATCAAGTACTGTTGCATTTTTGCACTTTATTCTGATCTTATATTTAAAACATAGAGTTGAACTAGTGTAGTAGTATGATCGCCTCGTTTTTGTATCAAGTAGCACCAGTCACTTTATGTCCTTGAAATATTGTGGCATTTATGCACTTTAATATATTATTTTTTCTTTTTGGACAATCGTGAAGGCCTCTGTAATTTACCCTCGTGATGGGTTTCTGTTTACATTTTATAACACGGTGAGCACTCTATAAAAACAACAATATGGCATATGACATCAGGCTTCTTGACGCTAAGGAAGTAGATATATGTGAAATATTTCCTACTGATAACATCATAGGCATTTAGGCTTGCATTTGTCAGTTACAATGTGATTTAATGTATGAAATTGCAAAAATTGAATTTCCGTTTCAACGCATTGTTTGTATATGGAATTTCCTGATGTTTCAATATGTTTTCCATGTCTATTGTATATTTGTCTGCACATGCACTTTAAATAGCGGGCCTGCACTATGGCGTGGTCAGGTGATCAAGGCCGCTGTGACGGCCGAAACGCGTCCTGACCTCTTCGGTGGGGATAATTACTAAATAAACTGTCTGGCACTCTAATAGGTCTGCACCTGTGATTCCCTTCCAGGGAGCTTCTATTGCGAGTTGTTGAGAGAAAAAAATATATAGATATACACACACCAAAATACGCAGCCTGCAATGTGTGTTTTAAGGTACAGGACCTCTAACCGCACTATATTTGCTGCAGCTCTTAGAGGCCTTCCTTGGTCACAGTGCCCTTGGTACCCATGGTACCTTTTAAAAGGCACTTGCATGTGGCCAGAGAGGTGCTAATTGGGGGTACAAAGTTACAGTTTTGGTAAAGAACACAGGCCCTGAGAACCTGATTGGCAGGGACCCAGGGCACAACAAGTCAAAGTGCATCAGAAATCTGGCAAAAAGTGGGGAGTTACGTCAACAGAAACCCAGCTTCCTACAATGTGAGTCCCAGCCTCAGTGTTTAAATGAGGTTGTTTAGATGTTTGTGTAAGGAAACTGGCTTTTTGTAGCGTACTATACACACACCCACACACCACACACCCACCCTTAGATACAGTTGTAATATTTTTGAAGCAGCTGGGCTCAGTGCAAGTGCTTTGACCATTAAAATGGTGCATGTTTATTTGGCTTGTCCCCAATTGGCATAACCTAACTTACTTCTAAGTCCCCAGTATATGGTCCCAGGGCCTGTCATTTAGAATGCCCCACACACACACTCCACCTCCCCTTCCCGGGAATGCAGACCTTGTTGTGCCACCATGAGTGGGACAAGGTAAAACATAGCCCACAGTCTACCACTGCAGACTGGAATGACCTTTTTAACAGCAAAGTTGACCATGCCATTTAAGGTAATGACAAAGCCCAAACCTCACTGGTGGCCAAAGTGTCACTTTAGTTGCCCCAGGTTTCCAGTGCTAGTTTACTGTTGTACTTGGGGTCTGTCCTGCAGACAGCATCTGCCCTCCTGGGGAAACTTGCTAACGACTCCCAAGGCAGGTAACAATAGAGGCCTGCCCCTGTAGAATGTGTTAACTCCCAGAGGCAGGAAGCCCCACAGATGTTAGCTCAAAAGGCAAGCTTCAAATGCGAAGCCGCCTTTGGAGAACAAATAAGAAGCACTTGCGAGAGGGGATTCTCTAGTGTTTAGGTAGACAGGCTGACACCTAGGGACAGGCGTGGAGAAGGCAGTTGTCAAACAGTTGTTTGCAGTGACTCTTGTTAGCCACACCTCTGGGGGTGGATTAGGGGCTCCGATTGTCAAGAGGGGGGTCTTGCCATGTTTGGAGTGGTCAGAATGGTGCATCCTGAGATAGGCAGATGCCACACTTCCCAGGAAGTGATCATCAGGAGTGAGGGAACCTGGTATCCCATTGGCTACTGTGAGAAAGTGGCTCTGTATATACTGTTCCTTAATAGGTACAGGGTGTACAGAGTCCACAGACCCCAAGGGTTTAACAGAGGTTAAAGTTAGATATAACCTTACTCTCTAAAGTGGTAGCTTGGTCGAGCAGTAAGGCAGTACCAGAGGACAGTGTAAAGCATTTGTTGTACACACTCAGTCAGCAAATAGTTCCACACACTCAATAACTGAACTCTAGGCCAATGGTTTGTATATAAAAAAAAATATATGCTTGTTTTATTTTAGAACCAACACTTGGAATTAAAATATACTTTCTCGACAGGAGATGTTTCATAAAAATACTTTTGTATATGCAATAGACTTTTTAGTAAACAGTTACAAGTAGTTGCAGTAGGCAACTCTATTTCTAAACACAATACATTGAGCTCAATGATAAATTCAAGTTATATGCAACAGATTACTTTTTAGATTACTTTTGTAATTCCAGGCCTGGATCCTAGATTCAGTCCTGGGTCAGTTCTCAGAATCAGTTGTTGAAAGTCGACTTTGGTTCTATAATGATTTTTAACTAATATTTAGCTATTTTAAAAGTTGACACTTAGAAAATATTTCAGAGCAAACAATCAATGATTCCCTATGGAAGAAAATTTAGGTTATAGGTACAGTAGGTTATCGTTACTTTTGTAATCCAGTACTGGATGCCTAGACTCGGTACTGGGACCTTTATCCAAAACAGGTAAGTAATTACGTTTTCAAATGTTATACGATTTTTGAAGAATATTTAGAAATTGCAGAAATCAACACTTAGAAGAAATTTCACAGAAAAACAGTCAATGGTTTCCTATGGAAGAAAAATGAGTTAACTTTTCAGAGTCAGTGCTGGGCACCAAGATCCAGCACTGGGAACTCACCTAAGAGCAGGTGAGTAAATTCGTTTTTGTCACTCGGCTGATTTTTGGTGAATATTTGAAGATTTGAAAAGTCCACACTTAAAAGAAATTTCAGGAAAAAGTCAGTCAATGTTACCCTATGAGGAAAATAGAGTTTGCGGTTTAAGGGTAAGTACTCGACTGGCAGAGTTGAGGTTCTGGGCACAGACTCGGGGGTCTCCCAGGGTCAGGTAGGTACAGTTGGTTCACACTCAGCGACTCTAGGGCGGCCGGGTGCAGAGAGTTAGGCCCAATGTTATCCTATGAGGGATAGGGGGGCCTTGTTTGGTGGCTGCTGTCTGGCAAGCCACGCGGCTGTGGGAGCTGGGCTCCTGGTCACTTACTCAGGGCAAGTGGGGAAGTAGGAAAGTGTAGAGTTTTCACTACCAGGGCCACTCGGGCAGCTGGGTGCAGAGGGCTTTTGAGCCTTCGGGCGCTCAATGGATTTCGATGGGAAATCTCCGGTTTGGAAAAAGACTGCAGGCTCGGGGACGAGGACTCTTCAGGTGCCACCACCACTTCGAGAGGTAAGTTGGGTAGTTGGAGGATAGGTAGGTACCCCGGGATTGGACACAGAGGGCCGTGGGGCGCCGGGTGCAGGGGTGCCTTTTGGTGTCGGAAAATCTTACCCTCTGTTGATCACGGTTGGGGTGGCACACTGTTCGGAGGCTGCAGGCTTCTTCAGGATTGTCGAGGGGGGTCCTTGGGTGCCGGACTCGGGGTCACAGTCGCCGTGGGGTCGTCCTCGTGGGTTTAGTTCACTCCGGCACTGGCCAGGCTTGGCTGGTGCAGAGTGGGCTGGGATCGTGGTTCCGGGCTGCTGCCAGGGGTGAAAGGTAGGTTCTGAGTAGAGCCTCTACTCGTGGGAGTCCCAGGGGATCAGAGTTCAAAGGTAGCCAGGTCCTCCTGGGTTTCTGAGGTTGCTGGCCACAAGAGATGCCGGGTTTGGAGCAGGAGCAGGTTCGAGGTCGACAGGCCGGTAGGGCTGGGGCCAAAGCAGTTGGTGTCTCCCTCTCCTTCGCGGCTGCAGGGCAGGTCTTCTTTTCTTCTCGCTCTTCTTGTAATTTCGGAATCTGGAATCTGGGGAAGGAAGGTTCAGGGTGCCCCTAAATACTAGATTTAGGGGTGTTACAGGTAGGTGAAGGGCAGGGACCAATGGGTCCCCGTCCTGGGGTGGGTACACCCCCTATCCTGCCCCTCTGCTGTGGGAGGGGGGCAGTAGCCTAGTCCTGATAGGGTAGGGCTCCCCATCTTCAAGATGGCGAGAGCCTGGAGATGTGCTTCACCTCGCCTCCCCCACCTGAGGGGTGGGGCTGGCAGGCTGGCACATCCCCTGTCCTTATTTGGGGTTTCCGGCCAAAGCTTCCCGCCAGAGTGGGGGTTGCAGGGGCCTGGGGAAGCTCACAGAGGCGGCATGCCTTTGAAGCTTCCCCCTGCCCACCCTGGGGGAGGAGATTTGGCACCTCGCCCAGGATGTGCATTGTTGCAGGACCAGGAGAGCAGGGGCTCTCCTACCCAGGGGTCCAGCAAACATGTCTGCTGGGTGGCAGCCTAGGCAGCCTCAGAGCAGACGTGGATTCGTAGGTTAGGTTTCAGGGGGCACCTCTAAGATGCCCTCTGGGGTGCTGGGTACATTAAATCCCACACTGGCATCAGTGTGGGTTTAATGTGCTGAGAAGTTTGATACCAAACTTCCCAGTCTTTAGTGTTGCCATTATGGTGCTGTGGAGCTCATGTTTGACGAGCTCTCAGCACCATGTACTCTTAAATGGCAGCACTGCACTTACAGGGCTTAGGAATTGACCTGGGCACTGTAGGGGCACAGGGCTCCTGCTCCTGTGCCCACACCATTGGCATAGGGCACCCAGCTAGAGGGGTGACTGATGCCATGGCAGTGTAGGTGATGGGCATGTCACATAGGGATGTGTGCCATGTCGACTTTGTTTTGGTTTTGCACACAAACACTCAGCCTGCAAAGGCAGTGTGTGTGTGTAAGGGTACAGGGCCTCTAAGGGTGGCAGAAGGTGTGCTGCAGCTCTTAGAGGTCACAAAGCCCTGGGTACTTAGGGTACCATTTACTATGGCCTGACATGTGGCCAGGGTTTGCCAATTGGGGTTTGGTTTGTTTTAGGGAAGGAACATAGGCCCTGGGCACCTGATTGGCAGGAGTCCAGGGCACACTCAGTCAAAGTACATTCAGCAATTCAGCAAAAAGTGGGGGCATACCATGCAAGAAAGATGGCACTTTCTCACAGCTACCAACCGTATCCTACACTGAGGGCATTTTCTGAAGATGAATAGGACACCCCTGACCGAAGGAGGACTGCCCTGCTGCACCGAGGGACCAGCGAAGAGAGGCTGCACTGTTGAAGGCTGCACCTGCTGGCTAGCAAAGAGAGGTACCGTGCCTGTCATGTCCTGCTCAAAGAGGAGTTGTCTCCAGTGCCCAGTCAAGCCCAGAGAATCCAAAGGCCCGCAGACTGGCCTACTTTTGCAACACAGGGACACAACAGCTGAAGAAGCCTGCTGGGCTAAGTTGGTTGCCCAAAGTCTTCAAGCCGCTACTCAAAAATCGTAGTCCATTGACGACTGGACTTTGGGCAGTTCGGAGAGAGGACCTTGTGGTATGTCGACACTGCAACCAAGATCCCTTCACCCTCTTTGAGGACCAAGGAGTCCTGGTAGGAAGACCTTGTAGGATTCAGACTGCAGTCCTTGCGGTTCAAAGTCAGCTGTGTTGAAAGTGAGTTGTTGCCGGATGGCCGTGTGAGTCCCTCAGAGGAGCATGGCAAACTTTTAAACTGCTGTGCTGGGTGGACCTGAATCATCTTGTGCTGCCCATGGGCAGATATTTCTTTGAACATCCAGGAGATGGAATAAGGTCAGCAGTGCTCACAACAAATCTCTCTTAAGTGCGACGCTCTGTCCTCAGTCGGGGTAAGGTTAGTGAGAATGAGCTAGATGATGGGCTGGTGCCTACATTTTCTTGGAAGGCCTTCTGCTGCCTGTCAGGATGGAGTGACTGCCATCTGCCTTTTCTGATTTTGGAGTGTTACCTCCCTCTGGGTTGAAGATTGTGTCTTCATTTCTGTTGTGATTCCTGCTACCGATACTTTGTGCGTTACAACAAACAAATGATGGACGGAATGCTGACAATGCAGACATTCTCCCCCAGTCAAGAGATCTGGGTTAAATCCATCGTTCTTTTGCCCACTACACCACCCCAGTTTAGACATGGCCATATGCAAATCAGTCTTGACCCTGTGCCTCATGGGAACAGTCCAGCCCGAACTGCCAAACCATGTCTTCCCTGGACCAGAATCAAGCATCCTAGGACCGGTTTCTGGCTAAACTGTTTGTTGTAACGCTTTTCGCCCTAAGTGGGATGGGTATTCCCAGACGTGGGACCCGTGCTCACTACGCCACTGGAGTCAAGCTATCCTGGCTGATGACGGCTGATAGCCAGAAACCGGTCCCAGGATGCTTGATTCTGGTCCAGGGAAGACATGGCTTGGCAGTTCGGGCTGGACTGTTCCCATGAGGCACAGGGTCAAGACTGATTTGCATATGGCCATGTCTGAACTGGGGTGGCGTAGTGGGCAAAAGAACGATGGATTTAACCCAGATCTCTTGACTGGGGGAGAATGTCTGCATTGTCAGCATTCCGTCCATCAATTGTTTGTTGTAACACCGATACTTTGTGAGCCTTCATCTTTTTTGTTGCGATGTTGACCTTCTTCTCACAGACGTTATGTGCAGAAGGTGCCTAGATCTCCTCCTCTGTACTCTACAAATTACGAATAGAGACTTGAAAAAACACTGCACTGAAGTTGTCTGTGTCCTATCAGTACTTAAAGGAGTTTCCCATTAGTCGTCCTAATTTGGCAGCGCATAGCTCTCCAAGTTCTGGCAAGCGTTAGTCTCCCAAAAAATGGGCTAACAGTCCTAGAATAGTAGGAGTCCAATAGCCGTACACACTCAGAATTGTTTGGGAACTTTACTTTGCGTTATAATTACAGAGATGCTACCTCCAAGTCAGACTATAAATGACAATATAATAGCATTTGTAGAGTGTACGGCTGCTTCTGCGGGTGCATCCCGACACTAACAGCAGGACCACCCTAGATAACAGACTAGCATCCTAAACAACCGACCTAAGCATTAAGCAGGTGGCTTCTTCATGCCTTTCCTAAAGATCTCCTCCGAGGGAGCAAAACGAAGGAATGGCAGAATCGAATTCCAAAGTTTAGCTGTCAGAAGAGTAAAGGATCTCCCAGAGCGCCTAGCCCTGTGGGCCCTCGGGATCTTGGACGTGGTCTGAATTGTGAGTGAAGCAAACATTACATGGTCAAATGGAGTTTGACAATTTAACTTGCTTCCCCAGCTTTGAAATCTGTTCATTGGGGCCTACCCTGGGGTCTGTTAATATATTTGTTTTTTTGTCTGTTTCTCTAAAACTCAATACAAATTTCTGAACTAAAAAATTGAAACCTGTTCACAGACCGATAACTCAATGGTTCTGTGCCGGTTAAGGAAAACCTATTTACTTGTGACTTTGTTTCTCATGTGTAGACATCTTTCATACAAATAGTATGTAATTCACCCCGCGATGACATGTCGTGTTCCTTTTTCAATTCTTTTTGATTAAAGATCCATGGCAGCATGAAATGGAGCGATCTCATTGAATTTGTATGGAAGACTTAATTACTATCTTGAAACATTACACAAGCCCCACCTTGTACCACCCTTTAACCATCGCCACTATTATTGTTTTCCTTTTATGAATGTCAACATTTCACAAGCCTGAAGTATGATGTAGCTGCCCTGGCCAGATAATGTAACTACTGCTTGTTCTTCTCTTTCAGAGTATTGTACTATGTTGCCCAAGTGCGCTGGTCTGGCACTATTCACTGACAGACAGTCGAATCAAAACTGGCTCTCCACTAGACCACCTGCCCATTGCACCTTCCAGCCTTCCCATGCCAGGGGGCAACACAGCGTTCACACAGCAGGTGAGTTTGATATTTCCTAAGGTCCTTGGACCCCATTTGACTATTCATTGGAGTTGTACCTGCCCATTGCTGCCTAGAAATTCAGAAGGGTATTGTTGAAGGATTAACATGATCTGCAGGCTACTTGTTTTAAACTATGTTAGTTGTGTATACCTTGGGGCTTTTAACATTCACCACCTAACTGCGTTGAAGTACTCATTCTGTTGTTACATGACATGCATAGTGAAAACCGTGATGTGCCTCAGATACAAAGCAGTTACCATGGCTTCAGTGCACAAAACCTTTTGACAAACTGCGGAGAGGATAGTTTGTGAGTTTGTATCGGGTAAACTTGTGTCTCCCCAGCACTATATCTTTAGGAGCTCTGCTTACATAGCATAAATACTATCTCCCACTATCCATATGTGACACTCCGCCCCCACTTCCAACTAGGGCCCTTCACTTTTCTCTTCTGAAGCTTGGGGAGGTGAAAGATCTTTTTCTGGAGTCGATAAACACAGCATCTGTATCTGCCATCCAGTGCCTGAGCTAACAGGCATTCGTAAAGTCAAATAATGCATCTCGATTGTGTGTGCACAGTGCCATTCCTTGACATGTGAAACCCTACTCAATGTTAGGCACTCTTTCTAATGCAGAACACAGTGTAAAAACACTACAAAACTAAATTCCGTACAACAAACTGTGAGACGATGATTATTCACAAGGGTCAGACTCCTGAGACGAGTGTAATCGGGGACTGCCTATGTGGCTGCAGAAGAGGAGTCCTGAGCATTGACTCATCTCTAAAGTGCTTTCTGAGGAAGTTACTGGGAGTGATTTGCAGAATGGCTGATATATTGTGGGTGGTTTTGTGGGGTGGAGCTTCAGTGCCTGGTCACATAGAGGAAAACCTTTCTTCTTTTTGGTCCGTTTTAATTTTTAGAGTTGCTGTTTTCCCTCCTGACTGACTGTTCAGTTACTTGGATTACTTTTCCAGGTGACAAGTGTGTCCCCCAGATGTTGCCCAGGGCTTTGGTTGGGAATTTCTCTCCAGGGAGGAGAAGGTGATTGCTTGGGTTGGAACCCCTCCCGCCTTCAGATGAGTCCCCATTATAGAACCTTTTGATACATTTGGGGCCCTGGTGGTATCATTGGGTAAGCTTTCAGAGCCTCAGTTTTTCCTATCTTGCATAGGGATTCTAAGGAGTTTAGGGGTGAATTTCTTAAAAGCCCTATGTCTGCAGTTTGAGACGCCTTACGGATGCTCGCAGAGTGTAAGCTAGTTTCAAACACTTTAAGGGAGTTTGATAGCAGACACATACTAAAGCCCACTATTGGACGTGGCCCTTTTTGGCTAAAGTTCCCTAAGTGTTTTGCTTTCCCCTTAGACCTTTTTTCTGACATGGTGTTGCCAACTTAGATGCTTTGGGCACTTTGCCACTGCTGATCAGTGTCAAAGTGCAAGTGCTCCCTGTGTAAAGTGTAATGGTGATTGTTTGTCAATGATTGGTATGTTTGCCTTACTAGTAAAGTCCACTGTGTGTGCCAGGGCGGGTAATGCAACTGCTACTAGTGGGCCTGCAGCACTAATTGTGCCAGCCACACAAGTAGCCCTAAAGAGAGAACTCGGGCCTGTCACTGCAGTGCCTGTGCACAGTTTGTTAAACTGCCATGTTGTCCTGACAAGTGCACCCACTTGGCAGGCCTTACCCTTCCCTTTTTAGGCACATCAGGTACCCCAATGGTAGGTCGAAGGTACCCCCCTGGGCTGGGTGCAGTGTATGTGAAAGGTAGGACATGTACTGAGGTGTGCACCATGTCCTAACAGTGAAATACTCTCCATTTCGTTTTTCACTGTTGAAAGGCCATCTTGCCCATAGGACAGACTGGGGAAGGCTGTGTAATGTTTCCAGCCTATCTTCCCATAGGCTTAAGATGGAGAGGTGAAGTTTAGTGTGCCTGAACTCACAATTTAATAACACATCTTTTTGTGAAGGTGGTTCTTGCATTGTGTGTTTAGAAACCACTCTTTTAGAAGTGGCTGGGTTTTTGTGTTCTAACATTTCTGTGTGTCTCTGCCTGTTTGTGGATTGACTGTCTGAATTTGAATGTGATAGGCTCTGGGGAATGTCTTGACCCAGGGGAGGAGGTGAGACAGCAGCAGGCTGACCTGCATATGGAGTGTAGGGGGGATGAGTAGCCCCTGGAGGTGAAGAGGCCTGGTGAAATATAAAAAATATGCATATGTTGGATTTTTATCGTGTGATCTCATTGTATATCTTTTTACGTAATCATATAATTGTTTTTATGAAACTCGTGTGGAGTCCATTTGTGCTGTTACCATTGGGTTGCTGAGAGCGTGGTTACAAATACTTTACACATTCGCCTTGAAGATCAGCCTGGCAGCTCATGCCAAGCTACCGAGGGGGTGAGCAGGGGCTATCCGAGAAGGTGTCCTTCCTTTCCCTGACTTACAAGCAAGAGTCTCTATTTGGACTAAGGTACCTACCTCAGCCAACTAGAGACCCCCCAGTTCTAACACCCACACTAATATTGCACTGGGACCATCTAGCCATTAGCTGATATTGTTTAGCTAAGCTGGAGGCTTTAGGGGACTTAAGGAGCGCTGTCACCCTAAGGGGTTAACACGTTGGGTCTCCTCTTCCTGACGTCCATGGAAGAGTGTAGTACCAGCAGTGCTTTGTCAATAGCCTAACCGTCTTCTCCCAGCACACTTCTTTGTTTTCCCTCCCCTGTTCCTTTCTTGTTATATATTTCCCACTAATGTTTGGCAGTTGAAGTTATCAAGGTCTCACTTTTCTGGCTAAGGCAGAAGACTTTCACATTTCTGATAGTCTCATTAGAGCAATACTCACTGATCCTAGAACCCCATGAACAATGGGAGCCTCAAAGCGAGTCAAAGCCCAGGAATGTGTCCTTCCTCTGCATGCCTTCTCTGTCGGAAGGGAGCCTACTAAGTTGCATTCCTATGTGCCTTTTTCTCTTAAATGGCATTCCTGAAAATTGCCCAAACCTATTCTCCTAGATCAAAACCACTCCTCATGAATACTTCTGACCGCAGAATCCTCAGCTTTTAGCATATCACCAGGTGCCGGACTGGATCCGGAGAATTCTTCCAACAGTGCTCCCTGTGCCAGTAGGAGGTGCTGTATGATTCTGCGATGACTGTAACGCTCCCAGAAGTGACGTAGCAGAGCCACATATGCGTGCCACCCCTGTATGTTGATATCATTTATATGCCCTTCGACGTGGATCTGGAGCTCCACTCCCAATTTTGGTTTTTTTCTGGGGACTTCAGTTTTGTTTCACAGTGTCCTTGGGAATGTTATTAGTGTCAAAATTGCAGGAAGTAGATGTCTGTCATGGACCTGTACGAGGTATGCCGGTTGGTGGACTCTATGTAGTTAAAAATATGAAGATGTCCAGTTGAAGAAGAGGCTCTGTTCTAGGTTGCTGGCCAGATTGTGGCCCTAAGCAGGAGGTCGCACTTGACGAAAACCCACTTCCTGCTTGAAGTCTTCAAGTAAATAGAAGTCAGTGTCTCGTCATAAGCTTAAGAAGGCCAAGTGGGACTCCACACCATCCCTCCACTCAAAATCTAGCAAGACTGCACATGGGTATTGTGATAACGATTGCTGTCTCCCAATTTCTCCTGAATCCGCACCAATCCCACAATTTGCAAACTGTCTTCAACACCAAATAACAGCCTTCAAAGAGGCCATGTTGAAGATTTCTGGTGCAATTTCAGCTCTCTGGTGCACCTTTGGGCCTTAACCGCACTGCAGGTTGTCCAGACAGACTTCTGCCTATACCGCGGTTTGCCCCCTCTGGTCCCGCTACCGGGCCCGCACTGATTCCAGACCTGTCGTGCTATAAAATAACAAAAGCACAAACAGTGATTATACAACATCTGAATCAATGCCAGTATCCGCAGAGGGCTCTCTATCTTTTCGGGTCCGATTTGGACCCAGTGCAGGAGTCCAATGACACTACTGATGATGAGGAAGGGGACCATTTGCTGATGCATTGTATTTAGAGTTACAAAAAACCAGTGGGCATGACCCCTCTCCCAGAGCTAGACTGTCCGCTTGGGCCACCAACTGAGGAAAGTGTTTTGTTTGCAGTGGGGGTTCAGAGGGGAGTTGAAACAATACAATTGCACTTGCCCACAGTTGAGACGAAAACAAATGAAAATGTGGACCATTATTGCCTTTTCTTGGAGCCGTAATTGGGCCGTTATGGCTACTTGGTCCAAGTCATGCTCTTAGTCGCTAGTCATTTGACCTGGTGTAGGTGACGTAGACTGGCTCCTGTTGACCCTCACTTCTTGGCCAAGCATCCTACATCAGAGAACCTAATTGTTCAAGCATTAACAAGTAAGAGCAGTCTGAATTTCGTTCTGGACAGTTGATGAGGCTTGATGGTTTCGGGAAGAGAATGTTTTCTTTGGCAAGTGTAGCTCTGAGATCTACAAATGCACTTTATTCTAGGTAGGTACATCCGGTCATTATGGGATATAGCCAGTGATATCTTGGCAGCCGTCCTGGGGGACCGAAGTGCCTCATTGGCCCAATGGCTACATGATGATCAAGATGAAGGCATGTATGTGCTCTGAGCTGGCCTGGACACTACAGACTCCCATCTGCATAGTTCATCGCACCAGCATCATGCTCCTGGCCATGCCAGAAAGAGATCGACTAAGTGTCCTGGAGATGTGTAGGCGTCTCTAATGGACATGCCCTTCGATGCCTTTAAGCTGTAAGGGGAACTCTGGAACTGTTAAAGCAGAGTCCCCCCCACAGTATGACCTCTGTGGTTATTGATACCAGTTAACTAATTTCCTCTATCTGGCTATTCAAAGGGGTTAGGTCACAGACATCGCCATCCCTCCCAACCTGTCCTGCATCAATGGACCCAGTCCTTTCGCAGCTGCAGACATGTCACCGGTAGAACCCTTTCAAATCAGCAGGGACAACAATCCTTAAATTCTTCCTCCCATGCTGCTCCTGTCACGAAGCCACTTTAGTTTGCTCTCTCATGCTCTTGTCTGGCTGAAAGAAAGCAGAATACTGCATTTTCTCCTCACCCAGAGATTCATCACGTTGGACAGGTGGTGTTAGAGGTGGTTGGTTCAAAGGGGTTGTACCCTGCCCTTCATCTCCTCTGCACCTCACCTTCCTCTCACAATGGAACAACTTTTGAAGGTGCATTCTGTGATGACGTTAACCTTCTATTGTCCAAGGGTTCCATCGGGCAGATATCGGACTTGTGAAAGAAGAAGGATGACACTTGTGTTACTTCCTTGTTCTATAGAAGGATGGAGACTACAGGCCTATTTTGGATCTCTGTCCGCTGAACGCCTTTTTGAGTATGGACAAGTTCAAAATGCTCAATCTAGCTGAGATCCTTTCAGCTCTGGATGCAGGAGACTGGATAGCGTTTTTGGACTTGCAGTACACTTATGTTCGAGGCATATGAGCTGCAGATTGTACACTTAGCATAGATCGCCATCTGGTGTTGGGCCCGGATGTTTGCAGTTTGTTTTTCTTCTTGGACAGTCTTTGGAAGTCACGAGTTTGGTGACTCCTCCTTCGGTCCGTACTGCGCATGGGCTTCGGCTCCATCCTCAGATTGTTTTTTTCCGCCATCGGGCTCGGATGTGATACTTCGTGCTCCGGCTTCGAACTTCTACGGTTCCAGCCTCGACGGAAAATCCTCGTTTCTTCGAGTTTCTTCATCATCATCTTCATCTCTCGAAGCAGCACTTTCTCCATCCCGTACATCGGCACCGGCCTTCGGGCCCTCCTCGACTCCGGTCCCGGCCGATGGAAAGGACTCCGTTCAAAAAGTGCCCAAAATGTGGGTCTAAATTTCCCCACACCGACCTCCATCAGGTGTGTAACCTTTGCCTCTCTCCAGAACACGAGGCTAGAGACTGCCCCGCCTGCAAGTCTTTTCGATCGAAGAAGACCATCCGAGATCGAAGAGCTCGACGCACCATGGCGCACTCATCCTCTGCAGCTCCACCGGACATCTTCGGAGACGGCGCCGAAGCTTCGGGGCAAACACACACCGAGCAGGAGGAAGACGTCGTCAGCGCTTCCGAGGCCGACGACTCCGACGTGGAGGACGTTACACCGGCGCAGCGGGCCGTGAGTACTATGCCCCCTCCCACCCCCGCGCCGAAAACCAAAGAGACTCAGGTTACTCCCTCGCCTGCCGGCCTGGGCAAAACCAAAACCAAAGCTTCTATCACCCCACCTACGGGCCCGGTGTCGAAGCCTCCAAAGTCTCACGGCAGCTCGGGATCGAGCCCGCCGACGCCCGGTGCCGAAAAACAGTATCCGGCACCGAAGAAAGCAATATCCAGCTCGACTCCGAAGCCACCGGTGCCGAAGCCTGGACACTCGGTGCCGACCAAACACAAACACAAATCTGTCGGCACCGACGCCCCGGCGCCGAAACCTCATTCGACGCCGAAACACCCGGAGACCTCAAGAAAGCATGGCGCACACAAACCATCGAAACCCTCGGTTCCGAAATCACCGGTGCCGACAGACGATCCGGCACCATTGGCTCTGTTTACACCAGACCCTCTACAAAAGACTCTGTCCAAAGATCCAAAGACTGGGCTTTTGACTTTAATTACCAAGAAAAGACGCCTTGATACTCCGGCTCCTCCTCCTCCACCCAAAAGGAAGGACTCTGCTACTTCTCCCCTCAGAGTGCCCTCCCCACTACCGCCTCCCCTACCTCCTCCACCACCTCCACCCCCTCCCCCTCCCAGGTCTCCGCCACCTCCACCTCACTACGATCCGGCCCCATCCCCAGATCCGGATGACGGGGACCCGGACAATTACCCGGCGGACGCCCCAATGGATCCCACTCCACCAGGGACCCCAGACCCATGGGAGGATTACAATAACCCTGATATACCAGATATACCTCAGGACGACCTATACCCATCCAGGCCGTCTCCTCCAGAGGACTCCTTAGGGTTTCATCATTTAGTGCAGAGAGCAGCACACTACCATGGGGTGGACATGCACAGTGAACCAGTGGAAGAAGACTTCCTACTGGATACATTTGACATACAAGACAAATCCACTTCTATTTTACCCATGCTTAAGGGTGTCACCAAGCACGCTACAGAGGTGTTCAAAGACCCCGTCAGGGCCAGAGTACTGAACCCTAGAATAGAGAAGAAGTACAAAGCGGCACCCACAGACCCTGCATACATTAAGGGCCCTGCTCCCCTAGATTCCCTAGTTGTCTCCACAGCTAGAAAGCGGGCTAACTCCCAATCCTCAGGAGAAGCCCCACCGCCAGACAAGGAATCTAAACTTCTGGACGCGTCTGGTAAACGCACCGCCTCCCAAGCTGCAAACATGTGGCGCATTGCAAACACACAAGCACTGCTTGCGCGATATGACAGAGCACACTATGACGAACTAGAGGCTCTTATGCAGCACCTTCCAGAAAAACACAAGCGCAAGGCTCATGACCTGATACAGGAGGGTAAACTAATTACAAACACCTCCATTAAGTGTGCCCTCGATGCAGCCGACACTGCTTCTAGAGCCATAAATACAAGCGTCCTGCTTCGTCGCCATGCCTGGCTCAGGATCTCAGGGTTCAAGCCTGAAGTCCAGGCGTCCATACTCAATCACCCCTTTGACCAGCAAACTCTCTTTGGGCCAAAGGTAGACGAAGCGTTGGAAAAGATGAAAAAGGACACAGACACAGCAAAGTCTATGGGGGCACTCCAAACACAAGCCTCTAAACGTTCCTTTCGACGCTCGTCCTTTCGTGGCACAGGCAGAGGCTCCTCCACCGATAACGCCTCTACCTCCTACAAGTCCCCTCCTCAAAATACCTTTTCAAAGGGCAATCAAAGGGGTGGTTACAGAGGCAACAACAATAAGGGCAGGGGCAAAACCAACAACACCCGTTCTGCCACCCCACCCGCACAATGACTCCCCTCCGCTCCCCCCAAACCATCCCACTCCGGTCGGGGGCAGACTACAAGACTTTATCCACACATGGGAGTCCATAACATCGGACAAATGGGTGACCCAAATCATTCGGTCAGGGTACTGTCTCGAACTAACATCTACCCCACCCAATATCCCACCAAGGCACCGTCCAATGTCTCAAGAACATTCCACACTGCTCAAACAAGAGGTACTCTCACTCCTCCAAAAACACGCTATAGAGCAGGTCCCCGTCAATCAACAAAATCTAGGGGTCTACTCCCTATATTTCTTAATACCAAAGAAAGACGGGACCCTCAGACCCATTCTCGACCTCCGGCCTCTAAATGCCTACATACATTCAGACCATTTTCACATGGTCACCCTACAACAAGTCCTCCCGCTCCTCTGTCAGGGAGACTTTCTCACAACCTTGGATCTGAAAGACGCATACTTTCACATTCCAATACACCCCTCTCACAGGAAATACCTCAGGTTCGTGGTGGACGGGCAACATTACCAATTCACGGTTCTCCCCTTCGGGGTCACCACCGCACCACGGGTGTTTACCAAATGCCTAGCAGTAGTAGCAGCACACCTCAGACGTCAACATATTCACGTCTTCCCTTACCTAGACGACTGGCTGATAAAAGCCGCGTCCTACGACCAATGTGTGCAACATACAAACAGCACCATCCAACTGCTCCACCAGCTAGGCTTCACGGTGAACTACCAAAAGTCCCACCTCATACCATCTCACACAAAGCAATATCTCGGGGCCACTATAGACACCTCCAAGGGTATTGCCTATCCAAACTCAGCCAGAATCACAAGCATTCAAGCCTTACGCAAAACATTCCTTCCTCAACACTCTCTTCCAGCAAGAGTGTTCATGAAGCTCATAGGAATGATGGCGTCTTGCATCTTTATAGTGCCCCATGCAAGACTACACATGCGTCCACTTCAAGAGTGCCTAGCACAACAGTGGAACCAGGCCCAGGGTCAGCTGACGGATCTGGTGTTGGTGGACGGCCGCACACATCACTCTCTGCAGTGGTGGAACACCACAAACCTTTCCAAAGGGCGGCCGTTCCTGGACCCGGTTCCTCAGGTGATTCTAACAACGGACGCATCGCTCTCCGGCTGGGGAGCGCACCTCCTACACCTCACCATGCAAGGTCTATGGACGCCACAGCAAAAATCGCTCCACATCAACCATCTGGAGCTCTTGGCGATCTTTCTAGCCCTAAAATTTTTCCAAAAACAGATTTCGGGCAAAGCAGTCCTCATTCGCACAGACAACATGACTGCGATGTATTATATACAAAAACAGGGGGGGACACACTCTCCCCAGCTCTCCCGCTTAGCCCAGAGCATATGGAGATGGGCAATTCCCCAAAACATCTTTCTCCTGGCACAGCACGTTCCAGGCGTACAAAACACCATGGCAGATCTGCTCAGCAGACAAACGCAACAACTACACGAATGGGAACTGCATCCACAAGTTCTTCACCCATTCTTTCAACAGTGGGGGCATCCTCAGATAGACCTCTTCGCCACCCACGAAAACAAAAAATGCCCAAGCTTCGCCGCCAGATACCCACACCCATTGTCCAAGGGCAATGCGATATGGATGAACTGGTCAGGCAGATTTGCATACGCCTTTCCACCTCTCCCACTAATTCCATTAGTGGTCAGGAAGCTACAACAGCACTCCCTCACACTCATTCTGGTAGCTCCCACGTGGGCCAGGCAGCCGTGGTACACCACGCTACTACAACTATCAGTGGTACCACATCAAAAAGTGCACCTATCCCCATGCCTCCTAACCCAGAACCATGGAGAAATCAGGCACCCGGACCCAGCTCAGCTCAACCTGGCGATCTGGCTCCTGAAATCTTAGAATTCGGATACCTTAACCTTCCCCCTGATTGCATGAACATCATCATGGAAGCCAGACGTCCTACCACTAGAGCATGCTATGCCGCAAAGTGGAAAAGATTTGTAATTTACTGCCGTAATAATACAATCAACCCTCTAGATGCATCCATACAGCACATCATATGCTATCTGCTCCATCTTAACAGGTGTAACCTGGCATATTCATCCATACGCCTACACCTAGCAGCGATCGCTGCTTATCTACAAAACAGACAGCATTTATCACTCTTCAGAGTGCCCGCTATTAAAGCCTTCATGGAAGGCCTTAAACGAGTAATTCCTCCCAGGGCACCACCTTCCCCTGTATGGAATCTAAATTTAGTTCTTACACGACTAATGGGTCCGCCCTTCGAACCAATGCACAAATGTGAGCTACAGTTTCTCACCTGGAAAACAGCTTTCCTTGTAGCTATCACTTCCCTTAGAAGGGTTGGTGAAATACAAGCGTTCACCATACAGGAACCCTACATACAAATGCATCACAGCAAGGTCATACTTCGCACAAATCCGAAGTTTCTGCCCAAAGTCATTTCCCCCTTCCATCTCAATCAATCAGTGGAATTACCTGTCTTCTTTTCGCAACCCCAATCTGTTGCGGAAAGGGCCTTACACACACTTGATGTAAAAAGGGCGTTACTATACTACATACAAAGAACGCGACCCTTCAGGAAGACTAAACAATTGTTCGTTTCCTTCTCTCCACCACATAAAGGCAACCCCATTTCGAAATCAGGGATAGCTAGGTGGATTGTAAAATGCATACAAATTTGCTATCAAAAGGCAAAGAGAACATTATCTGTTCCTCCTAAAGCCCACTCTACAAGAAAGTTAGGGGCTTCTATGGCTTTTCTAGGGAATATACCCTTAGATGACATCTGCAAAGCAGCCACATGGTCTACACCGCACACCTTCACAAAACACTACTGTGTAGATGTGCATTCCAAGCAGCAAGCTAGGGTGGGCCAGGCTGTACTAAAGACACTTTTTCAAACAGCTGCAACGGATACCGGTGGTCGCCGCTAAGGTTGGGTACTGCTATATAATCTATGCTAAGTGTACAATCTGCAGCTCATATGCCTCGAACGGAATATGCTACTTACCAGTATGCATCTGTTCTTGGCATGTAGAGCTGCAGAGTTGTACACGCCCACCCGCCTCCCCGGCTACCTGTATCCGTTCCAGTACATCTTATTTAGATACAACACATGGGTTTCTCACTGTTATTACTACGCTCCATCATTTCCCTGTTGGCGAAAAACAATCTGAGGATGGAGCGGAAGCCCATGCGCAGTACGGACCGAAGGAGGAGTCACCCAACTCGTGTCTTCCAAAGACTGTCCAAGAAGAAAAACAAACTGCAAACATCCGGGCCCAACACCAGATGGCGATCTATGCTAAGTGTACAACTCTGCAGCTCTACATGCCAAGAACAGATGCATACTGGTAAGTAGCATATTCCTTCCAGCTATTCCTCCTGCAGTCCTACAGGTATTTCCTCCGATTCGAGGTAAGCCAGGAACACTTTCAATTTACTGTGCTCCCCTTTGGCCTTATCTCTGCTTCACTGAGTCCTGGATATTAACTGTAATATCCTGATGTTTTGATATCCGCTATAGCTTTCAGTGAGAATGGCTCTGAGGCTTTTGGCCTTGTGTATCCACCTTGTACTGTATACCTAGTGGCCCATGCACATCCAGTAGGGGACTCTTAAGATCCCAGTGAGCCCCAAATCAAAACTATCCTTCCGAATCCACAAATATCTTAAGAGGTATCGCTGGACCAACCGTGGTGGCTGGCAGATGCCATCCTTACTGTTGGTAGGCCCCTATCCCTTCCCCACCCAAAGTGCACAGGGGTGGCAGGCATGTGTACAGTACCCAGGTCCATTCCTGGGCACTGTAAGTGCAGTGCTGCCATTTAAGAGTATATGGTGCTGGCAGCTCGTCAAACACGAACTCCACAGCACCATAATGGCAACACTGAAGACTAAGAAGTTCTCTGAAAACTTCTCAGCACATTAAACCCACACTGATGCCAGTGTGGGATTTAATGTACCAAGCACCCCAGAGGGCATCTTAGAGATGCCCCCTGAAACCTAACCTACAACCCACGTCTGTTCTGAGGCTGCCTAGGCTGGCCCACAGCAGACATGTTGCTGGACCCCTGGGTAGGAGACTCCCTGCTCTCCTGGGTCTGCAACAATGCACATCCTGGGCGAGGTGCTAAATCTCCTCCCCCAGGATGGGCAGGGGGAAGCTTCAAAGGCATGCCGCCTCTGTGAGCTTCCCCAGACCACTGCAACCCCCCACTCTGGCAGGAAGCTTGGCCGTAAACCCCAAATAAGGACCGGGGAAGTGCCAGCCTGCCAACCCCACCCCTCAGGTGGGGAAGGCGATGTGAAGCACATCTCCGGGCTCTCACCATCTTGAAGATGGGAAGCCCTACCCTATCAGGACTAGGCTACTGCCCCCCTCCCACAAGAGAGAGGCAGGATAGGGGGTGTACCCACCCCAGGACAGGGACCCATTGGTCCCTACCCTTCACCTACCTGTAACGCCCCTAAATCTAGAATTTAGGGGCATCCTGAACCTTCCTTTCCCAGATTCCAAAATCCGAAGACGAGCTAGAAGAAAGAAGACCTGCCCTGCAGCTGCTAAGAAGAGGAAGACACCAACTGCTTTGGCCCTAGCCCTACCGGCCTGTCGACCCTCGACCCTCGAATCTGCTCCTGCTCCAACCCAGCATCTCTTGTTGCCAGCAACCTCACAAACCACCTAGACCTGGCTACCTTTTGACTCTAAGCCCCCTGGGACTCCCATGAGTAGAGGCTCTACTCAAAACCTACGTCTAATCCCTGGCAGCAGCCCGGAACCGCGAACCCAGCACACTCTGCACCCGCCAAGCCTGGCCTGTGCCAGAGTGGACAAACACCCCACCGCGACTGTGACCCCGAGTCCGGCACCCAATTGTGAGAAAGTGGCTCTGTGTATACTGTTCCTTAATAGGTACAGGGTGTACAGAGTCCACAGTCCCCCAGGGTTGACAGAGGTTAAAGTTAGATATAGGCAAAAACAACAATTGATGGACAGAATGCAGAAGAATGTCATACATTCCCCTCAGTACAGAGATCTGGGCCTAAATCCATCGTTTTTTTGCTTTCCAGTTTGAACCCAGCCATATGCAAATCAGTCTGACCCTGTGCCTCATGGGAACAGTCCAGCCCGAACTGCCAAGCCAGGTTCTCCCTGGACTGGAACCAAGCATCCTAGGACCGGTTTCGGGGTTTCACCCCTCTTCAGCCAGGATAGCTTGATTCCAGTGGCACGGAGAGCACGGGATTCACGTCTGAGCATACCCGTCCCACTTGGGGTGTCAAAGGCAAAAACAACAATTGATGGACAGAATGCAGAACAATGTCATACATTCACCCCAGTACAGGCAGGATATGCTCAGACATGAGTCCCTTGCTCACTTTGCCACTGGATTCAAGCAAGCCTGGCTGAAGACGGCTGAAATGCCAGAAACCGGTCCTAGGAAGCTTGTTTCCGGTCCAGGGAAGACATGGCTTGGCAGTTCGGGCTGGACTTTTCCCATGAGGCACAGGGTCAGACTGATTTGCATATGGCCATGTCTGAACTGGGGTGGCAGAGTGGGCTAAAGAGCGGTGATGGATTAAACCCAGATCAGTTGACTGGGGGTGAGTGCTTGCAATATTCAACACTCCGTCCATCATTTCCTTTGGTGTTTGCCTAAAGTTAGATATAACCTTACTCTCTAAAGCGGTAGCTTGGTCGAGCAGTAAGGCAGTATCAGAGGACAGTGTAAAGCATTTGTTGCACACACTCACCCAGCAAATGGTCTCACACACTCAATAACTGAACTCTAGGCCAATGGTTTATATATAACAAATATACACTTGTTTTATTTTAGAACCAACAATTGGATTTAAAATATACTTTCTCAGAATGAGATGCTTTGTATAAATACTTTTGCAATATGCAATTGACTTTTGTAAACAGTTACAAGTGGTTGCAATAAGCAACTCTATTTTAAACACAACAATGCATTGAGCTCAATGGAAATTTCAAGTTATTTGCAACAGATTACTTTTAGGATTACTTTTGGAATTCCAGGACTGGATCCTAGATTCAGTCCTGAGTCAGTACTCAGAATCAAGTGATGAAAGTCGACTTAATTACTGTAATTATTTTTAAACAATATTTAGCTATTTTAAAAGTTGACACAGAAAATATTTCAAAGAAAACAGTCAATGATTCCCTATGGAAGAAAATTCAAGTTGCAGGTACAGTATGTTCTCGTTACTTTTGTAATCCAGTACTGGGTGCCTAGACTCAGTACTGGGACCTTTATCCAAAACAGGTAAGTAATTACGTTTTCAGATATTATACGATTTTTAAAGAATATTTAAAAATTGCAGAAATTGACACTTAGAAGAAATTTCACAGAAAAACAGTCAATGATTTCCTATGGAAGAAAATTGGGTTACGGGTAAGTACAGTTGTAAGTATTTTTCAGAGTCAGTGCTGGGCACCAAGATCCAGCACTGGGAGCTCACCTAAGAGCAGGTGAGTAATTTCGTTTTCGTTACTCGGCTGATTTTTGGTGAATATTTTAAGATTTGAAAAGTCCACACTTAGAAGAAATTTCAGGGCAAAGCCAGTCAATGTTACCCTATGAGGAAAATAGGGTTTGCGGTTTAAGGGTAAGTACTCGACTGGCAGAGTTGAGGTTCTGGGCATAGACTCAGGGGTCCCCCAGGGTCAGGTAGGTACAGTTGGTTCACCCTCAGCGACTCTAGGGTGGCCGGGTGCAGAGAGAGTTAGGCCCAATGTTATCCTATGAGGGATAGGGAGGCCTTGGTTGGTGGCTGCTGACTGGCAAGCCACGCGGCTGTGGGAGCTGGGCTCCTGGTCACTTACTCAGGGCAAGTGGGGAAGTAGGTAGGTGTAGAGGTTGCACTGCCAGGGCCACTCGGGCGGCTGGGTGCAGAGTGCTTTTGAGCCTTCGGGCGCTCAATTGATTTCAATGGGAAATCTCCGGTTTAGAAAGACTGCAAGCTCGGGGATGAGGATTCTTCAGGTGCCACCACCACTTCGAGAGGTAAGTTGGGTAGTTGGAGGATAGGTAGGTACCCCAGGATTGGGCACAGGGGGCCGCGGGGCGCCGCGTGCAGGGGTGCCTTTTGGTGTCGGAAAATCTTACCCTCTGTTGATCGCGGTTGGGGGGCACCTTGTTCTGAGGCTGCAGGCTTCTTCAGGAGTGTCGAGGGAGGTCCTTGGGTGCCGGACTCGGGGTCACAGTCGCCGTGGGGTCGTCCTCGTGGTCTTTGTTCACTCCGGCACTGGCTAGGCTTGGCTGGTGCAGAGTGTGCTGGGTTCGCAGTTCCGGGCTGCTGCCAGGGATTAGAGGTAGGTTTTGAGTAGAGCCTCTACTCATGGGAGTCCCAGGGGCTTAGAGCCAAAAGGTAGCCAGGTCCTCTGGGGTTTGTGAGGTTGCTGGCCACAGGAGATGCCGGGTTGGAGCAGGAGCAGGTTCGAGGGTCGACAGGCCGGTAGGGCTGGGGCCAAAGCAGTGGGTGTCTTCCTCTTCTTAGCAGCTGCAGGGCAGGTCTTCTTTCTTTTTGCTCTTCTTTGTAGTTTGGAATCTGGAATCTGGGGAAGGAGGGTTCAGAGTGCCCTTAAATACTAGATTTAGGGGCATTACAGGTAGGTAAAGGGCAGGGACCAATGGGTCCCTGTCCTGGGGTGGGTACACCCCCTATCCTGCCTCTCTCCTGTGGGAGGGGGGCAGTAGCCTAGTCCGGATAGGGTATGGCTCCCCATCTTCAAGATGGCGAGAGCCCGGAGATGTGCTTCACCTCGCCTCTCCCACCTGAGGGGTGGGGTTGGCAGGCTGGCACATCCCCTGTCCTTATTTGGGGTTTCCGGCCAAGCTTCACGTCAGAGTGGGGGGTTGCAGTGGCCTGGGGAAGCTCACAGAGGCGGCATGCCTTTGAAGCTTCCCCCTGCCCATCCTGGGGGAGGAGATTTAGCACCTCGCCCAGGATGTGCATTGTTGCAGGCCCAGGAGAGCAGGGGCTCTGCCACCCAGGGGTCCAGCAACATGTCTGCTGTGTGGCAGCCTAGGCAGCCTCAGAGCAGACGTGGATTGTAGGTTAGGTTTAAGGGGGCATCTCTAAGATGCCCTCTGGGGTGCTTGGTACATTAAATACCACACTGGCATCAGTGTGGGTTTAATGTGCTGAGAAGTTTGATACCAAACTTCTCAGTATTCAGTGTTGCCATTATGGTGCTGTGAAGTTCGTGTTTGACGAGCTCTCAGCACCATGTACTCTTAAATGGCAGCACTGCACTTACAATGCTCAGGAATGGACCTGGGTACTGTAGGGGCACAGGGCTCCTGCTCCTGTGCTATCACAAAAAAGAGAGGCAAGGGAGAATTTGAGCCTTTTCTGACTCCCCTAACAAACGTTTTAAACTCACTACACAGAGAAGAATTCCACACAGAACTTATTTTTTTTTTTTTTTTTTTTTTAAACTTTATTTATTGGATTTTGCATCAAAACAATACAATCACACAGTTATCATAATCAAACTTCGGTGGCATTTCAAGGTCTGAATCATTACATCAGTATATCCAATGCATGTCCGGGGGGGGCGGGAACAGCAAAGTAGACATTATCATGAGTCTTAGCACAGGGATCCTGGGCAGGAAAAACCGGCAACAGAGCCACACACAAGAAAAGCGAACAGTGTAGTCCTGAGGGGTTCTTCAGCGGACCTTCCCCGTACAGTATACCTCTCCCAGGGCATGACTGCAATCCTTAAGACACGTGTAACAGATATGCAACCCGATCATCCCAGCCTGGCAATCGTGGAAGAACTCCCGCCCCCACAGCACCGCAACAGCTCAACCGATCCCTTGCGTAGTTTGTGAATCATGAGCAGCAGAAGCAGCGCCATCAAGGGCCGGGGGAGGGGCATCCCCGGTCAGGGCCTCTGGATATTGCAGTAGGTAACATTGTAGTGGGCCCCATATATCGGCGGGGCGGGATCGAGCCGGGAGCAGGTCGGAGTATGCCAGGATCTGTTCTTGGCAGTAGACAAGGTCTTTAAGCCATTCCTTAAATTTCGGAGCCCTCCCCCGCCCCCAACGGCACGCTATCCTCCGCTTCGCCAACAACAGCGCCGCCGTGACAAACCTGCGGCTTGCCCGCGGAATGTGTTTGGTATACCCCAATAGGGCCTGCACCGGGTCGGGCTCAAGGAGTAAGTCCACCATCTGTGAGACAGCGGAGAACACTTGGGTCCAGTAGGTCTGGATTGCGGGGCAACCCCAGGACAAGTGCAGGAAGTCCGCATGTGGGGCATGACATCTCTCGCAATTATCCGAGTTTTGCAGTTTGAATTTGTGTTTGGTGACCGGTGTGCAGTACAGACGATTTAGGAACTTAAAGTGTATGATACGATGTCTGCTGCTTGCAGAGATTTGCTCTGTCTGTATGCAACAGTATGACCACCTGTCATCTCCCAGCTCTAGCCCCAACTCCCGCTCCCACTCCCCACGAGCCCGTGAGGCGTCAAGTGCAGTGTCAGATCGGATTGTGTGGTATAGTATGGAGACCAGGTGGGAGGGCGAGGACGCCTGTAAGACTCTGTGCAATGGGTCAGTGATTTCGGGTTCCTCCGGGAATGTCTGTAATATGGACCGCATGCCGTGCCTCAGTCTCATGTAGGTGAATAGCTCCAAGGGGGTAGGCGCGTATCCATCAAAGAAGTGTTCCCGATCTCGAAAGCGCCCAGCCGAGAATAGATCACCCCACCTTTGAATCCCCAGTTTGTGGATCAAGTCTTGAAACAGTCTTTCCTGTAGGAGAGGCAGCTGCGGGTGGTAGGCAATGGGGAGAAGGGGCGAGTACAAGAACGAGCTCGCAACTCGCTTAGATATCTCCAGCCATGCCCTTACCGTTCCCTGCAACGCATTATAGTCCGAGGTATTATAAGGGAGAGTACTATGCAGCAGACCGTGCAGAGGCAGGGGAGCCGCCAGCCAGTCCTCCGCAGCGAGTTGGGGCATAAATGCAATGGGGTGGAACCAGTAATATGCATAGTGTGCTTGAGCGCAATAGTAGTACAACTCCAGGTCCGGTATGTCCAAACCCCCCCGGGAGTAGGGGGAGGTCATCACCTCCCACTTCAGCCGAGGTCTCTTCCCGCCCCAAACTAGCCGAATCAATTCCGAGCGCAGTCGATTGAAAAAGTGCCGACCCGGTGGGAAGGGAATGTTCATGAACAGATACAAAAGTCGGGGGAGCACCACCATCTTAATCAAGGCAGCACGTCCAGCCATCGAGAGGGGGAGCGCTATCCAGCGGTCTACGCAGGAGGAGACCTGTGTCAGTGCCGTACCATAGTTAGAGCGCATCAGTTCGTCCCTGTCGCGAGATATCCTGACGCCTAGATATTTTACGTCAGACTCACACCATTCTATGGGATAGTCAAGTGAGAACCTCCGACACCCATCCGTCAAATGGAGGATCTGAGACTTGGCCCAATTGATTCGCACGCCTGACATTTCCCCATACGTGATGAATTCCCTGAGTAGCGGGTTCAGGTTGTTTTGGGGGTCTCGCACATACAAAGTTATATCATCTGCATAGAGCGACAGCAGAAGCTGCCTCTGCTCGCAGATCAGCGCCCTATGTTGATGACGCTGTCGCAACCGCGAAGCAAGGGGCTCCACCGCCAGTGCGAACAAGAGAGGGGATAAGGGGCACCCCTGCCTGGTCCCCCGGGCGATTCCAAAGGGCTCCGACGTCCTACCGTTGATCAATACCCTGGCACGGGGGCCACCGTAAAGGATAGCTATCCAGCCCAGGAAAACTAGGGGGAAACCCATACTAGTCAGCACCGCCACAAGGTAATCCCACTCCAGGGATTCGAACGCTTTCGTCGCGTCCAAAAAGACGGCCACCATCTGGAGGCTGGGGTCAACGTTCTGCAGAGTGGCGAATAGCGTGCGCAGGTTGTGCGACGTCGCCCTGCCCGGTATGAAACCCGACTGATCCGGGAGTACTAGCCCCTGCATAAGGAGCGACAGCCGGTTAGCCAGAGTTTTAGAGAGGATCTTTACGTCACAGTTAAGGAGGGACAGAGGCCGGTAGGAGTCAGGGGAGGCCGCCGGTTTACCCGGCTTCAAAAGGGAAGTAATCAATGCCTCTCTCATGGTAGGGGGGAGCTTTCCCAGCGTGTGGGCCTCCTCAAACACCTCTTTCAAGATCGGGGCAAGGATATCTATGTATGACTTATAAAACTCGATCGGGAGCCCGTCGAGGCCAGGGGCTTTCCCCGAGGCCGTTTGCATGATGGCCTCACGAATTTCGTCAATCCCGAGCGGTGCCATGAGGAACTTCCTCTGCTTATCAGATAGCCATCCCAATGTGGTCTCCCCTAAATAGGGAGCCAGCTCCGGCGGTGCCGTGTGAGCGGAGGAGTACAGGTCAGTATAATGAGTGACGAATGTTTGCATAATAGACCGGGTGTCTCTGTGGAGCTCCCCCGATCCATCCTGAATCTCGAGGATTTGGTTGTTAAAGCGGGGCGGTCGGATTGCCCAAGCGAGGTATTTACCCGGGCGCTCCCCCTCCCCGTATCTACGAGCTTGAAAGTGTTTCCCCCTGAATCGGACCTCTCTGTCCGCTGTGTCTTTATATTCTGTCAGCAGTTCCCGAAAGCGGGCTTGAGCCCCAGCATCAGTATGAAACGTGGGGGCACTCTCCAAGTCTTTCAAGTCAGTTTCAAGTTTACGAAGGGTGCTACGTAAAACCTTGAGGACCCCCACCCCCTTAGAGATGCACAGTCCTCTAATCGTGACTTTAAAGGCCTCCCACACCACGGCAACACTATCCACCGTGCCACCGTTGCGTTGGAAGAAGCTCTCAATTTCCTGCGCTATTTCTGATCTGAAGACGTCATCCAGCAGGGCAGTGGGCTGCAATCTCCACGCCATTGGAGACCCGGCGAGGTCAGTCATGACAAAGTTCAGCAGGACCGGGGCGTGATCGGAGTACGTGCGAGCGAGGTGTTTTACCCAGCCTATCGCGGGGGCAAGCCCCGGTGAAACCAGGATATAGTCCAGTCTCGCCCACGTGGAGTGCGCGGCAGTCCAGTGCGTGCCCTCCCTTGTCACCGGGTGCCTAGAGCGCCACGTGTCTAATAGATGACGCTCAGTAAGAAGGTCATGCACATATGCTTGCGAGCGGGAGTAGTGGTGTGGGTTCGGTTTCGACCTATCACTCCCGGGGTCAACAGCTATGTTAAAATCACCCCCCCACACTAGGTGGGTGGAACCGATACGCAGAATCTCTCCCCACAGCGCCTGAAGACAAGACGGATCATCAGTGTTAGGACCATAATAGCACGCTAAAGTGAGCGTATCCGTGCCCATGCGCCCCCAAACAATACAATACCTGCCCTCCCGGTCTATACGCTCGCCCATGTGCACAAACGGGGTATGTTTCCTAATGAGGATGGCCACCCCACGTGAGTAGGTGGAGTAGGAGGAGAAGGTACGGTGCACCGCCCAGCGCGAGGCAAATAGCACCGGCCTGGAGGGATCCAAGTGCGTCTCCTGAAGAAAGGCCACACCCACGTGATGCCTGTCTAGGTATGCTAGGACGTGCCTGCGTTTCCTGTGGTCCCCCAAGCCCCTCACATTCCAGGATAAAAAGTTAAGCTGCCCAGTAGAGACCCTGTGTGTTTGCGGATCACTCATGGAAGACCAAAAGACTCACACCCAGCAATATAGTACAAACGCCACCCCCCGACCCGTATGTAGTAGACCATGCCAACAGCGCCACATCCCATACAAACTTAACAAACAGTACAAATCCCCAACGCCCCCCCCCCCCCCCCCTCCCCCCTCCCACAGCAGCATCCCAAACATGCTATCTGGACGGCCCCCCTCCCCCCCCCCTCCCCCTAACGAACTCCGTCCATAGCAAAGGCCACAGTGGAGCAACATGAAAACTTAAAGTCAATTGGGTAATACCCTTGGGGGGACAGTCCAGGTGAATACACAATAAACCCCTCGATCCAGGAGAGAGTTTCCCGCCCTTGGGCCGGGCTCACCCCATGATCAAAGAGGGTGCCCAGCGAGGCGATAATTTCCTGAGAGTCTAGTGCAAGAAAAAGAGTTTCTACACCCCGCTATCAGCCCCTCACAGTGAGTAAAGCCGGGCCCATGGGTCACTATATCAAGTCCCTTGATAGCAGATATTCGCACCGCCTTACCAGCCGACAGGCCTCAGTCTCAAAATCGACCGGTCAACACTCCAGGCCCATCAGTCTGATGCCAGCGGTGAGGAGCAGTCCTGGTCACGTTTCTTGAGTCGTTTCAAAAACTCCTCCACCTGTTGGGGTTTAGTGCAAAAGATTTGTTTTCCTTGATGCGTGATGCGCAGGCGGGCAGGGTAAAGAAGCGCATAGTCAACTTGTGCAGCGCGTAGTTTATGCTTGACCTGGACAAATTTCTTTCGCTCCTCCTGAACCACCGGGGTGAAGTCCGGAAAAATGGTGAAGGCGTTGCCGCCATAGGATAGGCTCTTCTTCTCCCTCGCCGTCCGAAGCGCGACATCTCGGTCACGGAAGTTCAACAGGCGTGCTATAATAGGGCGAGGGGGAGCCCCCGGCGGTGGCCTCAGGGCCAGAGATCTGTGCGCCCTTTCCACTATGAACTGGGGGGATAGGGAGTCCGTGCCCACCACCTCGCGCAGGAGACCCTCCACATAGTCCTCCATCTTGCCCGTGTGGGTCGATTCTGGTATGCCAATTATACGGATATTGTTCCTCCGACTACGCGCTTCCAAGTCTTCGTTTTTGGCTGCTATTACATGGAGGATTTTGTCCATGCGCGCCATAGCGGCGGACAGTTCCGTTGTGCGATCCTCGGTGTCTGAGATACGTCTCTCCGTTTCCGTGATGCGTTCGCCATGGCTGTCAACCTTATGTACGATCGAGTCCATGCGGGATTGCATGGAATCCATTTTGTCGACTATGGTCGCAAGACTTTGTCGCATGTCCAGCAAGATGGACTTGACATCATCCCCCGGCGGGGCCTCCACCGGCTCCGACCCCGCCGCGGTAGCCTCCGTCTGCGGCCTGGTCTGCTTTTTGGACTCAAAAGTAAGGCGAGGCTGTCGGCTGTCCGGCTTCCCCATGGCGGCGCCACCAGGCCACCCGCGGCGGGATCAGGGGGGACGCCCGGGTGGGCCCCGGGGGCAAGCGGCCAAGGAGGGGGGGAGTGGCAGCCTAGGGAAGAGGGAGATCGGCCAGATCGTGTAGCAGGTCACTGGCTCAACCACCAGCACCTCGTGCAACCCCCTCCACCTGCCACGCAGGATCTCGCTGGGGACCAGCCGCCCTCCCCGGGGCCAACCGCGACCCCACAAGCACACCGCTCACCTCCACGGCCAGTAGCGACTCTCCGTGAGTGAATGGGATGAGCTCCGCGCGGAGCGTCAGCAGAAGAGAGTCCGGTATATGGGGGCAAAGAGGATCCAAGTCGGGGCCCCAGCGTAGGCACCACCTCGAAGGCCCCAGCGCAGGAGGGTCAGCGGTCAGCGCAGCAGGTAACAGTCTCTCCGGGCCTCGCACCTCTTCCGATCTGTCCCTCCGGCGGTCGTGTAATCGCCCCCAGTGGGCTAGCAGTAGGGCAGCAGCCGGGGGGGGGGTCCGCGCAGGCCGGTACGAGCGGGACGGCACCGCGCCGCAGTAAGGATCCGGCGCGGGCAGGGAAGGCGGCGACCCCAGCCGGGGATTCAGCCGGGCGCGCCACTCACCAACGCCCGCGCCTGTTGTGCATCACGCCGTAGTCCAGTCCGTCCTCTTGCCCCCGGCCGGGGGGATCTAACGCGGGTCCCAGCGAGCCCCCAGCTGACACGTCGCAGGGCCGCCGCCCGCAGCCGTGGATCCGGAGGTGGGGCCTGTCACCCACGTGAGACGCACCGGACTCGCGTCGCAGCAGCCTCCCGGACACAGCTCCAGCAAGACGTCCTCCACAGCCGGCACAACTTGTGGCGGCTTCGCAGTCCGATATCTCCGGGTCGCCAGGGATGAGACAGCGCTCCAACTGCGGTGGGGATGTTGGTCCACCCACACAGGCCCGCGTGGGCTATCAAATGCGACTTTCAGGAAGGATTATTAAGGATTTCTTCGCTGGGCTGCGGGAGCTTCACCCGAAGGCAGCCATTCCGCTGTGCGCCACCTAGCGCCCCCCTGAGATCGTGTGCATACTTAAATGTACTCAGTCAGAATCCCCACACAGAACTTATTTGTCACCGGTTATTATGATAGTGAAGAACACAGTACTATCCCTACTATCAAAAAAACCCAGAGTATTTTTAAGAAGGAAAATACATTATTCTTTTAATACTGCCCTCACACACTTTGCAGTGTCATGCTTCATCATTGGGCCGCGTCGAACGCCCCCGTGCAGACCAACACAGTGGGCGGAGCGCAATGTTTTTTGAGATGAAAGATAGAGTGGTGAGGTAACAGAAAAGAAAAGGGAGTTTGACAAATAACACAAATGGTGACTACAACAGAGCAAGGACAATATTCTCTAAAGAAGGGACCACAAAAAGTGCAGACATATATATTAAAACTGTCTAGGAGGGGACTATCTTTAATTTTATTCCTGTCACTCCCTGGCAGGATTAAAAATAAATTATCGGGATTGGTTCGGGGAGGTAAAGGCCCCTAAATCCCTGCTGCTATTACCAACATGTTTCTGCCCAAATCAAACGCTCATAAGAGTCGCGCTGGCATTCATCAGAGTGTTGGTCCCTTGGTTTTTTTGGGTCTACCCCCAGCTTGGGGATTAGGTTACCTTCTACTGACAAACAGCCGTTTGCCGTTTATGGTTCTGTACTCTGAACAATTTCCGAGAGCGAACAATTATCTGAAAAAGAGTAGAACATATTTTATCGTTCTACTTCTTTCCAATCCCTTCCCTAAATTTAAGAATAAGAACTTTCCTCTATACTATTATGCCACAAATTATCGTGTCTCCCAAGAGTGTACACCACACTACACCCCTCAGTGAATTTGGCACAGGTCGCAAAAACACAAGTATTCATTGTACACGTAACGTGAGGAACAGAGATGTGATTCCTAAATCCCCGACCCCACAAGTGTACACATCTTCGTAGAATAGAAAAGAGCCATGCTGTTACATGTTTATCACCCAAAGCGCATGCTGGTTCAGCTGAGTAAGAACAAAGCTAGAAAATGGACTTACAAGGGTTTATTGGAAAATCTCCAAACCCGGGACCGGTGAGGGACCGTGGTCCTATAGTCACACTCTATTTACAAAAAAAGGGGAAGGGACATGAAAAAGCATTTTTTACATCCATTCCACTTCTCATTGACTCATAATATACCATAAACGCTTCTCTGTCATACTCTGTCCACTGATATGACTTACTACTCCAAGAACGCACGGCACTCTTCGTCCCCACGGAGGTCCTCCGTCGATAGAGACGGGACCAAATTACCTTCGTTTTAAAAGCTGGCGTATTGATTACCTCTTCCGGTAGGGGAACTCCGAGTTCAGTGTTAGTTTGTGGTTCCAGCCCTCAGGCACTACGCAAAAGAAAAGACTGACAACTCCCGAGCGGGAGTCTGTTAGTAGAAAACTACCCGCAGCCATCTTGGAGATCCTAAGTCCCCCGTGATCATTAGGGACTTCTACATGGATGTCTGTATTCCAGAGAATAGGAGTTACCTCTAATCGTCATCTCTGTATGGTGCAATGATGTTAGGCACGCTGCGCTAACTATCAGTTTAACACCTACAGAAAAATGTAACCCTCGTTCTTGTCTCCACCCACATCGAGTAGGGACGGTCACTAAAAAGAACAGTAACGTACACAAGCCAATGATGATTGGATGTTGTGACGGTCGACCTTAAGCTCACTGTCAGTTTACCAACTGCAAAAACATATATATATGTACCCTTCGTTCTTATCTACACCCACATCGAGTTGGGAAGATCACCAAGAGGAACTATAATATACACAGGTCAGTGATGATTGGATGTGACTGTCAACCAAATCATGATTCTCTTACCGATGCAAATCCATTTCTTAATAGTGTTACTGTATAAGATGTTGAGCTTCACTGTATTGGAAACACTAAAAACTCACACTGTTTTCACTCAATTGAATCATTTTTTGCCAAGCCCATATAAATGGAACCATGGGATGGAATCATTTAAACCCACTATACTGCTTTTTAGTCTGTTAACCCACCGTTGTTCCCTACAAAACAGGAAGCTAGCGATATCTACTGTGTTGGGTGGTATAAAGGGTTTGTCCAGCACCGTCCACCTGAGGTCATGTTCATTATGTTTTTTATGATGAAAATGCGCTGTCAGTTTTGTATTTGTTTTCCCGCATCGTATTGTACTGAGATGTTCCAAGCTGCGTGTTTTTACTCTGCGCGTGGTCATTCCAACATACAAAAGGTTACACGGGCAACGAATCAGATAAATCACATTCTCAGTATTACATGTGGTATGTTTTCTCTGCTCCCAAGGTTTTAACGTCCCAATGTCCACCTTTTTTCCATTTAGAGACAAGGGGCATGCCCTACAGGAGCCACAGGCATAATGTCCCATCACAGGGGGCAAAAAATGTTCTTGTTGGCGACCCCTATTGCCAACCATACTTGCTCTCGGACGTGTGTTAACAATAGTATCTTTTATGCTTGCGCTCTTTTTAAAAGAGAATAGTGGGAGGGGATGTTCTAATCCATTAGAGTTCAAAATCCTCCAGTTCTTTTGTAGTATCTTTTTTATATGGTTGGATGCTGTATTAAACGTCGTGACACAAATACTGCTCTCAACTCTTTCTTTATCCTGTGTTTGTAGGAGAGATTCCCTATTACAGTTTCTTGCTCTTTTTTGTGCCTTAGAAATGACTTTGGCAGGATAGTCTCTGTCTTTGAGTTTCTCACTCAAAATCCTTGCCTCTTTTTTGTAATCCCCAATGTCGGAACAGTTCCTGCGAAGACGCAGGAACTGACCATACGGCAAATTTTCTTTCAGTGAACGGGGATGGAAGCTCTGAAAGGAAAGCAAGTTGATCCTGTCCGTAGGTTTATGAAAAACACTACTCGCTAAGCCTCCGTTTTCTGCTTTTATCCAAAGGTCCAAGAATGGTAATGCTTTATTCGTGATTGTGCTAGTGAAAAACAAAAATGGGTTTTGGTGGTTTAACCAATCCAAAAAATAGTTTGCCTGGTCTCTGCTGCCTCTCCAGATGATGAGAACATCATCGATGTACCTACGCCATACCCTAATGTGTTCTAAAAAAGGGTTGGCTGCTGTGAACACTGTCTCATTTTCAAAATTCGAGACATAGAGGCATGCCAGACTAGGGGCACAGGAACTGCCCATGGAAGTTCCATGGGTTTGTAGGTAGAAGCAGTCTTCAAACTTAAAAAAGTTTTTGGTTAGGGCCAGTTCTAAAAGGCTCAAGATAAATGCCCGTGGGGTGTTGTAATTCCATTCCTCAGCGAAGAGTATGTTCTCAATAACCCTTAGTGTTTCTTGCTGAGGAATGTTCGTATACAACGACTCAATATCGAGTCCCATCATCAAGTCTTTATCAGGGTCGAATTCCAAGTCTTTTATCAGATTCAGAACCTCTCTAGTGTCTTTCAGATAGGCAGGCATTTTTTGGACAAGTGGGCGTAGAAAGACATCACAAAATGTAGACAAAGGTTCTAATACCGAGTTGGTACCTGATACTATCGGCCGTCCGGGAGGGGGCCGTGTTGGTTTGTGCACCTTAGGCAAGATGTAGAAGTAGGGCACAGTAGGATGTAAATTACTGCTCCTGTGCCCACACCATTGGCATAAGGCACCCAGCTAGAGGGGTGGTTGATGTATGCCATGGCAGTGTAGGTGATGGGCATGGCACACAGGGATGTGTGTCATGTCGACTTTGTTTTTGTCTTGCACCCAAAAACTCAGCCTGCAAAGGCAGTGTGTGTGTGTGTGTGTGTAAGGGTACAGGGCCTAAGGGTGGCACAATGAGTGCTGCAGCCCTTAGAGGCCTTTCCTGGTCACAAGGCCCTGGGTACCTAGGGTACCATTTACCAGGGGCTGACATGTGGCCAGGGTTTGCCAATTTGGGTTTTGTTTGTTTTAGGGAAGGAACATGGGCCCTGGGCACCTGATTGGCAGGAGTCCATTTATTGTACACACTCAGTCAGCAAATGGTTTCACACACTCAATAACTGAACTCTAGGCCAATGGTTTATATATATAAAATATATGCTTGTTTTATTTTTAGAACCACAAAGGGGGTAAAAATATACTTTCTCAGAATGAGAGGTTGAATATAAATACTTTTGTCTTAAGCAATAAATTTGTGTAAACAGTCACAGTTGGTTGCAATAAACAATCCTATTTCCTAAACATAACAATGCATTGAGCTCAATGGTAAATTCAGGTTATTTGTAATAAATTACTTTTCAGATTACTTTTGGAATTCCAGGTCTGGCTCCTAGATCCAGCCTTGGGTCAGTATTCAGAATCAAGTGATGAAAGTCGACTTAATAACTGTAATGATTTTTAAATAATATTTAGCTATTTCAAAAGTTAGCACTTAGAAAATATTTCAGAGAAAACATTCAATGGATCTCTATGGCAAGAAATTCAAATTGCAGGTAGAGTACTTTATCGTTACTTTTGTAGTCCAGGACTGGGTACCTAGACCCAGGACTGGGGTCCTTATCAAAAACAGGTAAGTAATTTCGTTTGCAGAAATGGTACGATTTTAAAAGAATATTTCAAATTTGCAAAAATAGACACTTAGAAGAAATTTCACAGAAAAGCAGACAATGGTTTCCTATGGGAGAAAAATGAGTTAGAGGTAAGTATAGTTGTGAACACTTTTCAGGGTCAGGGCTGGGCACCAAGATCCAGCACTGGGAGCTCACCTAGGAGCAGGTGAGTAAATTCGTTTTTGTCACTTGGCTGATTTTTGGTGAATTTTTGCAGTTTTGAAAAGTTCACACTTAGAAGATTTTTGAAGAAAAAGCCAGTCAATGTTACCCTATGAGGAAAATGAAGTTAGCGGTTTAAGGGTAAGTACTCGACTGGCAGAGTTGAAATTCCGGGCATGGACTCAGGGGTCCCCCAGTGTCAGGTAGGTACAGTTGGTTCACCCTCAGCGGTTTCAGGTCGGCCGGGTGCAGAGAGAGTTAGGCCCAATGTTATCCTATGAGGGATAGGGGGGCCTTGGTTGGTGGCTGCTGTCTGGCAAGCCACGCGGCTGTGGGAGCTGGGCTCCTGGTCACTTGCTCAGGGCAAGTGGGGAAGTAGGTTAGTGTAGAGAGTGCACTGCCAGGGCCACTCGGGCGGCTGGGTGCAGGGTGCTTTTGAGCCTTCGGGCGCTCAATGGAAATCAATGGGAATGTTCCGGTTTGGAAAAAGGCTGCGGGCTCGGGGACGAGGATGTGTCAGGTGCCACCACCACTTCGAGAGGTAAGTTGGGTAGTTGTAGGTTAGGTGGGTACCCCGGGATTGGGCACAGGGGGCCGCAGGGCGCCGGGTGCAGGGGTGCCTTTTGACGTCGGGAATCTTACCCTCTGGTTGATCGCGGTTGGGGTGGCACTCGGTTCTGAGGCTGCAAGCTTCTTCCGGGATGTCGAGGGGGGGTCCTTGGGTGCCGGACTCGGGGTCACAGTCGCCGTGGGGTCGTCCTCAGGGTCTTTGTCCACTCCGGCACTGGCCAGGCTTGGCTGGTGCAGAGTGTGTTGGGTCCGCGGTTCCGGGCTGCTGCCAGGGGTTAAAAATAGGTTTCTTGAGTAGAGCCTCTACTCATGGGAGTCCCAGGGGCTTAGAGCCAAAAGGGTAGCCAGGTCCTCCGGGGTTGGCGAGGTTGCTGGCCACGAGAGATGCCGCGCTGGTGCAGGTTCGAGAGTCGACAGGCCGGTAGGGCTGGGGCCAAAGCAGTTTGTGTCTTCTTCTCTTTTTAGCAGCTGCAGGGCAGGTCCTTGTTCTTCTTGCTCTTCTTGTCGTTTTTCTATCTGGAATCTAAGGAAGGAAGGTTCAGGGTGCCCCTAAATACTAGATTTAGGGGCGTTACAGGTAGGTGAAGGCCAGGGACCAATGGGTCCTTGTCCTGGGGTGGGTACACCCCCTATCCTGCCTCTCTCCTGTGGGAGGGGGGCAGTAGCCTAATCCTGATAGGGTAGGGCCTCCCATCTTCAAGATGGCGAGAGCCCGGAGATGTGCTTCACCTCGCCTCCCCCACCTGAGGGGTGGGGTGGGCAGGCTGGCACATCCCCTGTCCTTGTATGGGGTTTCCGGCCAAGCTTCCCGCCAGAGTGGGGGGTTGCATTGGCCTGGGGAAACTCCAAATGGCGGCCTGCCTTTGAAGCTTCCCTTTGCTCATCCTGGGGGAGGAGATTTCTCACCTCACCCAGGATGTGCATTGTTGCAGGCCCGGGAGAGCAGGGGCTCTCCCACCCAGGGGTCCAGCAACGTGTCTGCTGTGTGGCAGCCTGGGCAGCCTCAGAGCAGACGTGGATTGTTAGTTAGCTGTAAGGGGGCATCTCTGGGGTGCTTAGTACATTAAATCCTACACTGGCATCAGTGTGGGTTCAATGTGCTGAGAAGTTTGATACCAAACTTCCCAGGCTTCAGTGTTGCCAATATGGTGCTGTGGAGCTCGTGTTTGACAAGCTCTCAGCACCATGTACTCTTAAATGACAGCACTGCACTTACAGTGCCCAGGAATGGACCCGGGTACTGTAGGGGCACAGGGCTCCTGCTCCTGTGCCCACACCATAGGCGTAATGCACCCAGCTAGAGGGGTGGCTGACATATGCCTTGGCAGTGTAGGTGATGGGCATGGTACACAGTGATGTGTGCCATGTCGACTCTTTGTTTTGTCCTGCACCCAGACACTCAGCCTGCAAGGGCAGTGTGTGTGTAAGGGTACAGGGCCTCTGAGGGTGGCACAATGAGTGCTGCAGCCCATAGAGGCCTTCCCTGGCCACAAGGCCCTGGGTACCTAGGGTACCATTTACTAGGGGCTGACATGTGGCTAGGGTTTGCCAATTTGGAGTTTGTGTGGTTTAAGGAAGGAACATAGGCCCTGGGCACCTGATTGACAGGAACCCAGGGTACACTCAATCGAAGTACATTCAGCAATTTAGCGAAAAGTGGGGGCATACCATGCAAGAAAGATGGCACTTTCTCACAGGGGGCATACCATGCAAGAAAGATGGCACTTTCTCACACCAATGACTTCCCTCGACACTCCTGAAGAAGCCTGCAGCCTCAGAACCAGGTGCCCCCCAACTGCGATCAACAGAGGGTAAGATTTCCCGACACCAAAAGTCACCCCTGCACCTGCGGATCTCTGTGCCGAAACCCGGGGTTCCTACCTATCCTCCAACTACCCAACTTACCTCTCGAAGTGGTGGTGGCACCTGAAGAACCTTCGTTCCCGAGATTGCAGTCTTTTTCTAAACCGGAGATTTCCCATTGAAATCAATTGAGCGCCCGAAGGCTCAATAGCACCCTGCACCCAGCCGCCCGAGTGGCCCTGGAAGTGCAACCTCTGTACCTATCTACTTCCCCACTTGCCCTGAGTAAGTGACCAGCTCCCACAGCCGTGTGGCCTGCTAGTCAGCAGCCACCAACCAAGGCCCCCCTACCTCTCATAAGATAACATTGGGCCTAACTCTCTCTGCACCCGGCCGCCCTTGTGCTGCTGAGGGTGAACCAACTGTACCTACCTGACCTTGGGAGACCCCTGAGTCTATGCCCAGAACCTTAACTCTGCCAGTCGAGTACTTGCCTTTAAACCGATAACTCAATTTTCTCCATAGGGTAACATTGACTGGCTTTTCCTGAAATTTCTTCTAAGTGTGGACTTTTCAAAACTTACAATATTCACCAAAAATCAGCCGAGTAACGAAAACGAAAATACTCACCTGCTCTTAGGTGAGCTCACAGTGCTGGATCTTGATGCCCAGCACGGACTCTGAAAAATACTTACAACTGTACTTACCAGTAACCCAATTTTCTCCCATAGGAAATCATTGACTGTTGTTCTGTGAAATTTCTTCTAAGTGTCAATTTCTGCAATCTTTAAATATTCTTTAGAAATCGTTTAATATCTGAAAACGTATTTACTTACCTGTTTTGGATAAAGGTCCCAGTACTGAGTCTAGGCACCCAGTACTGGATTACAAAAGTAACGAGAACATACTATACCTGCAACTTGAATTTTCTGCCATAGGGAGTCATTGACTGTTTTCCATGAAATATAAGTGTCAACTTTTAAAATAGCAAAATGTTGTCTAAAAATCATCACAGTAATTAAGTAGAGCTTTTTTCACTTGATTCCAAGTACTGACCCAGGACTGAATCTAGGATCCAGTCCTGGAATTCCAAAAGTAATCCTAAAAGTAATCTGTGGCAAATAACTTGAAACTTCCATTGAACTCAATGCATTATTGTGTTTAGAATTGTGTTGCCTATTGCAACCACTTGTAACTTTCTACAAAAGTCAATTGCATATTGCAAACGTATTTATATAAAGCATCTCATTCTGAGAAAGTATATTTTAATACCTATTGTTGGTTCTAAAATAAAACAAGCATATATTTTTTATATATAAACCATTGGCCTAGAGTTCAGTTATTGAGTGTGTGAGACCATTTGCTGGGTGAGTGTGTGCAACAAATGCTTTACACTGTCCTGTGATACTGCCATACTGCTCGACCAAGCTACCACTTTAGAGAGTAAGGTTATATCTAACTTTAGCCTCTGCCAAACCTCTGGGGACTCTGGACTCTGTACACCCTGTACCTATTTGGGAACAGTATATACAGAGCCACTTTCTCGCAGCATGTCGCTGCTGGATTGGTAAAACCAACTGATAGAGATGGAGACAAGAGGCCGCATGGAGTGCCGGCTCTGTGGAAGTCTTAGAGGTTGAGTTATCCTTCAGACTCTGAAAGCTTTCCTGCCATCTGTCAAGGAGAGGCTGGTATAAGACCTCACAGACAACACAACTGCCATGTGGTACTGCAACAAATAGGGCTACTTTGATGTCGATCACCTGGCAGCATCCCTGAATCCCAAAGGAGACGTTCAAACACACAAAAGGTGATGGAAGGAATGCTTGCAATAAGTTTTACCACATGCAATTGCTTGGGGTAACATTCCAACCCATGCGGCATGAGCGATTGCCAGTGGCTGAGATTAATTGAAGCATTCTGCCCATCACCTTATTGTGGCAGCAGACAACCTAAATGTCCTGGGTATGCCCAGCCATGGGTTCCAGGCTCACTGGACTAAAGCTACAGCCTACTGATGAGCCTCAAGCAGGGCGAAATCGGTCTGGGGATGCTAGTGGTCCCTTCTGGAGTGGGTCTTGCCTGGCATTCGGATGGACTGTTCCTATAAGGAGCAGGGTTGGTACTGATTTGCATAAGGCAGGCCTTTGTCTAGAGTGGCATGGTGGGAATAAACGATGGTACCGCTACCTCTCCTGCCTTGAGTTGTTCTAGGGGAAGATCAAGAAGTAGTGGCCCAAGTCATTTTCTTCGCCCTGTACTGGGCCATAAAAGGGTGGTACCCAAAGCTCTTGAGTCGGAGCAGGTGTCTTCTGATCATACTTTTGCTTTTTGGAAGACCTGCTGTCTCAGTAACATTGCAGGGTCCTGCATCCGAGTGTCCACAATCTTTGTATCCAAGCCTGGTGATAGATTCGGGGCAACTGAACACATTTGACTTTCTGACCAAGGTGGTTGATGTCAACCTTGTGGCCAGGGATGTACTGGGGAAATTTGTTGCTTGTTGTGGTACTCGAAATATAGACCTCTTGAGTTTCTGATGTCTTTTGTTTGTACTTTTGCTAGCCCACCAAGGCCTCTCAGTGGGCACAGTTTAAAGTTATTTGGTATATCTTTCAGCCTGTTTGCCCGCCATTTTTAAGTGACTGATTATGATGCATGATATAAAAGATTTTATACACGTTTCCCACCCTAACAGTTTGTTCTGTTTCAGTGGTACTTGAATTTGGTGTTGAATTTCCCACATGCATGACTTTTGAGCCTATGCACAGCTGTTTTTTTTTTTAAGGCTCTTCGCACTGAAAACTGTCTTCCTCATTGCAATTTCATCTGCATGCTGCGCAAATGACCTGCAGGTGCTTTTGGTGCAGATGCCCTGCACCACCTTTTCCCAGACTTATTGATACTGAAGAGCTGGGTGGAGTTCATATCACAAACTGTGACTCCCTTCGATGTTGGCCAGTCTTTAACTCTGCCAGCATTTTCTGCCCTTGCACACTTTGCGGAAGAAGAGGAGACTCTGTTGCCTTGACCCTGAGGGTGCGCTGAGCTTTTACATAGACTGCACATACGTCCATTGCGTGGATGACCAGCTCTTTGTGGCATTTTCCGGGGCATAGAAAGGCAATGCAGACACTAAGAGGACCCTATCAAGTTGGATACTCCTCTGCATGAAAATCAGCAAACACTGGCCAAGAAGGCTCATTCCAGCGGGGCCGAGGCTGCCGTGACTGCTTTGGCTTGAGGGGTGCTTCTTGTAGATATCGGCCAGGATGCAAATTGGGTAATGATAGTGCATACGTTTATGAAACACTACTGCCTTGAAAGTCCACTGTGGTGGGAAAGGTCACTTGGCCGTGGTCCGATTTGCCGAACTTCTTGGGTGGAGTCCACTCCTCAGACCTGCCACCTTTGATGGAACTGCTATGGTATCTATTCTAAATGTAAGAAGTCTACGGTTAGAAGTATCCATCAGAAAACAATGTCATCACCTTTGGTAATGCTCTTTCTGGTTGATCCTCTTATCTAACTTCAAATGCCACAGTGTCCTTCGTCTTCCCCACTCTGTAAAAAGTCCTAAATTAGATATTCAGCTCACCCTCTCAGACCATTTTTTCAAAGTGCCACATTTTGGGCATTGAAGGAGAAACGCACGAGAAACTGATGTCAGCGCACAAGGGTGGTGGTAATATATGGCTCCTCTAAGTTACTTCTGGGGCGGTATGGAGTCCTTCCAGAGCTATATGGCAACACCTAGTGGCGTGCTGGAGTATTGCTGGAAGAGTTTTCCCGACCCAGTCAAGCACCTGGGGGCTTTCTAAAGGCAAGGAGTCTGCACTTTTATAAATAGAATAGCCACTAAGAAGGTAATTTCCAAAGGTAACTTGTTTTTTTTTAAACACATCACTGCAACCTCATATTAAGCTCCTCTAGCCTCTGTTTTCATCCCGCCAACCGTTTGCATGAACGTACGTAGGCCCCCCCCCCACCCGACTAGTGAAGACAATAACCCACATTAATTTACTCTTCCAAAAATAAACTGGAGTAAATGCATGGAATCTCTTCTTTCAGAGCACAAGACTAATCTCAAATACCAAAAATCTTTACCAATAAAACTGGACTGACCATAAAGTTGGGTCCTGGAGTACTGGGCTACCATTCCTAAAGCACTTCAATGCCTTGTCAGGGCTAGTAAGCTCTAAATATGCAATTACAGTACAATAATATACAGAATCCCTAACTACCAATCTGGCTTCACACTCCACTACACCATGGAGAGCTCTACCTTGTATATCGTAGACAATGCCCTCTTGATAATAAACGATGACCCCTGACTCCTGATATTTTTTGACCTCTCAGCTGCCTCTGACATAGTCAACCATGGTACCCTGTAGTTTTAAATGAGATTTAACAGCAGAGTCTTTCATTGGTTCTCCTTTCTAACCGACACTGGTTTGTTCAAATGTGCACCTCCATGCCCCAAAAGATCTGTATCATCTGCAAAGCCCCTGTGGGTCCCATACTGACTCCTGTCCTCTTCATAGTCTATACCTGTGGAGCTCTGCCAACCGATAACAACCAGATTCACCAATATGCAGGTGGTACTCAACTGAACTCAAAAGATTCCTCTGGTTCAGACATCCAACACCTAAAACACTACCTGAACACCATACTTTTCTGGATGTCCAGCGCCTATCTGAAGTTCACTCCAACCAAGGCAGAATTCCTGTTATTTGCTAAGAACCATAACAAGAAACAGTACAAAGCTGGATCAACAACATGAACCTTGAATGCTTCACACACCAACTTTCACCTAATGGTACCAGCTCTCTCTTCAATATAAATTGAAATTATTTCTTCCAGAAAGTGTCGTCAGAACTGCTGGATCATGGTAACGCCCTGCGCTGTGACCTCCCAACTGCAGCGCTGGCACCTCTTAAGGCTGCTTGAGACTCTCTAGGCCCTTACATGAGCCCCCCCCAGTGAACAAAAGCACTCTGCTTCTGTTTAATTGACTAGGTACTGTAGGAAAGTGGGTTTCTGTTGCAGTAACCCCCCCACTTTTTGCCAGACTACTGATGCACTTTTTCTTGGTGTGCCCTGGGTCCCTGCCAATCAGGTTCCCTGGGCCTGTGTTTTTTCCCTAACACTAACCCAATTTGGCATCTCTGGCCACAGGGCAACCCCTGGTAAATGGTACCACAGGTACCCAGGGCACTGTGACCAGGGAAGACCTCTAAGGGCTGCAACACTTACTGTGCCACCTTTAGAGGCCCTGTACCTTTACACACACACAGCCTTTGCAGGCTGCGTGTCTTGGTGCAGAACAAAGTAAAAAGTCGACATGGCACACATCCCTGTGTGCCATGCCTACAACCCACTGCGCTGGCATAGATCAGTCACCCCTCTAGCTGGGTGCCCTATGCCAGTGGTGAGGATACAGGTGCATGAAGCTGTATCCCTACAGTATCTATTCAGTGAGCCCATTCTTAGGCGTTGTAAGTGCAGTGCTGCCATTAAGAGTATATGGTGCTGGGAGCTTGTCATTACGAACTCCACAGCACCATAATGGCTACACTGAAAACTGAGACGTTTGGTATCCAACTTCTCAGCCCCTTTAATCAAAAATGCACACAGAGGGCCTCTCAATGCCCCTGAAAAACGACCAGCCTCTGGTGGGTTCCCTGACTGGTACAAACCAGCCTGCCACCACGAGACATGTTTCTGGACCCCTAGGGTGGGAGCGTACGCTCCCTGAGCCCAGAAACAAAGCCTTTCCAGGGTGCAGGTGTTCACACATCGCCCAGGCCAGGAAGAGCCATCTGTGGCAGGGGAGCTTCAAAGGCCTGGCAGACTTTGTAATGCGACCCCCCAGCCTCTCCTGCAATTAGGAGCAGGCCCCCTTACTGTCTCCCCTCCCTTTCGGCGGGAAGACAGGCGGGAAAAACTAGTGAGACCAGGAGGTGTTCCCACCTCTGCCAGCTCCACCCCTCAGGTGGGGGAGGCGAGGTGAAGCCCACTCCATTGCTTGCCATCTTGCAGATGGCAGGCACTCCCCAATCAGGACTAGGGATTGTGCTCACTCTCCCACGTGAGGTGAGCACACCAAGGGTGTAGTCACCCTAAGGTCAGTAGCCCATTGGCTACTGACCTCAAGACCCCTAAAACGCCCCTTAAATACAGTATTTAGGGGGCAGCCCTGAACCAAGAAGGCAGATCCAGCAACAACAAGAAAACAAGATAAGGACTGAAGAGCCGTGCAGAGCTAACAAGAGGACGACACCCACTGACTTGGCCCCAACCCTACAGGTCTGTCCCCCCTCGAACCTGCTAATGCGAAACCTGGTGTGTCCTGCAGCCAGCAACCTCAAAAACCCAGGAGGACCTGCCTGCCTTCACTTGAAAGACTGAAATCTCCCATGAACATCGGACTTGTTCAGACTGCAGCTTCTGGTGCCAGTCGGAGACCGCAAAATCCAGCCCACTCTGCACCCGCTGAACCCGGCCAGAGCTCGAGTGGAAAAACACCACAAGGAGGTCCCCCCAGCGGTCCTGACTCGAGATCCGGTGACCCCTGACCTGCCTCAAACCTCGCGACGACGCCTGCAGCTCAATCCAGAGGACCCCCCCTACCACGACCAGAGCGGGCAAGAAAATCCGACGTGCAAAGGCACCCATGCACCCGACGCACCACGGCCTTGTGTGCCCAAACCGACGGTTCCTAACCAACCCACGACATCCCAACTTACCCCTCGAAGTGGTGGTCGCACCCAGAAGATCCTCGTCCCGAGCCTGCAGTGTTTCTTTGTCCTGGAGGTTTTCCGTTGAAAACAGGGCACCCGACCTCAAAACAGCACCCTGCACCCGGCTGCCCTAGTGCCGCTGAGGGTGCACCTTTGGCGCTACTTTGGTCCCCTACTTGCCCTGAGCTTAACCCTAGGAGCTTTGCTCCCACAACCCAGTGGCCTGCTTGCCAGCAGCCACCAACCGGAGGCCTCCTATCCCCCATTGGATAACATTGGGCCTCAACACCCGGATGCCCTAGTGCCACTGAGGGTGCATCACTGACCCAGGGAGACCCCTGATTCTAACCCCAGAGCCTTAACTCCCACAGTCGATTACTTACCTGTGAACCGTTAACCTGTTTTCCTTCCATAGGATGACATTGACACTTTTTCTCCAAAAAGTTTCCAAGTGCGGAGGTCTGAAACCTAAATATATTCTTTAAAGATCGCACAAATAACAAAAACGTGTTTACTCACCTGTTTACAGGAAATGTCCCAGTGCTGAATCTAGGTATCCAGCACTGAGTTAGAAAAGCAACGTGAAAAGTAACTTACCTGCAATTTACTGTTGAAGCCCATTCATTTCAATGTACTGCTCCAAAATGTTTGTAAGTGGGGAGCTTTGAAAACTGAAAATATTCTTTAAAAATCATGCGAATAACCAAAATGTAATTACTTACCTGTTTCTAGGAAATGTCCCAGTGCTGAATCTAGGTATCCAGCACTGAGTTAGAAAAGTAACGTGAAAAGTAACTTACCTGCAATTTACTGAAAAAGCCTATTCATTCCAATGTACTGGATTAGCTAAGTGTTGCATACTACTGCTCCCCTGTAAATCAAACAAAGTACAATTTCTATTGCATTTGCAAACTATCCTATATCCAATAACTTATTACTGAAAAGTATTTAATGCTTACCTGTACCAGGCCGGCTTGGTTCTAAAAATAAACAGTATATTTGTATACAAATTCAATTGGCCTAGAGTTCAGTTCTCGAGTGTGTAAATTCATTTGCTGACCGAGTGTGTACACCAAATGCTTAACACTGTCCTCTGATACTGCCTTACTGTTCGACCAAGCTACCACTATTAGAGTAAGGTTCGATCTAACTTTAACCTCTGCCTATCTCTGGGGACACTTGGACTCTATACACACTATACCTCATTTTGGTGTAGTATATATGGAGCCAGTTTCTTACAGGTACTAACAGGAAAATGTTAAATAAATGCAATTATCTATTTATATATTAACTGTAGTGAACGAAAAGAAGCAAAGAAAGTAACCTGGTTACAGCCAAATAAAAATATATATTTACACAAGTTACATACATAACAATCAATTAAATAATTAAAAAGTTAATACTTCGTTATTAATCAATTACTTAACTTCCCACCCTATACCCATACAAACCCAACAACCCACACCTAAAATATGTTAAAAATATTATAATTACACAATTTAAATAATTAACAACCAATTAAAAAAATGAATACATATTAATAAATTATCGACACACCACAATACCCCTACAAACAAAACAACCCGCTGCTAAAATATAACTTTAAAAAATATGATTACACAGTTTGCATAATTCTCAATTAAATAATTAATATTAAATTGTATTATTAATTATACTTAATTAACTTCTCGCCCTGTATCCCTCAAAACCTCAACCCGCTACACCACTATAAATTACTATTAACAAATAAAAAAAATTAACATAAAATTACAAACTATATTTACAAATATTGTCAACAGTTATGCAAACAACATTTAACAATTAATATACGAACTAAACACACATAAAAATAATTTGAAAAGAATGAAAATGAACTAAGAATGAAAATGATATTAAAAATAGATATTCTTGAAAACGAAATTACTTACCTAAAAAATCGATAGTCTTGTCAATGATATTTCTGCCTCACGATATTTGTGTCACTCAAAACACTCGCTAATCAGGACGAGCTATTTTTAGGGCCTACTCGCCCATTCTGGGGAGCTGACAGGTGCTGCTTGCTCACAAACTGAATGAGCAATAAAGCTGCCTTTAAATCTTATCTTGTCACATTTGCTTGGCTTTCAGAGACAAGAGTTCAAAAGTCAGTTTTTCTTCCTACATTTAGTTTTCTTTCTGTGACGAAGTTAGAAGATTTTGTAAAGTGAACTGTGTGGCAATTGAACTGTGCAAACCATGTGCAATGAAAGGCTGTAAGGTTTCAGGCTTTTTTTCTAACACAACACTGAAATAGCTAACAAGTGAACTGTTGAAACATTTCAAATATATTTCACTAGTTATGAAGACCCATGTTTTTAATACTGTGGTTAAAAAAAAAAGAAATGTATGGGATCAAAAAAAAATCAGAACATATTACTTGGTGATGTGCAAATTATTAATATTTTTGCTGAAACCAGATTTCCTGTTTATGCGCTATTTAACATAATCAGTAAAACTACGTTAGTGGTTAAGTTTTCTAGCAATTTCAATGGAAAATGTGATCTCTGTAAATGCCAGTACACTACCACATCATTCTTTAGTAGTACATTTATGAAAAGTGATTTTTAAAGATGAATTTGGAAATATTCCTGCTCCTTACCAGATGACAATCCTATTAAGAGGCAAGACAAGGATCATGTGTAACCTATTCCTATTATACATGGAGCAAATGTTTAATCTAGTAAAGCGTTTTTCTGTACAGCAGAAATATCTAACTTGCATATTTGAAGGTGCTCTCTCATGTGATAATAAAGAAAAAGGCAGCTCCATAAGACAAGATATCTGCCTAGGGTCACACAATTTGAGACCAATTCATGAGTCAAGTCACCACAGTTTGGTCGAGTAGATTATTCAAGTTACAAGATCTGCAGGTCTAGTATCGTTTTTAGGATTTTTCGAGGCCCTGGTCAGGATGTTTGTGTATCTCGTTATTTATTATTCAGTGTTTTGTCCAAATACCAAAGTGATTACCCAAGAGTGCACAATTTGTCATAAGGAGCGGCTGCGATTAATTAAAAAAAAAAAAAAAAAAAAATATATATATATATATATATATATGAGATACCGGAAACTCCCACAACCTCCGAACGGACGGCGAAGAAGGAGAGACGGACCACAGGAAACTTCAGGCAAGAGTATTTATTCGACCAATTCTCAGCAAAACATGACGCGTTTCGGGCTCAAAAGCCCTTGTTCACATGCCACACGGTCGTGTAGGATACCTTTTATTTGGCAGGATAGCAGGTATCCTACACGACCGTGTGTGGCGTTTCAATTGTGGTGCGCTCTTCATTTGGATATATAGCGGTCTGTGCCAGATCGCGAAACGCCCCGCTGCGGAGGAGCAGATCCTACACGCCGACAATTGCAGGCGCTTAAGGAACGGCGTGACCAATGTGGCAGGTCATCACTAGCGGGGACCCAGCTTTACCTTTGCAACGGCCTACTATAGGTACAAGAAACTGATGGGAGATCAAGCACGATGCCACGATGGCTTTCAAAGAACTCACTATCCCAGAATGCAGTCATCAGACACGCCCACTGGGGCGGGACTTTTAATCAAGCCTCCGCGAGTGCGGCGGAAAATCTTTGCAGCTGTTCTCTCCGTTGGGAAGCCAGTGATCAAGGGACAAGCAAACCCGAAACATGTTTGGCTACTAGCCTGAGCTGCAATGGTGGACCTTCTTCCCTGCTATCCTGCCAAATAAAAGGTATCCTACACGACCGTGTGTGGCGTTTCAATTGTGGTGCGCTCTTCATTTGGATATATATATATATATATATATATATATATATATATGTGTATGTATATTATCTACTGGCGGTCGCCAGTAGATAGTTATAGTTCGGACCGTGTTTCCGTAGCAAATCTCAAAATTCTATTTTGAATAACTTTGGCGCCGGTTGACGAATCCTCGCGAAATTTTCAAAACTAATGGGGCGCTCCGTTCAGCTCCTACCCTGAAAGTCTCGGGGTGATTCGTCAAGCAGGGGCCGAGAAAAAAGGGGGGTCCCAAAACGCGTTTTCCCCATGCATCTTTCCATAGGACCTTTAGACGCAGCTACAGCCCGAACGGCTGAACAGAATTACTTGAAATTTGGCAGAGAGGTAGCCATAAGGTCAAGGAAGTGCCTTTTGCAGGTCTGGTGTAAATCTGTTCAGTATTTCCTGAGAAAATAGCATTTAAAAGCATATCAATATCTATACACGCGCAGGGTGCGCGCACCGTGCGAGCACCCTAACGTGCGCGAGCGTAATTCTGATTGGTGGTTACATGTTAGTCAGCGTTCGAATCGGTCGAAATCAGGAAGTGTCGGCCGCCATTTTGTTTGTTTTCAGTGCGAGAGTGAAAAAGGAAGGTGGCGAACGTGAAAAGGGGGCAGGGTAGAGAGTTCCTGACCCCCTAGCCTTTGTCAGGGGGTCCCTGAAGGACCCCGAAGGCAAAATAAAAAAATAATAATACATAAATAAATTAGCATTTAAAAAACCTTGCAAATTCACTGAAAAAACAATAGGTTTCACACACGTTATAGTTAGGAATTAGCATTTAAAAAACCTTGCAAATTCACTTAAAAAAACCATAGGTTTCACACATGTTATAGTTAGGTGGATATTTCACTCGTAAAAAACCAATGAAATTCCCCCGTTATAGTTAGTTCAGATAACTATAACTCGCGCAACCGCCACTCTATCACAAGGATGATGTCATCAGTGATGTCATGAGTGATGTAATATGTGACGTCATCAGCAGTGGATTGCGGGCGCGCGAGTTATAGTTATCTGAACTAACTATAACGGGGGAATTTCATTGGTTTTTTACGAGTGAAATATCCACCTAACTATAACATGTGTGAAACCTATGGTTTTTTAAGTGAATATATATATATATATATCTATCTATCTTCTGGTTCCATAGTGGTTCTAATGGTGAGATGTAGGGACTACTCTCACCAAAGAAATGCCACTATGCAGTGGAACCTGCCCACCCTATAAATACAGCGCTCACAACCAGCATATTTTGGCGAAGTGGTAAAGCCAAGATTAAATGTCAAGTCTACTACTGCCAGAGCTAAAACTTTTCACTGTCCCATGTCTAGCTGGGGGGGTTTCAAAGCAAGTTTCAAAATAGCACCAGTGTGTGGGTCACGTGAAACACAAGCTGGGCTATGGCAGTGGCAGGATGAGCTTTGAGACTAGCATGCATTTCAGCTGGCAATATTGGATTTTGTTGGTTGTGGGCCTTAGTGGCTGGTCTCGGGACACCTTCAGTGAGGGCTGTCTTGGTAGGCTTCTAAAAGGGCATCATGTAAGGCTTGTAGTCTTAATACGGTGCTCCGTCAGCCAGTGACCAATTTCTTTCATACTCGTTAACAGCTACAGATGTGTTCTTCCTTTCTGGGACTCCTTAGGGTAATGCAGTTGACATTCTCTGGAACAGTGAAGCTCAGTAGACCAAATCCATCTGTATTGCCATGTAGAATTAAAACCGTGAGAATAGTCCCTCTCCTGTAGTGTTCAGTGGAAACAAAGCTTTTCACTGTCTGAATGTTCCTCCTCTGCTGTCATTCGCCTCTACTACAGACACAAGAGTCTAACACAGCTAATCCTGCTTGTGTATATGAATGTGAAAAGGAGCTGGAAGATGTCATCTGATAGTACGGTACAACACATTCTACAGTTTGTGTAATTTGTTGGAAATTGCACATTTTATATTGAATATCATGTACATTTACATTGCTCATATTTACAGTCTGAAGTGTAGGTAGATCATTTGATTTTTCCAAAATTGCACATTTTTCGGTCCCGTGCTGAAGCTGTTATTAGAACACATCTGTGTGTTTTAGAGATTCCAGTTTAGTCACTGGACCAGTGCTTCCAAAACTTAAGAACCACGACCCAATTTTTAGAATGACAAACCTTTGCAACCCCCCTAGCTTTAATGTACATGATGTGGACGGTTTTTACTTTATTTTTTTTATTTTTATGTAAGCATTGTGTGGTAGCTTACTGTCATTTACAGACATCACATTTTCCATTGAAATGGACATTAAATTTGCACAGATATTCAGTTTTACTGATAAAACTATATTGCTCACAAATGATGTGTGAAAATAGTTGCATCGAATATTTATCATTTGTGCATCTTTTCTTGATTTGTTTTGATCCTCTTAAAATCTGTTTCCATCACACTTCAGACTTTCAAATAAATGTGCTTCATTTTTGCTTTCCTATCTTCTAAATATGTACAGTTCATGTACAGCTATTTACATTTTGTTGTTACAAAAAGACATCCTACAGCCTTTCCTTTCACACTCCATGTACCCCCGCAAGACTGTCACATAATTGACTTTACATTTGTTTCTCTGACTTCAAAGTGAGAGAAGTTTGTACACACAAATCCCCATGTTAAAAAGTAGGCAGCACTTTGTCAGAAGGCATAGCATGACATTTGACCTCTTTATTTGAAGAGCAGCAAATCAGATAAGATAAATACAGAATTTAAAGGCATCTTCATTTATTGCCTGGACTTTGTGGCCTACCAAAAATCTGCTCTCTCGACCCACTGGTTGGGAAACACTGCCCAAGACTGCATGTTCAGTGTGAGTGAGAAAGAGGAGATGTGTGAGGGTCATCCCATGGTAGGTGTAAGAATGAAGGTGCATATAACGGTGTGATTCAATCTGTATGTAGCAACAGTGGACTCTATTATGCAGTGAACCTCGCACAGCTTCTCTTTTTCACTAAAGTATTCTTCTTTTTGTTTCTAGGTGAGAGCAAAGTTGCGGGAGATGGAATTGCAGATCAAGGAGCGTGGGCAGGCTGTGGAGGTCAGGTGGTCTTTTGATAAGTGTCAGGAAACCACTGCAGGTACGTTCTACAGTCTGATTGTCATACTGTTTTCACTATGTGCCATTCACCTTGGGTCCCTTGGATGGGGTGTCTACTAGGCTCTCTGATACACCATTACAATGTGCATTGATGATTCTTTGCCATTTGATGTTGCTACTAAAGGTAAACTTAAAGATGTTTTGGAAAGGGAGCAACTTCCAGAATAGTTTGTTGTCTTAGTCAGGCCACCGCTGGAAATAGATGATGATGGTTGAGGTGGAGAGGTTTACTCTATGATACAATATTGGAGTTATAATGATGGCTGACATGCCTTTTTAAATCTGATTTTTAATGTTCCTTAAATGACTTCTGTGGTGTTCCCTTCTGGTAATTTTTACCTGGCCTCCTAAATTTTACCTGCCCGTTATTACCTATTCCCGGCATTTCTTTGAGTGCGGACCCTGCGCCAATCAATTAATGTGGCTGGGTGTCCCGTTCTGACCATGAAGGGGTTTTGGCTTCCAAGGCAATCATTACAAACTTCATAGTTATATTTAAAAATCCTGTAAAGTGACCTTTCTTCTCTGTCGCATATTCCTCTTCTATTTTCTCTAGGATTCACTATTGGGCGTGTGCTGCATACGTTAGAGGTTCTTGACAGTCAAAGCTTTGAGAAGTCCGATTCCGGCAACTCCTTGGATTCGCTGTACAACCGTATCTTTGGGCTCGGCCCAAGCAAGGATGGCCATGAGGTGAGGTGTGCAAAAGGAAAAGCAAGGAGCTAGTGGGTCATCTTAATGAACGCGGGTAGATAAATCTTATTGGAAAGACTATACATGAGATGCAGCAGATGGAAGTTTGGGTGACAGCAGAGAGTTTTAGACACCTTTAGAAATATTGTAGTAATGTGTTTTCCTGATGTTAGGGATAGATTAGAAGGCCACTACTGCGCAGTACTACACATCTTAGCTTGAAACATTTAGAACAACAGTGTTTTCGCACAACTTGTATCCGAGTTACTTAACCATGCACACTGTGTTTGCTAGTATTGAAATCGGAACGCAAAATTACAAAATATGGCAAGTAAATAAAATAACGTGAAAAATGTGTGTCAATAAGACCATGAATCCAAATGTGACCATAATGTTGTGCTAACGAGGCAGGAAATCTAGTTAGGATGTGTAAGCACAGAATATGAAGCCCCTCGCTGACATCGTCAGAGACCTTGGCATCAACATAGTGTCTTACGCCTCCTGCTTTAAAGAAATGTCACTGCTTGGATAAAAAACAACTGCCTCCAGCTCAACACAGACAAAACCGAAGTCCTAATCTTTGGCAACAACCACTCCCCCCTGGCATGCCTCTTGGTGGCCCTCTGAACATGGGCCCCTAACCACTCCTGCGGACCATGCCAAGAACCTTGGTATCATTCTGGACACCAACCTCTCCATGAGCAGACAGATCAATGGGATCTCCTCCTCATGCTTCCACATCCTGTGAATGCTTCGCACTATTTTCAAGTGAATTCCACTGAACACCAGACGAACGATCACCCAGGCTCTCTTCACAACTAGACTTGATTACAGAAACTCCTTCTACATTGAAAACCCAGCCCATGTCCTCTGCCGACTCCAAACCCCCCAGAACGCGGCCGCCTGCAGACTCATCCTGGCCATCCCTCGTAATAACCACATCTCTCCACACCTCAACAATCTCCACTGGCTCCCAGTCAAGGAACGATGTAAGTTCAAGCTACAAAACCACGCCTACAAAGCCCTCCACAACAGCCACTGCCACAACTTCTACCAACCCACCAGACACATTCGATATGTGTCCTAGGCAAGAGCATACCTCCCTCACATCAAGAAGGCCAGAAGCGGAGGACGTTCCTTCCCATACCTTGCAGCCAATACTTGGAACCACCTCCCGAAACACCTCAGAACCTCTTCCCCCCCCACCCTCATGGACTTCTAAAGGAACCTCGAGACCTGACTCTTCCAGACAGGGGGAGGAGGAGATCCTCCCTGCTTTAAGACCCGCCCTACTCAGCACCTGGGTACCCTCACAGGTGATTAGCTGTGCTCTATAAATTCACATAACATAATAAGACGGCCCATCCCTAACAGTCCTCTTGCAGTTGCACTGGGTATAGAACATAAATGAGGTCATTTTATCTCTCATGTGATGGAAAAGGTCATTCTTACCCTCAGAGAACCTGATGAGACCTTTGAAAACCTTTTGAAAGGGAATAATCGCCTCCAGGAACTAAACAAAAATGTGCTGTGAAATAGGATACTTGTCCTTATCACACTGCTCTAGTGAGTCAGAAATAATGTGGTTGCCTTAGGCTCCAGGAACTGCAGCATGCTACATTTACCCTAGAAGCAATGGCAGCTATATTTGTTGTGATGCTAAGCGTATGTGATTATTGTGCATTTTGAAATACTGTTAAAGGAAAAGGTAGAATAATGTTTCATTAACCAAAATAATAGTGTTTTCAGGGTCATGGAGAGGAATTAAGATTATGAATTTGGTATATATATTCCTATTTGCAGGAACTTAATATCTACAAAGCTTTTTTTCTACAAATCATTCTAAAGCCTACAAGTGTTCTGCACAGGAATGGTGCAAGACCTAGATGGGGCCTTGGAAGAACCCTGTTCTAGCCTCTTCCTCTTGAGGAGTAGCCTCTCGCCTCATCTTTTGGTGCCTTTTGTGACCTTTGCCCTATGGCACAAGGGAAGGGCAAGTCATTTCAGTTCTACTCCGATGTGGCGATAAGATGTCTTACCTGGAAGAGCAGAAGTGAAGCGAGGGAGTAGTGCCCGGGAACACTCTAGTTGCCTCAAACTTCTTTGGCCTTCAGCTTAGGCACATGTTTCAATTCTGTCTGATCAGACAGCATTCCCGCAAGCTTCACTGAAGGGAATGACCTACTTGGAATCCAGTAGACCCTGTTATCCATCCATATACACCACCTACATCAGGCTTGGTGTTCAGTTGTCTCACTCGTCCATACCTTTACTTTTTGGAAATGGGATTACACCAGCTCCTCTCTAGTCCTCTGGCACCTCATATCTCTACTGAGAAGTAAACAAGGTTACCATTGGCACTGCCAGTCCGGCACCCAATGCCCTCATAATCCTAAGGTGCATCTTACTCTGCCTCAAGATGGTATACTTTAGTTCCTCTTTATTTTGTACTACTTGCCTCAAACATCTGAAGCTGGTGCATCGCATGCACGACAGTTTAGACTGACTTGCTCAGTGTATGTCCCTTGATTGTCATGCAGCTGTCCCTTTTTATCCTTGCCAGCTTATCCTGTGCCCATTGTCTGTTCTTTCCACATTCCAACTAACCGCCCTCCCCCAAACTAAGAGTCCACTGAAGAGATTTGATGCATACCAGTGGGACTGTATGCGAATCTCACCCTCCTGTGTAGAACCTCAGAATGCCTGTCAGTCCAACACTTGAAGAAGCAACAAGTGTACGAATCCTAGCATCTGTAGGTAAATCTGTTCACAAATGATGTGCTTTGTGCAGAAACTCTTGCTTGAATACTATCAGATTATATTTTTAGTGGAACTGTGGGATTTGTAAATGTCCAGCCCCCACTTCTCTTATAGATTTGATAAGTTTTGTACAGTCTGAATTAAATGTAGTCTGGTTCATTTTGGTACAGTTTGACAGCTACGTTTTGTTTGGTGGCAGCCTGTCCCTTCTTTATTTTGCAAAATGAATGCTACTGTGCGTTTATATTAATCTTCATTGGCGATTAACATAATGGGTACTTCTGTTTGACCTTTTCTGAGGTCCTTAGTGGTATGAGAACAGTAACTGTTCAGCAATAGTGTGACCACACGTCATCACAGTGTACAAGATGTCTGTTGTCCTTCTGGCTGCTAGTGTGATCCATGGCGTATTCCTGCGATGTTTTAAACAGCAGTACATCTCCCGCTCCCTGAGCTTCTTCTCTGTTTATGATTAGTGTGATGGCCATTCTGCCTTCCTGCAGATCTCCCCGGATGATGATGCTGTGGTGGCCTTGCTGTGTGAGTGGGCAGTCAGCTGCAAGAGGTCTGGGCACCACAGAGCTATGGTAGTGGCTACGCTGCTGGAGAAGCGGCAGGCTGAGATAGAAGCGGAGGTAAGTGGCCTGCAGGCTCCTGTTTGTTATACTATTATAATGTTATGCACATTTGTTAACTGCTTTATTCTTGTATGGGCCATTAGCACCTGCACAATTGGAGCACTCTTTACAGGTTGGAATACATGCTGGTCGTAGGAAAATGTGGTCTGTTCAACTTCTATTGGGAAGTGTTTCATATTGAAGAGGGCTTGTAATGTATATTGGCCTTCGAAGTTAGAATATACAGATGTATTGATGAATGTAGAAATGAATTTTAAGCTCTAGCCACATCCTTTATTTGTTCCCCCTTACCCTTTGTGAGTGGGCAAACGAGAGAAGCCAGACCACCTCCACTCATGGAAATGTGGACTCTGAGCTGGCCCTACCGGGGCACATGGCGAAAGACTACCTTCCTGCCAATCAGGAGCTCACCAAAAACGTAGGTCGGAATGCCTCACTCACTGGTTCCAGCCGGGTAATGGATCGGGAGGACAAGTAGTGTCTTTAAAATTATTTACATTAGTGGTATGAGAAGGCCCTAAAGGGTCTTCCATGCGCATCAACAAACTCCTTCCGTCTGGAGGAAAAAACTGACAGCACTGGTGGGGCCACTGTCCAGTTAACTTCCTGGAGTTGAGGAAAGATTGCTTTGTGGAGGAAGTGAATCTGTCCTCTGAGCAGCAAAATATAGGTCTGTGCCTGGCCACTTTGTCCAGCTGTTGTTGCTGAATTTAGGGTTGAATTCACTGCATATCCATGCTGTGCACCTGGAACATTTGCCTGGTAAAATCAAGATCTTCGGCATGTCCAAAAAGGTCTAGGAGTGTATAAAGACAGATGTGGTCACGGTGCTGGGTGAGCTTATGAATGCCTGAGTCCATGGCTACCCAAGGTTTGTTTATGATCAAGCAAGGGTCAGAGGACCAGCAGTTGTGCCTCAACATTGTCACTAACACATATGCCATTCCCCTTCCTTGTGTGCTGTTGGCTCAAGGACAAAGTATCTCACTGCTTTTGATTTGAGCCGGTGTAATTGGCATACCTCTGTGGCATCTTGAACCAAAGAGAAGATTCAGAAGATGCCGGAGTACCTCTACAAATGAACGTGCATGCATATTCACCCACGTAATGCCCAGCATCATGTCTTGAATAGGATTTACTGGCAATGTCTTGTACTGGTTCGCCTCACTCATTTTCAGCTAACACCATCTTGTTCAGGTGGGCACCTACACATCCCAAAAGATCACCTCTGGATTCCCCTCGGGCTCCATACTGCCCCCTGTCTAATTTTCAATGAGTTGAAGACTTCTTTAAAGAGCAGTACACAGCTCCCAGTATCCAGCTACTTCTCCCAGCACTTGTTGCCTGCGACCTTGTCTTTGACCGTGTACTATTCTCTGCTGCGTTTTGGTTAGGTTCCACTATACAAATACTACATACATACATGCTGTGTGGTCTAGAGGCATTCTGTCACCTATGTGGATAGCATAGCTTTGAAGGCATTATAGCAGCTCCTTGAAACTGGTGTTCTTCTGACTTTTCCTGAGCAATTTGACTGGGTCAATCTCATGGCTCCGGGGCAGTTACCTGGCGCCCCTGATCCTTGGCGAAGAGGACCAAAGTTGGCCCCTTCAACCGCGACTGCTCCCGGTGACAAAAACCAGATGCCTAAGGACTCCTCTGCACCTGTCGCCCTTGTGTCCTGGAGAAGAGATTCAAAGGTGCCCTGAAGTCCCTGGACATCACAAGAGTTAATCCTCCTTGATGGTTCTGCTCGACTGGTCCCCCAGGCCAAGCCTGCAGTCTCCTTGTGACCAGACCGATTCTTCTTTTAATTGAATTGGGCAACCGACGCTGTAATGCACCTCTGCACTTGAACGCCCAAGAGTCTCCCCCAAGTGAGCTGTTGGTGCTGCCTTGGACTTTGACCTATACTCCCCTTAAGTCCAGAAGATTGGTCCCGTAAGTCTCTGCGAAGTACCTGGATGCTGCGTGTGTTGTTTCTGCATAGCTTAACGTTGCGCAGAAGATTTTCAATTCCGATTTAAAGTATCAAAAATCACTCAAAATTTGACGACGCTGAAAAATACATCTGTGCACCCGTACGGCCCATTGCCTCCTGAGGTGACCTGTTGACTCTGCCTTGGACCTTGCCCCATATTCACCTTAAGTCCTGAGGAAGGGTCCCATAAGTTGTTGTTAAGTAACCGTATGCAACATTTGTTTTCTCCATAGCTTAACATTGCTGCAAAGTGCTTTAATCACGATTGAAAGTATCAAACAGCTGTATATGTGAAACCTGTGTTTTCAAAGATCACTTACCTGAACAATTTTTTTCTGGTGCCTAACATAACAAGCATTGGCATAGCCAATAGGTCTTGCCTTTGGGATCTTTTAAGTGTTTAGCCATGCAACAGTTAATGTTGTTGCACCAAGGATATTGTACTTTATAACTAAATATTTATAAGGTTCCAAAGGCGAGACCTATTGGCTATGCCAATGCTTGTTAATATAGCATTGATTATTAATGTTTAGACGCCACACCCACCCCTTTTTCAATCACAGGCAATGAGGGGTTTCATTATGGTACCTCTAAAATGTGATCTCACAGTGGTGAAATGATGATGGAAACACGTCCATTGGATTCACAGCTTTGTACTGACGTTGGGAAGCCCACCTACTATCCAGAAATGTGGAAAGTCCAGGGCGCTCCACTTCTCCTTTTGTGTTTTTACTCATGACAAAAGCGCTCAAAGTGAAGAAGTGAAAACATATCATCTAAAATACCGTGTAGCACCTCACAGTTTATGTAATGTGCAAACATGTTCGCTCGTTAATCACTTGAGTCCTGCTAGCAGACAGGTTGAAGAATTACCATCCTTGTTTATATGTAATCCAGTGCCTAAAGTATGTTTTTCTTGTAGGCTCTGTGATTCTCGTAGCAACCAGTGTGCAGCCTGTTGTGGGCTGGGCTCCTGTAGACACTAGGAAACCCGTGTTTTGGTGCAAGTGCGGCTTAAACCCCATGCTAGGTTTGCAGAGTGTCTTTGGAGTGTTAAATAACGGATACATTTTAGGTTGTCCGACCCTTGAATTATGTAATAGATGTATCTTTGCTCTAACTATTTGATTTTGTGGTGGTGGTAAAGTTACATTCTTGTGTGGTCGAGTGCTGTAGTAGCACGGCGGCGCCCAGGGTTTAGATCTTTTGTTTTGCTGCTGTTCCTGTATTATGCAATATCACTTCTGTTTATAAATAAGAGCAATCTTGCATCAACACTTGCACTTTCCAAGAGCCCCCCCCCCCTGTCTACTCTCCTCTTCTCAGCTTCCCCCCCCTCTCGTCGCGCCTTGAACACGTCCCGTTCCCTGGAGAGGCCTCCATCTCTGGCACGCGCTGCAATCCTTCCTTTACCCCGGCGGAGGCGGACCAGAAACCAGAATGAGAACCGCGCCGATTTCTTAAGCCATTAATGAGGCGTCCGTCTCCGCGCTGTCAGCCGCGCAGCCATTTTATAAAGAGCAGATGAGAGCGACGCCACGTCCTCCATTCCAGTGAGACCCGGGGGACGGCGTCGAGGGGGGGCTCGGACGAGCGTGATGAAGGGAGCGATTAGCAAAACACACAAGATGATGGACGGAATGTTGCACATTGGTAACACATTCACCCCCAGTCACAGATCTGGGTTTAATCTATCGTTATTTTGCTCACCATGCCACCCCAGTTCAGACATGGCCATATGCAAATCAGTCTTGACCCTGTGCCTCATGGAAACAGTCCAGCCCGAACTGCCAAGCCATGTCTTCCCTGGACCGGAATCAAGCATCCTAGGACCGGTTTCGGCGTATTACCCCTCTTCAGCCAGGATAGCCTGACTCCAGTGGCGTAGTGAGCACGGGACCCACGTATGGGCATACCCTTCCCACATAGGGCGAACAGCAAAACACACAAGATTAGAGCACGTCAGTCTCTGAGCAAAGAAATCAAGCGCGGCTGTGAAGAGGAATTAAAACACGGGGGCCAAGATGACAGAGTTGAGAGGGAGAAGGGAGGGACAAGAAAGCAAAATGATAGGTAGAAAAAGAACTAAGTGAAGGAATAGAAGAAGGAAGAAACGGAAAGAGAGAAGACAACAGAGTTGGGGAGGGGAGGTGCGAGATTGAGAGGAACTAGAGGAAGGAAGATAAAGGAAAGTTGAGTGAGGCAGAGCAAATACAGTAATTGGAGAAGAAAGGAAAATACAGCGCCCAGAAGCCAAAGAGAATAGGGGAGAAAAGGAGACGAGAGAGAAATGAGCGGGTAGGGCCAGCTAGGATGAACAAGACCAGCAAAGAAGGAGGGAGAGGTGTAATGAAGTAAGAAGTAAAAGAAAAGTGGTATGAACATAAGAACAGATGGAAGATAGAGGGCAGAAGGGAGGGGGTAGAAAAACAGATTGATTGAGAGGTAGAGAATGAGTGTCAATGGATGAGATCAGAGAGAATGAGGAAAAGAGAGGAGAGAAAAAGTCAGAGAAAGGCGAGAGAGCGCGCTGTCCGCAGCAGTGGTAGTTAACTCGGGTTGATCCAAATCAATAAGCATTGACAAACTCAAGTCAATACTGTTGGATGAAATTGTCAGTAGGTAATTACTTGTGGAATACTGTGCTGTCTTAATGGTTACTGAGAGCGCGTGGCGTCTGAGGTCTAACGCCCTACTGAATTCTATGTAACGTGAGAGATAGCTCAGCTGTGTCGTCACAGAGTTGTACAACGAAATCTCCTCGCGGTGTCATCAGTGAGGGGCGTCTGATCGATGGAATCCTGCTGCTGACTTCCTTAATGATGTTGTTACCATAGCGATAGCACTGCTGTCTCAGAAACTACTGAAAACTGTTCGATCGAAGAATAGCTCTGCTGTATAGAAGGGCTTCCTGTCCGCTGTTCTTCCTAAATAATAATTGTTCTTTTGGCTTTTATTTTGATATTTGCATCCTGAAGGACTGCTGAGACTTTGAAGCAGCCTGCAGCGAACAGGAATTAATCTCTGTCCATCAGTCTCTCGGTCAGGTTTCTTGTCAAATAAAGCTGGCTAAGTCAAGCAAAACCAGCGGAGCCACCAAGTACTTAAGAGGCCTGTGTAATTGAATGCTCTTGGCTGACAAGTTCGAAAGACAATACCAAATCTGCTTTTCATCATTTCGAGATCGATACGCGGATTACTGATCATTACGGAAATATGACCTAATTTCAATTAGCGCGTTTAACGGCAACAACAATTGTGGGTTGAAGTGCAGTATGAAACAAGACGGTAATGTTTGTGACGTGTGGCCGTGAAAGGGAGTTGTGTGGAGAGAATGTGGAAAAGAGGGGAGAGAGGAGAGAAAAACAGTCAGAGAAAGGCGAGAGAGAGAGCGGTCAACTTGTATTGAAGTTGTCACCCTGGTAGATATGCATGTTACACGTGAGGCAGTCTCGCTGGCAGTGACCGAGCACGTGCGAGAGGAGGCAGCGAAGCGCCAAGTTTCCCAACGCAGCCTTCATTTTTGCAGGGTGGTGGTAAGGACCTGAGAAGAAAAGGGAACAAGACAAACACTTTATCTCTCAGCAGACATTTACAGTGATTCAGCAGACAAGTTGTATGTCAAAATATTGGGGGAAAAGTATCGATCTGCACATATCGACTTCAGAGTAACAAATGCCGCTGTATTCTCAAATTAAGGATACTTACGGAAGTCTAGAATTACTATTCTAACTCCACATCTATTTACCTTGCTAAATCAGTGCAGATCGGTATTGTGGGGTAAACAGATATGCAAGTTGATTTTCAAAACTCAATAATTTAGTACTATGCGGCTGATGCACAATCCCACTCAGAGCCACAGGAATTATGTGATTGTGCAGCCACTGCGTTTTCCGCATAGATTATGGCCACATAATCTATTATTTGCTGCATAATCTGGAAATTTTAACAACAATTTTTTGTTTATAGCTCAAGCGATTAAAAAGTTAATAAGGGAGAGTATAAAGGGAGTGGTGCGCGCGCAGCTGTCGCGTGGCGATAGTGAAAGTAATTGCGATCGGGATCAAGCGCGGCGAGCGATGCGCTTAATGAGCATGTGGAATGCCATATGTAGCCGGCGGTAGCATTTTTTTTAAGCCCTTACAAAAAGTCTCGCAAGACAAGCGCATGCGCTGGGTCAGGCGAGACCTAAAAATGACACTTGCCATTTTTAGGTCGAGGACTACCGGTCTGCCGAAAGGCAGAACTGGAAGTCGGAGATTTAATGACTTGGAGAAGAGGGGCTTGAACCAGCCCCTCTTCTCCCCTGTTCTCCATTGGCTGGCCTCGTAAATGCTGGCCAGCCACTGGAGAAGAGGTCAGTCACTCTGATTAGGCCCCGTCCTTTTCGGATCGGGGGCGTGTTTTTTGCGAGAAGTCTCAAGGAGGAGACAACAGCAAAACACGCCCCCGAATCCGAAAAGGACGCTGCGTTTCTCCGAGGCATTTCTGCTCTGCCTCGGAGAAAGGCGGTGCTGTCTTCCGGTGCCCTCGGCTTGTTTAATTCGGTATTTCTCTTAGCTGTTTAAAGGCTTGCATACGAATTTGATACAAGTCATGGTAAGCGAGGCCCGCACTGTTTGCTCCTGTTAGTGAGATTAATTGAGGGCTCGTCCTCTTGAGAAAGCAACAATTAGAAATCGGGCTCGTGCATGAATCGTAGTAACGATATTAACCCAGACTGGCTGAATGGCTGAATACACATGCAGAGCGAAGGGGTGAGATCTGTGGGGGCTAGAGGACGAGGTATACCAGGGGTTTCACTATTCTTGCCTGTTTACTTGAAAAAATGTGACGTCCGTAACCACTGTTGAAAGCAGGGATTCCATTCTATGGGAAGGCGGTCTGATCTCCAGAAAGCATCCAGTGCGGTTGGGTGAACGCGATACGCACCCTCGCCGCCAGGCCCATCTCGTGGAGGGCTGGTTGGTGGATACATCTGTTTCAGGGAGGATAGAATTAAATTCCTGTGGATCCTGGTCTCCTTAAAAGCCGGGGATATTGCTGCCGGGGCGAGATACAAACTCGCTTTCTGGGCTGCCTGGGGCAGTTGGGGACTTTGTTTAAAATACTTTTATTTAGGGCAGAATGCTGACGGTTTTGTGCCACATGATTGCACTGTGCCAGGAAGTGCTAATTCGGCACTAGCGAGCCCCTCTTCCACAGTCCGGTCAGCCCGCGGCTGCGCTGAAGCAGCGAGGTTGGGAGGGGGTACCTCCATGGCAGAGCGTCTGCCCCCTGGATTCTAATTGTGTCTTTGAGTTGGCGGGATATGTCGGGCCGCCGAGAGGCGCCCTCTCTCTCCCAGAGCGAACCTCACATGGTAGACGTGGGACTGCTTCCGCGCTGTTGACGTGCAACTGCTGCCACGGGACTCGCATTTGTGCATGTCTTACTTGTGCTTCCAGTGCAAATCCTTTGTATGTAATCGCATATGAGAGATACTCGGCCTAAAAGCACCATGCAGACACATGCAGGCATTGCAATGCAAATCAATGCGCACGGTCACCACATTTCTGCTGTCTGCGCTCTAGCCCACCCTGCAAACATCTGTGTGTGGCGTGCACTAGTGAATCTTTTAACCTCTTTTTATAATTTTTTTTCCATTAAAAAATTATTAAATTATGTATTACATGCAACCTGCAACGACGGTACGACGGTTGATACTCCTACAGACCTGACTAGCCAAGAGCATTAGTTCATGGCAGGCGCGCAACACCCATTGGACTCACAGGGCTTCAGCCCCCCCCCCCCCCCCCGTCGTGTGTGGCAGCCCGGGATGAGACCGCTTCCCGGGCAGACACAAAGCCGCGCCCGAGCACTTCACAGGTCTTTAAAAGACCATTTACATGTTAATGAGGCTTCACTGTTGTTTCACCCCTTCTAAGAGCCCCTGCAGCTCCACTCTGCCTATTTTCAGCCCCCCCACCCCCGAAATCAGCGCCACTCTGCTGACTGTTTAAGATTCAGCCCCCCCCCCGGAATTTTTGCTTAGCCCCCCCCGAAATTTGGCTCTAGTTGCGCCTCTGGTTCATGGAGACGTTATAATACACATACCACGGGTATAGCACTCCTTGAATAGCAGCGCTCCACTTCTGTAGCAATCCAGGCGCCCCTGCTTCTTTGTAAGATTTATGGAAGTAGTAAAACATTTTTACACAGTTCGGAAGCTCAGGTTGAACAATAAAAGTGAAGCTGATAGAACAGTTATCTTTAGGCTTGAAGGAAATGTTCTCTTTAATATTACATTTTCTTATCACCCTGCCAGCCCCGTGCAGATAGTAACTGTTCTCATGTGCGTCGCTGATTATTTTTCAATATGTTCTGTCGTCTGAAATCTGCTGCAGTCTTTACAGTTTTTCAATCTCAGGTCTTCTCCATCAACAGACCAGTTCATTTTGTTGTCTAAAGACACTTTGTATACACAGCGCCTTTATAGGGTTAGAGAAGTAGACTTAAAACGTTTTAATGCCACGCCCCCTAGTGGGAAAAAAAACAGCAGCACCCCCTCAACATTTTCGCAATTATTCTATTTAACTAGCAATGTTTAAACAATGTAGTTAAGTTATGTTACCGTTTTAAAAATGCAATCAAATACATGATTGCCAAACCTAGTATTCTGGTCAAGCGGGCCTTACTAGCGTGTAAACGTATCCACCGTGTGATTATTGGGGGTGGGGGTTTTGAAGAATTTTTGGAATCACTTTCCTTGCAGAAATTGGGTGGATATTTTGTCCCTCATCAGTACAAGGAAGGGTAGAGGTGTGACATTGCTAGTTCCAGGGGCCTAGTTATCAATAGTGCACAATTTGCAAGTCAAAACACACGGGCCCAGAGGACTGAGGGGCCCACTGCAGGTCAGTTATAGTATTTTTCTTTTTTTAACTTCCAAACTAGGGCACTGGAGGCCCATTTCCCTATTTTGCATTAGGGGCGATGGCACCCTTGCTTCGCTACTGTTCGGCCTTGCCCCTAGGGCATAGACTCAGGGTTTCAGCTCTCAATGCCTTCCAACCTACCAGTTTTTCTCCCTACTTTTGAAATGCCTTAAGCAAATTATGATAGATTTTTTTTAAATGACAGATATTTCTGAGAGTTTTATTCCCTATGTGTTTTATGGGTTATCAACATTTTACAGTTTTTAAGAGTACGACACATCCTGTCGTCTATATAGATATTAGATGTGGGACCCAACCTGGTCCAGGATCGGATGCAGCCTCTGCGAGCATTGGACATAGTGTTTACTCTGGGGGCCCTCACTACCAAAGGTAACCTTAACTGAATCCTCGCTTAGGCACAGTTTCATGTAGGAAACATCAAACGTGACCAAGCGGGTCTAATTATGGGAGATGTGATGGAAGGTGGAGCAGTTTTCATTCATTAGTGTGCCAAGGGTACAGATTCATAATAGAGTTAAACAATTCTGGACTGTATCAAATTTGCATTTTTCTGAAAGGTCACCCCCAGATTTGTTGCCTCTCTGTGCACTTTGACCGCTGCTAACTAGTTATATAGTGTCCTTGCATCCCAATTAAAACATGTGCTGTACATTGAAACTCTTTATTTTGCCTATGTAACTTACCTATAAGTCCATTGTAAATGGTACCTAAAGTGTATCTGGGGCATGGAAAGTTCAACGTCATACATGGGCTGCAGTGTATTTTCACACCACCCACATAAGTGACTTAACATATTTCGGCCAGCAGTGCCACTGTTCGCTGCCTATGCTGCAGTTTAAATGCACTGCAGTACACTCAGAGTGATAAAGATACTTGTCATTTCCAAGGTAGAAAACTATTACTATATAGTTTTTCAGGTCAAACAAATAGCTTTCAGCCCCAGTAATGTGTTTGATAAATCAGGGTGGACAATGAGGACTTATTTAGGGTGGCAATGATTCCAGGTTCTGTCTGCGAGGACGGAGGGCATGGAGGAGGGAGTGGCTCTCATGTTAATGGGAGGCATGCATGGAATTGTTTTGGCCACCTTGAGGCTGTTACTTAAAGAACTAAATGCAGGTAAAAACCATTTATACCTAAATGCACTGCAGTGACACATGACAAACTGCCTTTGCTATGTGGAAAAAAGCTATTTTTATATATAACCATAAATCACCCGTAAAGTGTGCCTAGTTAGCCCATAGATCAGGGTGCTAATATATAATAAAATTAGGGTACACCACCTATTGGGGTTAGTGTGCCCTCACAGTTAAATAAAAGTCAAGTGCTGTTTAAGTCAGTTGGCTGAACTTCACTTTTCTCGTATAGGTTTGAGTCGGATCAAACTCTTTTTTTCCCATCTCCACTGAGGAACGGGCAAAACAGTAGTTTTCTGATTATTTTTACAATCTGACTTAATGATGAAATCAAATTTTAGATAACTTAAGCAGAAAATTACCTTTATAAAAAAATTAGTTAAGGCTGCCTGAGCCAGAATTGATTTAAAACCAGTTCTGCCACCTTCAGTGCTGAATACAAATCCTTGGCTGGGAGACTTAACCACCCTGACTCACAGAGCATTGGCTTGCTCTTGGGCCAAAGAAAGGCCAGTGGGTGTTAAATGCGGATGCTGCGCTTTGCCATGCCTATCACTCTCCTGTACCGGTTACTAAGAGGAATCGCATCTGGTCCAAACTTAATATTGAGGAGTTAAAGGATGCTCCTGAAGTCTCATACGCAAGTCTATCATAATCATCACAGTACAAAGAACCACGCGTCTACACAGCACGCAGTGCTTCCATAGGGAAAAGCATACCTGTCATCTGAATGTCAACATGTGTATTCTGGGGAAAAATAGCATTAACTCCAGTAACAGTCCCAGTCGGCTAAGAATAAGGGCTGATTATAAAGGGCCCATCCAGCAGTGAATCCTGCACTACACACATAAATCCCCACGCGTACGAGGACCTGCTCAAGAACTTGCTATGTGAATTGTAAATAACAATGCCGTTTCTTTAAATGTTTTAATAACAAAAACATAAACAAAAATAATGTCATGAGCAATGCCAATAGCTCTAACTTTACCAATGCCGAGACCATTGCATTGTAAATGCTTGTTTAAAACTGGTGTGTATCGTCTTGAGTTGTGTTTTCATTTATTAATCATTGTGTGTATTTGTAATTGTCTTACACTCCTCTGTGTTAAACCTAAGGCTGCTCGACCATACTACCCCCAACAGAGCACTTTTGGATTGCATAGTGTAGGAAGCTGGCACTGTATATACTGCACTAAAGTCTGGTATAGTGTGCACAGAATCCAGTGGATTCCCAAAGGCTCACGGAGGTAAAGTAGATAATACCTTACTCTCATTTATGGTAGTGTGGTTGAGCAGTCAGGCTTATCAGAGGGTAGTGTTAAGCATTTGTTGTACACACTCAGGCAAGAAATGATGTCACACACTCGGACTGAATCCAGACCAAATTTTTGTTTAAAAAGTTATTTTGTTGTTTCATTTCTAGAACCAAGATTTACTTAGTAGCAGGTAAGTTAAACTCTTCATACAATGTTACATTTCAAAATACAGTGGGCACTAGTTTTGTAGGAACATTCAGATTACTTTTGCAGTTGAGAAAACGGTTGGTAAACTGTTCAGAAACATGTGACATTACTTTTAGATTACTTTCAAATTACTTCGAGATTACTTTTTTAGTTTGGCATGAAACACACTCCTACTCAGTTTAAGCAAAAACAGGACATTGATAAACAGGTAAACTCTTGTGAAGGCACTAAATTACTTTTTGTTGCAGTACAAGACAGTTAAACAGAAGAATTTTAAGAGAAACCCCACCATTCAGTCCTATGGAGAAAACGAAGTGTTAAGTTTCCAGGTAAGTAAACGATTTTAGGATTTGAGTTTTGGGGTTGTAGAACCACGTTTCCCCAAAGTTCAGATTGGCACTCAAGGAGCAGCACTAGGGTGGCTGGGTGCAGAGTGCAGGGCGCCAATGTTAGCCAATAGAGCTAGCAGGCATCTTGGTTGTGGGCTGCTCACAGGCAGGCCACTCAGTCTCGGGACTGGAGCTCCTGGGCTAAGGTAAGCACAAAGGGGGCCCCAGGTTGGCACCAAGTCCACACCACCAGCAGCGCAGGGGCCGCCGGGTGCAGTGTGGTCAGGAGGTGACGGGAGCTCAATGCTTTCCCATAGAGAATGTTGGTTGCAGAAAAGGACTGCAGGTTGGAGCTAGAAGACTCAATGAAGGTAAACGACTGGAGGATGAAATTAAAGAGTTGCTGGACACTGTCGGTAGGGCACCTCAGGACTCAGGGGTTGCACGTGTAGGGCTACCTTTTGTGTCGGTTTCTTCTCACTGGTTCCTGTTGCTGTCGGCGGGACCCTTCAGAATGAGGCTGAAGGTATCGAGTAGAAGGTCAGTAGAGCTTGTCCAATGCTAGATACCAGGTCAGTATCGCTGGGGTGTTGGGCCACTCTGACTTGGGCCATGGACATGGATTGCAGAGTGGTGAGGACTCGCAGATCCGGCTGGATCTGGAGTCCGCTCTTGAGTTGGTGCTGGACAAGTCCGTTATCCATGGGAGATCAGAGGTCTTTAGGAAGGCAGGGCAGGTCCCCGGAGTATTAGAGGCTGCTGGCTGCAGGACCCGCCGGTTTCAGCTAGCAGGGGTTTCAGAGCAGGAGACAGGCTGGTAGGGCTGGAGCCAAAGCAGTTGTCGTCTTCCTCTTCTGCAGCATGGCGTTTCGGTCCCCTTTCCTCTTGTGACGTTGACTCTGAAGAGGGGTGTTACAGGGGTGGGCGTTGGGACCAATGGGTCCCTTTCCTGGAGTGTCTACACCACCTAGAATGCCACTCTCCAGTGGGAGGGGGGCATAGACCTCTTCCTGATTGGATGGGTTCTCCCATCTCCAAGATAGTGGGGACTGAGAGGTGGCCTTCACTTCGCCTCCCCACCCGAGCGGTGGGGTTGGCAAAGGTGGGCACACCTCCCTTCTTGGTTAGGTTTCCTGCCTCTTTTTGTGCCCAAACTCTGGGTCAGAAGCGGTGAGAGCCAGTTGCTGATAGCAGCAAAAGGATCGGGGCAGCTAACAAAGGTGGCAGGCCTTTGAAGCCCTCTCTTTGAGGACCTCTGCTCATCCTGGGGGAGGAGGCATGTCTGCCCACGATGTGCTTTGTTTCCAGACCCAGAGAGCGGAGGGCTGTCTACCCAGGGGTCCATAAACCTGTCTGGTGGTGGTAGATGGCTGAGAGCCAGTTGGGAACCTCACCAGAGTTGCTCGTTTTTCAGGGGGCATCTCTAAGATGCCCTCTGAGTGCATTTTTCATTAAATTCCACACTGGTATCAGTGTGGGTTTAATATGCTGGGAAGCTTAATTCCAAACTTCCCTGACTTCAGTAAAGCCATCATGGAGCTGTCGAGTTTGTATTGACAAACTCCCAGCTCATGCCTTCAAAATGGCTTTGCTGCTCGTACATTGCCTGTGAATGGCACAGACACTGTAGGGGCATATTGCTCTTGCAGCTATGCCCTCACCTGGGTACGGTGCAACCTGCCATTCGGGCTGTAAGGCCTGCTATAGGAGTGACTTACCCATGCCACGGGCAGTGTTGGTGGCAGCGGCAGGGGAACCGGGCGTCCACACGATGTTAAGGATGGTGATAAGTGCCCCAAGAGCCAGGTAGGTGCTGCTCTGCGCTCAAATCACGCTTGTCTGCTTCTGAACGTTGTCCCCAACAAGCAAAAAGGTCAAAGAGTCGTAATGGAAAAAGCCACAGTAGTCCGCCAGAATCCAAAGAGCATGGTCATGCAGAACAGCAAGTAGGTCAAGGAACCGTAACAAGAGACGACAGAGGTGAGGGGTGGGAAACATGCACAGTTCACACGTGTGAGGCAGTTAAGAGCCAGTGCGACGCAGCTGCCAGGCAGCTTCCTTCCTAGGTTCTTCCTCAGGCTACCTACCTGCCTACAGGCTACAAGGCCTTCTGAGGGGGTGGCTTACATATAACGCATGCAATGACTTTGGCATGGCACACAGTGTGCCATGTCTTGTTTTCACTCATGGTTTGCACCTTGACACGCAGTCTGCAATGTCAGTCTGCATGCAATTTGTATTGGGGTCCCTTAGGCTGGCATAATACATGCTGCAGCACTTATGGACCTCTATAGTACCCCATGCCCTAGGTACCACGGGTACCACTTACTAAGGACTTACAAGGGTGATAGTGTGTGCCAACTGTCTGACTATTAGACTATTTTCCCTTGTTTTACGGAAATAACACTCTTGTGAGGGCAGGTTAGCAGGATCCCAGTGCACATCAGTCGAAAAACAGTACTAGTGGCAAAAAGTGCTGTTGACTATGACAAAAAGGGGCACTTTCCTACAACTCCTACTCATCACCCTGTAATGGGCCAGACGGATATTGTATTCAGAGCTTCTAGAAATGTCCAGAGGACAAATCATACCAATCAGAGCAACACAGGACATGCTAACAATGCAAAATGGAAGAGTGTGCCCCCAAGAGCCAGCCACACTTGGCCTATCGACGTGAGTCTCGAGCACTTCGGATTTTGGTTCAGCTTCTCTCTTCCCCCAGGACAATGGAGGTCTGAAAGAGGCTAGAAAGGCAAGCACTAGGAATCACGAAAATCTAGAGACCAGGAGAGAGCACGGCTCGGTGCTAACATACCTCTACAACTAATGGACAGAGGTCTGACCTACACATCACTAAAGCGCCATTTGGCCTTCATAGTCAAAAGCACCAGAGCAACGAAAGGGAGCAGCCTCTGCACAATGCCGGTGGTGAAAAGAGTCCTGGAAGGATCAAAGAGGTTGGCGGCACCAATTCCAATGTGGAACCTGGACTTGGTACTCATACAGCTGATGACAGAAATTTGAGCCCATGCACTAGACGGAGCTGACTTTCTTAACCTTAAAAACGACATTCCTAATAGCCATCATATTGCTTTTCATAGTCAGCGAGCTAAAGTGATCACCATCCAGGAGCCATGCCTCCAAATCCACAAGGATAAAGCTGTTGTATGAGCAAACCCTCAATTTCTACCAAAGGTAGTCTTGAAATTTCACTTCTATCAAAGCATCCAACTATCTGCTTTTTTTTCAGGATCCCAAGTCTTAGGCCGAAAGGGCACTACATACCTTGGACGTGCGAAGAGCACTCATGTACTACCTACTTGATACAAACACAATTTGAAAAGGGAACCAATTCTTTGTCTTCTTCACCAGGTCAAGCAGAGTTATGCCGGTAATGAAGGGAACAATTGTACGAGTGATAGTGAAAACTATCCAAACCTGCTACCCACAAGCAGGATCAACTTTGCCCTCACATTCCAGGGCACAATCAAACCGAAAGAAGGCTGCAGCCCTAGCATTCCTGGCAAACGCACCCATTAGCGACAACTGCATGGTTGCAAAATGGTCATCCACACATACCTTCACGAAACGCTGCTGTGTAGATATCGAGACAAAGAAAGAAGCACAAGTAGGACAGAGGGTGCTACAATACCCGTTTACCAATTCAACCACATTTTAAACCATCCTTCCCAAGTAGCCAAACACTGCTCCATAATGTGATGCACAGCATATGAATCCAGAGAGGATTCTTGCTGTAAAACGAAATGGTAACTTGCCAGTAGGAGTAGTTTTGCAGCCTGAAGTGTTTTCGGGAATCACATGCACCCACCCGCCTCTCCGGAAATGGGGGAAAGCAAACGGGCAAAGTGAACAACACTTCCAAGCGAGGAAGGTGCCAACTAGCAGAAGAGAAAAAAGAATGTGATGATGGTGACCATGCACAGGAACCTCTGGGGTGCCGTCTGATGTCACACAGGTGATGGACTTACCACCAAGCGTTGGTTGACGATGTCCACATACAAAAAGGAAGACAAGATATGATTCCGGACCAAACCAGTAGATGGTGGAATAAATGCACATCATGCGAATCCAGAAAACTCTTCAGGCTGCATAACTTACTCCTAGTGGTGAGTAACCATTTCATTTGGATGTGTAGTAATATGTAAAACCATAGAACCTTAAGAATGTGTTTGCTTTTTCAGAGGACTTAAGTCCTATTCCTCTTTGAAGGGTCAGCAGTGGCTGAACACTGATATCATTGAGTGCTATTTGTGATGTCATGCTGCATGCGAGTTTCTAGACCCCCCCCCCCCCCCACCATAACCATGTAGAGTAAGGTTTGAGTGCTCAACGTCTCTCTCTAGGAGAGTGAAGTGCCCAAAGGGGGAGTACCTTTGTTCTCATCTAAAGTGCAACAGTATTGTGGTGAGGGACACTTAGTGTTAATCAACAGTACCTATGCAGCACAAGCCTAAGTTACCACAGACTGCTCCAGCGCTGCAAGAAAATGACTCGCAGCAATACAAGCAGAATAGGCACCGTATGACTAGGTTCATGGAGTGTTGAATGTCACCTTGGTATGGCTGTGCTCCGGGGCAGTGTCGCAACAATCCCTGACAGCCTTCTCACACCATTGTCGTCCTGAGGTCCCTTACTTTTCTGTACATACTAGAAAGTGGCTGCTGATTTCCTCCTTTCATGGTAATGTTTTTTCTTCTTTTTAGAGATCTGGTGAGTCTGAAGTAGTGGATGAAAAAGGCTCAATCTCCTCTGGATCCCTGTCTGCAACCAGTGCTCCAGTCTTTCAGGATGTCCTCATGCAGTTCCTGGACACTCAGGCTCCAGTGCTTAGTAAGTCATCAAGGAAACACTCCCTACATAAAATGTTACACATGTAGCTTATAGTAGTATATATTATAGTTAACTTGGGGCCAGTAGTAGGCATAAATAAATGTAAGCGACCACAAACAACTTCTGTTGTGATAATTGGTGGAAGCTTGGCATTGGATATAAGGTGGTGCGATTGACCAACGTTTAGTAGATTGGTGCTGGCCTTTGGTTAATTGTGTTTTACAAATTGAGACCCGACATTTCTCCTGCAGTGAGTCTTCAATAAGTTAATATTGTCTGAGTATGTCCTTTCCTTGTTGAGAGAATTTTTATTGCAAATAAATGAAAAGCTGTTTTAGAAACCCTCAACATTTTAGTGAAGCAAATGCGATCACACATTCGCCTGCCTGCTACTTTGTGTAGACAGACATGATGGCATCTCTTCCAGAGGAGGAACACCTGCTGCAGAACTGGTTTTCCAGAAGGTGTGACTCATTATCCGGAGTTCACGGAGGGGTGTTCTCGGAGCTCCTCTTGAGGGAAGAAGGATTTTGCCATCTTGGTTTAGGGTAGAAAGGGGCATGCTGGGAAAGTTTAGTGACCAAACCCCCAGAAAGTGATGTCATTTGGAAAGTGTTGACCCATGGAAAAGGTAACCCCCTTGGCTAGTAAGTCCTCTCCTCCCACGAACATGACAACAGTGTAAAAGTGGCACCCCAGAGACACAGTCCTCAGCTACTGGACTGGATGACGGACAGAAGAAGGCTGCCCTGCTGCTCCCTGGATCTAGCACAGAGGCTGCTCAGTGGCAGGACTGTGCCTGTGTGAGAAAGTGGCTCTGTATATACTGTTCCTTAATAGGTACAGGGTGTACAGAGTCCACAGTCCCCCAGGCTTTGACAGAGGTTTAAGTTAGATATAACCTCACTCTCTAAAGTGGTAGCTTGGTCGAGCAGTAAGGCAGTATCAGAGGACAGTGTAAAGCATTTGTTGTACACACTCAGTCAGCAAATGGTCTCACACACTCAAGAACTGAACTCTAGGCCAGTGGTTCCCAAACTGGGGTCCGTGGACCCCCAGGGGTCCTTGACACATTCCTAGGGGGTCCGCAGGCAGCAGTTTTAAAAGCACTGCAAAGTTTCTTTTATAAACAGCAGTTTTGGAGCAGCAATAAAAGTGTCAAGCTAAATCTAATCTAGAGATTAATGTACCTGCTGTAGAGACATTGGGGTTTTGTCCAGTGGCAGCTTTGACTCATCTTAGGAAGTGCTGATGGTTGATATGCCTGCTGCAAAGAATGTCCACCACGCATTTTTTTTTAAAACAGTATTTTGTTTTGTGCATAACTCAGTGGGTTCCTGCTTTTGCCACAGAGATTCTTTTGTTATGGTGCAGTTCACAAGTTTCAATCGTAGTCTAGCACAGTGAGCTATGAACTGCCATCAAGGAGCTGCTTGCAAACTGCAAGGTACAAGTTAGTAGGTCATGCTTTTTCCCCGTCTTTCATTATCCAGATGCTACTAGAAAGGTTTGTTTGGGTAGAAATAAATCCTTATTATTAAAGTCAATGCTAACCCCTGTGTTATGTTCTGAATCCTAAGTTTGTGCTTCTCCAGACCAAGCACTCATAAAAAATGCCTACCAGTATGGATGACAAGTGAATCCTACACCTTTAGTCCCCTTTGCCTTATGTAACATTTTCTAGTCACTGATTTACTCACATATGATTGTCTCTGTATGTGTGTGATGTAAAGTGCTTTGACAGCCTACAGTGATGTGAGAGGTGCTATAAAACAAATTAAATACATATGACAGTGGGGCTAGGAGAGATGAGAGGCACTGTTGGAGGGTAGTAGTGAGGAAATTACTGAAGATTGTCAATCTTTGAAGATTGGCAAAAGATTGTTGTATACTGGTGCATACTAAGGTCATTGTTTATTATGCTTTAATAGTGAATACAATTTATTATATAATGAAAAATGTGTTGTAAAATACACCCTTTCCCCCCAATTTTTCTGTTGGTAAAAATGACCCTTTGCAGAGGTCAGGCTCACTCGCTGCACTTGGTGTGCACTGTACGGGGACTGGTCTGACATTTGCCAGAGCAGCTTTAGGTGTCCAGTCCAGCCTTGGAATGAGCAGGAGCCTCTGGCTGTGAAATAAAACCAAACAATGAAAAGTTAACCGTGAGATGCAGCACCAACCTTCCCATTAGGATTTTTCAATTTTTGTGAAAATTTGTAATATAAAAATACTAAAATCTTTAGTAATTCAAGTCGTCTTTGTTTGATGTGCACACGTGTGAGTTTTTTTCCCTTTGAATTACAGTTTTAATGTTTGCGATTTAAATCCCCCAAATTGCTTGGGGGTCCCCGGCTTCCAGTAGTGACTCAATGGGGGTCCTCGGGAGTGAAAAGTTTGGGAACCACTGCTCTAGGCCAATGGTTTATATATAAAAAAAATATATGCTTGTTTTATTTTAGAACCAACACTTGGATTTAAAATATACTTTCTCAGAATGAGATGTTTTATATAAATACTTTTGCAATATGCAATTGACTTTTGTAAACAGTTACAAGTGGTTGCAATAGGCAACTCTATTTTAAACACAACAATGCATTGAGCTCAATGGAAATTTCAAGTTATTTGCAACAGATTACTTTTAGAATTCCAGGACTGGATCCTAGATTCAGTCCTGGGTCAGTACTTAGAATCAAGTGATGAAAGTCGACTTAATTACTGTAATGATTTTGAAACAATATTTAGCTATTTTAAAAGTTGACACTTAGAAAATATTTCAAAGAAAACAGTCAATGATTCCCTACGGAAGAAAATTCAAGTTGCAGGTACAGTATGTTCTCGTTACTTTTGTAATCTGGTACTGGGTGCCTAGACTCAGTACTGGGACCTTTATCCAAAACTATTAAGTAATTACGTTTTCAGATATTATACGATTTTTAAAGAATATTTAAAGATTGCAGAAATGGACACTTAGAAGAAATTTCACAGAAAAACAGTCAATGATTTCCTATGGAAGAAAATTGGGTTACGGGTAAGTACAGTTGTGTTTTTCAGAGTCAGTGCTGGGCACCAAGATCCAGCACTGGGAGCTCACCTAAGAGCAGGTGAGTAATTTCGTTTTCGTTACTCGGCTGATCTTTGGGTAATATTTTAAGATTTGAAAAGTCCACACTTAGAAGAAATTTCAGGAAAAAGAAAGTCAATGTTACCCTATGAGGAAAATAGAGTTTGCGGCTTAAAGGTAAGTACTCGACTGGCAGAGTTGAGGTTCTGGGCATAGACTCAGGGGTCCCCCAGGGTCAGGTAGGTACAGTTGGTTCACCCTCAGCGACTCTAGGGCGGCCGGGTGCAGAGAGAGTTAGGCCCAATGTTATCCTATGAGGGATAGGGGGGGCCTTGGTTGGTGGGTGCTGACTGGCAAACCACGCGGCTGTGGGAGCTGGGTTCCTGGTCACTTACTCAGGGCAAGTGGGGAAGTAGGTAGGTGTAGAGTTTTCACTGCCAGGACCACTCGGGCGGCTGGGTGCAGGGTGCTTTTGAGCCTTCGGGCGCTCAATTGATTTCAATGGGAAATCTCTTGTTTAGAAAAAGACTGCAAGCTCGGGGACGAGGATTCTTCAGGTGCCACCACCACTTCGAGAGGTAAGTTGGGTAGTTGGAGGATAGGTAGGTACCCCGAGATTGGGCACAGGGGGCCGTGGGGCGCCGCGTGCAGGGGTGCCTTTTGGTGTCGGGAAATCTTACCCTCTGTTGATTGCGGTAGCGGGGCACCTTGTTCTGATGCTGCAGGCTTCTTCAGGAGTGTCGAGGGAGGTCCTTGGGTGCCGGACTTGGGGTCACAGTCGCCGTGGGGTCTTCCTCGTGGTCTTTGTTCACTCCGGCACTGGCCAGGCTTGGCTGGTGCAGAGTGTGCTGGGTTCGCAGTTCCGGGCTGCTGCCAGGGATTAGAGGTAGGTTTTGAGTAGAGCCTCTACTCATGGGCGTCCCAGGGGCTTGGAGCCAAAAGGTAGCCAGGTCCTCCAGGGTTTGTGAAGTTGCTGGCCCCAAGAGATGCCGGGTTGGAGCAGGAGCAGGTTCGAGGGTCGACAGGCCGGTAGGGCAGGGGCCAAAGCAGTTGGTGTCTTCCTCTTTTTAGCAGCTGCAGGGCAGGTCTTCTTTCTTCTTGCTCTTCTTTGTAGTTTGGAATCTGGAATCTGCGGAAGGAAGGTTCAGGGTGCCCCTAAATACTAGATTTAGGGGCGTTACAGGTAGGTGAAGGGCAGGGACCAATGGGTCCCTGTCCTGGGGTGGGTACACCCCCTATCCTGCCTCTCTCCTGTGGGAGAGGGGCAGTAGCCTAGTCCTGATAGGGTAGGGCTTCCCATCTTCAAGATGGCGAGAGCCCGGAGATGTGCTTCACCTCGCCTCCCCCACCTGAGGGATGGGGTTGGCAGGCTGGCACATCCCCTGTCCTTATTTGGGGTTTCCGGACAAAGCTTCCCGCCAGAGTGGGGGGTTGCAGTGGCCTGGGGAAGCTCAGAGGCGGCATGCCTTTGAAGCTTCCCCCTGCCCATCCTGGGGGAGGAGATTTAGCACCTCGCCCAGGATGTGCACTGTTGCAGGCCCAGGAGAGAAGGGGCTCTCCTACCCAGCGGTCCAGCAACATGTCTGCTGTGTGGCAGCCTAGGCAGCCTCAGAGCAGACGTGGATTGTAGGTTAGGTTTAAGGGGGCATCTCTCAGATGCCCTCTAGAGTGCTTGGTACATTAAATCCCACACTGGCATCAGTGTGGGTTTAACGTGCTGAGAAGTTTGATACCAAACTTCTCAGTCTTCAGTGTTGCCATTATGGTGCTGTGGAGTTTGTGTTTGAGGAGCTCTCAGCACCATGTACTCTTAAATGGCAGGAATGGACCTGGGTACTGTAGGGGCACAGGGCTCCTGCGCCCACACCATTGGCATAAGGCACCCAGCTAGAGGGGTGGCTGATGTATGCCATGGCAGTGTAGGTGATGGGCATGGCACACAGGGATGTGTGTCATGTCGACTTTGTTTTTGTCTTGCACCCAAACACTCAGCCTGCAAAGTGTGTGTGTGTGTGGTGTGTGTGTGTGTGTGTGTGGTGGTGTGGGTGTGTGTGGGTGTGTGTGGTGGTGTGTGTGTAAGTAAGGGTGTGTGTGTGTAAGTAAGGGTGTGTGTGTGTGTAAGTAAGGGTGTGTGTGTGTGTAAGTAAGGAAGGGTGTGTGTGTAAGGGTGTGTGTGTGTGTGTAAGGGTGTGTGTGTGTGTGTAAGGGTGTGTGTGTGTGTGTAAGTGTGTGTGTGTGTGTGTAAGTGTGTGTGTGTGTAAGTGTGTGTGTGTGTAAGTGTGTGTGTGTGTAAGTGTGTGTGTGTGTGTGTGTAAGTGTGTGTGTGTGTGTAAGTGTGTGTGTGTGTGTGTGTGTAAGTGTGTGTGTGTGTAAGGGTGTGTGTGTGTAAGGGTGTGTGTGTGTAAGGGTGTGTGTGTGTAAGGGTGTGTGTGTGTAAGGGTGTGTGTGTGTAAGGGTGTGTGTGTGTAAGGGTGTGTGTGTGTGTGTGTGTGTAAGGGTGTGTGTGTGTGTGTGTGTGTGTAAGGGTGTGTGTGTGTGTGTGTGTAAGGGTGTGTGTGTGTGTGTGTGTAAGGGTGTGTGTGTGTGTGTGTGTAAGGGTGTGTGTGTGTGTGTAAGGGTGTGTGTGTGTGTGTAAGGGTGTGTGTGTGTGTAAGGGTGTGTGTGTGTGTGTAAGGGTGTGTGTGTGTGTGTAAGGGTGTGTGTGTGTAAGGGTGTGTGTAAGGGTGTGTGTAAGGGTGTGTGTGTGTGTAAGGGTGTGTGTGTGTAAGGGTGTGTGTGTGTAAGGGTGTGTGTGTGTGTAAGGGTGTGTGTGTGTGTAAGGGTGTGTGCGTGTGTAAGGGTGTGGTTGCGTGTGTGTGGGTGCGTGTGTGTGGGTGTGGTTGCGTGTGTGTAAGGGTGTGTGTGTGTGTGTGTAAGGGTGTGTGTGTGTGTGTAAGTGTGTGTGTGTGTAAGGGTGTGTGTGTGTGTAAGGGTGTGTGTGTGTGTGTAAGGGTGTGTGTGTGTGTGTAAGTGTGTGTGTGTAAGGGTGTGTGTAAGGGTGTGTGTAAGGGTGTGTGAGTGTGTGTGTGTAAGGGTGTGTGAGTGTGTGTGTGTAAGGGTGTGTGAGTGTGTGTGTGTAAGGGTGTGTGAGTGTGTGTGTGTAAGGGTGTGTGTGTGTGTGTAAGGGTGGGTGTGTGTGTAAGGGTGTGTGTGTGTGTGTGTAAGGGGGTGTGCGTGTGTAAGGGGGTGTGCGTGTGTAAGGGGGTGTGCGTGTGTAAGGGGGTGTGCGTGTGGGTGTGCGTGTGGGTGTAAGGGTGTGTGTGTGTGTGTGGGTGTAAGGGTGTGTGTGTGGGTGTGTGTGTAAGGGTGTGTGTGTGTGTGTAAGGGTGTGTGTGTGTGTGTAAGGGTGTGTGTGTGGGTGTAAGGGTGTGTGTGTGTGTGGGTGTGTTGGAAAGGCGTTCGCCGGAGGGGGGTTCGATGCCCGTCTTGCCCACCCCTTTGACCCACCTCTCCCACATAGGCCGAACTAGGCGCGCACACCCTGATATACACTACGAACAGAGTGACACCACACGTATTCTTTGTAGGACGATAGGTCTTTTTTATCGATGATTTTCAAGGTATCTTTATGATCCAAGATGCAAGTAGTACAGCAGTGGCACGAAGTACCACAAATCGGTCGTGGGGAATGGGGGTAGCGGGACAGTCTTTCAAGATAGTGTCTCTACGAAATACCCTGCGGATAGCTCACAATCCTCGAGCTGGAGGGTGTCGATTCTCTGGGCGATCTCTTACCGAGTCGTCCTCAAGGGGAGCGCCGCGAGTCTCTCAGCAGGCACAGGTGGTCGGAGTTCGGGAGCCGCGATTCCGTCAGCAGGGCTCAGATGGTTCAATAGCTGGGGGCCGCGAGTCACTCAGCAGGCCCAGGTGGTTCAGTGCTCGGGAGCCGCGACCTCGTCAGCAGGGCTCAGATGGTTCGATAGCAAGAGGCCGCGAGTCACTCAGCAGGCCCAGGTGGTTCCGTGCTCGGGAGCCGCGACAGCGTCAGCAGGCTCGGATGGTTCCAGGTCTTCTCTGCCTTCGTTTCTCCGGCACCCCTTGTTATACTCCGCTTGCTCTTTGAAGTCCGGGGTCCTCGCAGAGGGGGGACTGGGGTGACGGAGGGGGTTCGGCGGGATTTCCTGCCGCTCACTTCTTTGGTCTTTTCAGGTAGGTCTGGGAGGGACCCCAGACGCTCGGCAGGGGAGGCGCCTGCTCCCCAGGGGCCTGGTGGCCGATCAAGCCTTCCCGGGGAAGGCGACCCGAGGTGTGACTGGGCTGGCGCCTTTGGGTCTGGCTCGAGGGTTCCCGCTCCCTCGGTCGGACATGCGTGGTAGAGTGTCGAGTCTGTCAGGGCTCTGGCCGGCCCTCGGATCTGAGTGGCTGGGGCGGCCGGAGTCGGAGATGTCGTGTCTTGAGGGTGGTTGCAGGTTGGCTGGATGATTGGGAGGGCAACGCCGTGAGGCCGGTCTCACACGCGTCCCCCCCAGCTGAAAGGCGTGGAGAACTACCCATCCACTGGGGGATTCTCCTCGCCGAAGCGGAAGAACCGGGACAGGCTGTCGGCGTTGGCATGATCCGCCCCGGGGCGATGTTCGACAGTGAAATCCATCCCTTGGAGAGAGATGGACCATCGTAGTAGCTTGGGGTTCTCCCCCCTCATCTGCATTAGCCACCGCAAGGGCCGGTGGTCCGTCTGTACTCTGAAATGGGTTCCGAACAAGTAGGGCCGTAGTTTCTTGAGGGCCCAGACTACGGCAAAGGTCTCTCGTTCTATAGTACTCCAACGCTGCTCTCGCGGCAGCAGCCTTCGGCTGATGAAGGCTATGGGCTGATCGATGCCCTTGTCGTCGAACTGCGAGAGGACGGCCCCCGATGCTGTGTTCGGAGGCGTCGGTCTGGACCACAAACTCTTGGGAGTAGTCGGGGGCCTTAAGTACGGGGGCGGTGCACATGGCGGTTTTCAAGGCGTCGAACGCCTGCTGGCACGGGGTGGTCCACTGCACCTTCTTCAGAAGCTTTTTGGAGGTCAACTCCGTGAGGGGCCCCGCGATACTACCATAGTTTTTAATGAACCTCCGGTAGTACCCTGTAAGGCCCAGGAAGGCCCGGACCTCCGTCTGCGTGGTGGGGGGCTCCCAGGACTTGATGGCGTCGATCTTCGGTTGGAGGGGGGCGACCTGGCCGCTGCCCACCTGATGCCCCAGGTAGACCACGGAGCCTTGCCCGAGCTGGCATTTGCTGGCTTTCACTGTTAGGCCGGCTTGGCGCAGGGCCATGAGTACTTGTCGGAGGTGCTGGAGATGCTCGTGCCATTGAGAGCTGAATACGGCGATGTCGTCAAGGTATGCTGCGCTGAACTCCTCGAGCGCGGCCAGGACCTTGTTCACCAACCGTTGGAATGTGGCTGGGGCGTTCTTTATCCCGAACGGCATGACCCTGAAGCGGAAGTGGCCATCTGGTGTGGAGAAGGCAGAGCGTTCTTTCGCTCCCTCCGTGAGAGCAATCTGCCAGTACCCGCAGGTCAGGTCAAAAGTGCTGAGGAACCGGGCGGCCCCCAAGCGGTCGATGAGCTCGTCGGCGCGGGGGATAGGGTGAGCGTCTGCCCGGGTGACCGCATTGAGCCCCCGGTAGTCCACACAGAATCTTAGTTCGGGGGCGACCCCCGGGGAAGCCGCCTTCGGGACCAGGACCACCGGGCTGGCCCAGGGGCTGTCGGAGGGTTCGATTACTCCAAGGGTGAGCATCTTCTGTACCTCGGTCTTGATGCAGGTGCGGACCCGGTCAGGCACCCGGTAGGCTCGGTGTCTCACAGGCGGGCTGTTGCCGGTGTCCACATCGTGGACACACCAGTCGGTGACCCTTGGAATGAGGGAGAAGAGGTCTGCGAATTGTCTGAGCAGCTGGCGGCAGTCGTCGGACTGTTGGGGCGTGAGGGTGGTTGAAAGTCTTACTCCCTCCACGGAGCCATCCAGGTCTTTAGCGCACAGGGGGTCAGGCAGGGGTTCGGTGTCTTCTTCCGCCCCATCATCGGTGGCCAGTAGCAAACTTAATTCCGTTCTCACAAAGTGGGGCTTGAGACGGTTCACGTGGAGGACCCGGAGGGGGTTCCGGGGGGACTGTACATCGACCAGGTACGTGACTTGGCTCTTCTGCTCGATCACCTTGAAGGGACCAGTCCATTTGTCTTGTAGGGCGCAGGGCTTCACCGGGGCCATGACCCAAACCTGCTGGCCCGGCTGGAACTCGACCAGGGTTGCGTTCTGGTCATACCAGCGCTTCATTTCTTCTTGGCTGGCCTCGAGGTTAGCCTCTGCGAGTTCTCTGAACTTCCTCGTCTGATTGCGGAGCGCCAGGATGTAGCGGAACACATCAGGGGGTGTCCCCCGGGGGCTTGTCTCCCAGCCCTCTTTGACCAGGCTCAGGGGCCCTCGGACGGGATGTCCGTATAGCAGTCCGAAAGGGCTGAACCCCAGAGACTTTTGGGGAACTTCTCGGTATGCGAACAGGAGGCAAGGGAGGAGGACGTCCCATTTCCGGCGCAGGGGCTCTTCGAGGCCCAGGATCATTCCCTTTAGGGTACGGTTGAAGCGTTCCACTAGGCCGTTGCCCTGGGGGTGGTAGGGGGTCGTGAACTTATACGTGACTCCGCACTGCTGCCACAGGGACTTCATGTAGCGGGATATGAAGTTAGTGCCGCGATCACTCACAACCTCGCGGGGAAATCCGACACGGGAGAAGAGCCCCATGAGAGCTCGGCCCACCACGGGAGCCGTCACGGTGCGGAGGGGGATGGCCTCGGGGTAGCGGGTGGCATGGTCCACCAGGACAGGGATGAACCTGTGGCCCTGGGCGGTCTTCGGATCCAGGGGTCCCACGATGACGATGTCGACCCGCTCGAACGGGGTACTCACAACGGGAAACGGTTGTAAGGGAGCTTTGCGTTTTCCGCCACTCTTCCCACTGCCCTGGCACGTGAGGCAGGATTTGCAGTGTACTTCTACATTCGCTCGCATCTTGGGCCAATAGAAGTGGGTAACCAATCGCTGATATGTCTTGTCTTGGCCTAAGTGTCCTGCCAAGGGTACATCGTGAGCCAGGCCCAGGAGGAAGCTCCGGAAACGCAGGGGTACCACCAGTACCCGGGCTACGCCTAGCTCTGGGGAGTTTTGCTCACTGTATAGGAGGCCATTGTCCCAATAGATCCAATGGGTTCCGGTTCGGTCACCGGCAGCCTGGGCTTCGGCTTGTTGTCTGAGTCCCACGAGGGAGGGGCAAATGGCCTGTTCCTGGCAGAATTCTTCCCGGGAGGGCCCCCCCTCACAGCGCCACTGGCCCATCTCGGGCAGTTCTCCGAGCTCAGTCAGGGCCTCCGGGGCGGAAGGTTCTGGCCCTTCTCCCGGGTTAGTGTCCTCTTCTCCCTCCAAAGGAGGGTTGTCCGCTTCTGGTAGAGTGTCCCGGCTCTCGGGGACAGTGTTCGGTAGGAGGGCCTCACTGCCCTCGGAGAGAGGCAATCGCGCGGTCATGGAGCGCGTGGTGGCGCAGACCCATTCTGGTAGGCCCATCATCTCCAGACGGGCTCTTCGTTCTACTTGCCCCCACGGGGAACTCTCCAGGTCGTTGCCCAGGAGGCAGTCTACGGGCTGTGATGTCCGGACCGCTACCTTCAGTTCTCCGGAGACCCCTCCCCACTCGAAGGGCACCAGCGCCATCTGGCAGAGGCTCTCAGAATTGTCGGAGGATACGACTGGACAGAGGGCACCGGTTAGGATCTGGTCTTCGGAAATTAGGCTGCGGTGGACCGCGGTGACACTCGCCCCGGTGTCGCGGAGGCCCTCGACTCGGTGGCCGTTGATGGTCACTTGCTGTCAGTATTTCTTTGTGTTGGCGGGCAAGGGTGTCCCGGGGACCATTTCTCGATCACCAAGGGAGACCAGGGCCATGGCCGCCGGTTCCCATTCTTCGGAGTCCTCCATCTCTTCCCCCAGAGCTACGGAGGCCATCTGCCGGGCCGGGGGGTTGGTCGTTGTGGTTCGCTGATACTGGGGACACTGGGGGTCATTGGCGTAGTGCCCGGGCCGTTGGCAGCGGAAGCAGGTGATCCTAGCTCGTGGACCTAGCCGTCCTGCGACTCCGGTGCTTGCTGGAGACGGGGCTGAACCCGCCGCTGGTGGGCTGCTGGGGGGGCTGGTTGAGGACCCCCCGGGGAAGTCTCTTGGTCGGCCGTGGTTCCCTCCGCCCCTCTGGCGGGGGGGGCCTTGATTGTGGCGGCAGTAGTCCCCCACGGGGCCTCGGGTGGCCCGGGTATTCACCCAACGATCAGCCTCAGCGGCCAGCTTCCGAGGGTCGGTGAGTTTGCTGTCCAGGAGATGCTGGCGCAGTTCTACAAAGCAGTTGGCCGCTAAATGTTCCCAGGCAATCAGATCAAACAGTTCTTCGAAGGTGGAGACCTTGCTGCCCTTGATCCACCCGTCCAAGGCTCGGCTGTAAAAGTTCACGTATTCTACCCACGTGGTGCCCGGTATCTTCTTACAATCTCGGAACCGTTGTCGGTACATTTCGGGGGTGAGTCCATACCGGCCCACGAGGGCTTCCTTCATGTGGCTGTAGGAGTTCATGACCGTGGAGGGCAGATCTAGCAGGGTGTCTCTTCCTTCGCTTAAGAACCGGCCCCATAGGCCAGCCCCCCAATCCTTCTGCGGGACTCGGTGAGAGGTCATGGCGACTTCATAGGCCTTAAACCACTGCTGGATATCGTCGTTCTTGTAATACTCTTTTACCACATCCTTGGGGATGTGGACTTTGGTTTCCCCGGTGGGAGCGGGTGGTGGATTCCTGGGGGGCTGTGACTTTTCGTTTTTAGCCCGCCACTCGATCTCCTTCAGGCTGCGTTCATGTTCTAGCTGGAGCTTCTTTTCGTCGTGCTCTCTTTGGCGTCTCTTCTCTTCGAGTTCCCCTTGTAGCCGTAACTGCTCGACGGCCAACTTCTTCTCTGCTAGTTTTAGTTCTCCCTCGATTTTTAGTTTTGCCAGTTCAAGTTCGTGGTTGCGGCTTCTCTCTCGGTCCTCTAGCTCCTCGGGGGACAGGTTCCCCTCTGGCCCGTTGTTTCTCGCCGGGATGCTTTGTGGTTCATGGGCAGAGTCTTCTTCCGTTTGGGTCGGGGGCGCCCCCGTCTCGACCCAGGTTTTCAATACTTTCTGGAAGTCTTCCTTTGTGCTTAATCCGGTGGTAGCGATGCCAAGGTCTTTGCAAAACTGTTTTAATTCTCTATGCGTGTAATAGTCCAATTGATCCTCTCGGAACGGTGAGCTTATTTCGGTACCTGCGGCACCCAGGGAGGTTTCTCCTTCCATCTCTGTTTGGTAGTGTGTCAGTCGTTTACTGCACGCTCTCTTTCGGTGTCGGCTCGGATCCCGTCGTCTGCCACCAAATGTTGGAAAGGCGTTCGCCGGAGGGGGGTTCGATGCCCGTCTTGCCCACCCCTTTGACCCACCTCTCCCACGTAGGCCGAACTAGGCGCGCACACCCTGTTATACACTACGAACAGAGTGACACCACACGTATTCTTTGTAGGACGATAGGTCTTTTTTATCGATGATTTTCAAGGGATCTTTATGATCCAAGATGCAAGTAGTACAGCAGTGGCACGAAGTACCACAAATCGGTCGTGGGGAATGGGGGTAGCGGGACAGTCTTTCAAGATAGTGTCTCTGCGAAATACCCTGCGGATAGCTCACAATCCTCGAGCTGGAGGGTGTCGATTCTCTGGGCGATCTCTTACCGAGTCGTCCTCAAGGGGAGCGCCGCGAGTCTCTCAGCAGGCACAGGTGGTCGGAGTTCGGGAGCCGCGATTCCGTCAGCAGGGCTCAGATGGTTCGATAGCAAGAGGCCGCGAGTCACTCAGCAGGCCCAGGTGGTTCAGTGCTCGGGAGCCGCGACCTCGTCAGCAGGGCTCAGATGGTTCGATAGCAAGAGGCCGCGAGTCACTCAGCAGGCCCAGGTGGTTCCGTGCTCGGGAGCCGTGACCTCGTCAGCAGGGCTCAGATGGTTCGATAGCAAGAGGCCGCGAGTCACTCAGCAGGCCCAGGTGACTTCAGTGTTCAGGAGCCGCGACAGCGTCCGCAGGCTCGGATGGTTCCAGGTCTTCTCTGCCTTCGTTTCTCCGGCACCCCTTGTTATACTCCGCTTGCTCTTTGAAGTCCGGGGTCCTCGCAGAGGGGGGACTGGGGTGACGGAGGGGGTTCGGCGGGATTTCCTGCTGCTCACTTCTTTGGTCTTTTCAGGTGGGTCTGGGAGGGACCCCAGGCGCTCAGCAGGGGAGGCGCCTGCTCCCCAGGGGCCTGGTGGCCGATCGAGCCTTCCCGGGGAAGGCGACCCGAGGTGTGACTGGGCTGGCGCCTTTGGGTCTGGCTCGAGGGTTCCTGCTCCCTCGGTCGGACATGCGTGGTAGAGTGTCGAGTCTGTCAGGGCTCTGGCCGGCCCTCGGATCTGGGTGGCTGGGGCGGCCGGAGTCGGAGATGTCGTGGCTTGAGGGTGGTTGCAGGTTGGCTGGATGATTGGGAGGGCAACGCCGTGAGGCCGGTCTCACACGGTGTGTGTGTGTGTGTGTGTGTGTGTGTGTGTGTGTGGGTAAGGGTGTGGGTAAGGGTGTGGGTAAGGGTGTGTGTGTGTGTGTGTGTGTGTGTGTAAGGGTGTGTGTGTGTGTGTAAGGGTGTGTGTGTGTAAGGGTGTGTGTGTGTGTGTGTGTGTGTGTGTAAGGGTGTGTGTGTGTGTGTGTGTGTGTGTAAGGGTGTGTGTGTGTGTGTGTAAGGGTGTGTGTGTGTGTGTGTGTGTGTAAGGGTGTGTGTGTGTGTGTAAGGGTGTGTGTGTGTGTGTGTGTGTGTAAGGGTGTGTGTGTGTGTGTGTAAGGGTGTGTGTGTGTGTGTGTGTGTGTGTGTGTAAGGGTGTGTGTGTGTGTGTGTGTAAGGGTGGGTGTGTGTGTGTGTGTGTGTGTGTGTGTGTGTGTAAGGGTGGGTGTGTGTGTGTGTGTGTAAGGGTGTGTGTGTGTGTGTAAGGGTGTGTGTGTGTGTGTGTGTGTGTGTGTAAGGGTGGGTGGGTGTGTGTGTGTAAGGGTGGGTGTGTGTGTGTGTGTAAGGGTGGGTGTGTGTGTGTGTGTGTGTGGGTGGGTGTGTGTGTAAGGGTGGGTGGGTGTGTGTGTGTGTAAGGGTGGGTGGGTGTGTGTGTGTGTAAGGGTGGGTGGGTGTGTGTGTGTGTAAGGGTGGGTGGGTGTGTGTGTGTGTGTGTAAGGGTGGGTGGGTGTGTGTGTGTGTAAGGGTGGGTGTGTGTGTGTGTGTGTGTAAGGGTGGGTGTGTGTGTGTAAGGGTGGGTGTGTGTGTGTGTAAGGGTGGGTGTGTGTGTGTGTGTAAGGGTGGGTGTGTGTAAGGGTACAGGGCCTCTAAGGGTGGCACAATGAGTGCTGCAGCCCTTAGAGGCCTTCTTTGGTCACAAGGCCCTGGGTACCCAGGGTACCATTTACCAGGGGCTGACATGTGGTCAGGGTTTGCCAATTTGGGTTTTGTTTGTTTTAGGGAAGGAACATAGGCCCTGGGCACCTGATTGGCAGGAGTCCAGGGCACACTCAGTCAAAGTACATTCAGCAATTCAGCAAAAAGTGGGGGCATACCATGCAAGAAAGATGGCACTTTCTCACAGCGAGGTGAAGCACACTCAGTCCCTGCCATCTTGCAGATGGGGGGACCCAGCCAACCAGGCTGAAGCATATGCTCCCCCCCCCCCCCCCCCCACTGGAGGGTGGTATAATGGGGGTGTACCCACCCCAGGGAAGGGACCCATTGGTCTCAACCTTTTACCTACCTGTAACGCCCCTAAATCTAGTATTTATCCCTGAACCTTGCTTCCTCAGACAAGAAACCAGAAGAAGAAAAGAAGGACCAAACTGCCGTGCTGAAGCTAACAAGAAGGACGCCCACTGACTTTGCCCCAGCCCTACCGGCCTGTTTCCACCTCGAACCTGCTCCAGCAAAATCCCGGTGTGTCCTGCAGCCAGCAACCTCGAGAAACCCTGAGAACCCGCCTGCCTTCCATTCCTATGACGGTCTCCCATGAACACCTGATTTGTTCATCAAGACTCCAGCTCCGCAAGGATCCGCGGGTCTGCATCACTCTGCACCTGACGCCCACGGCCGAGTTCAAGTGGCCCAACACCACGAGGAGGCCTCAAGCCTCCAGCCGATGCCTGCAGCCTCAAACCGGAAGGTCCCCCCGAGCGCGACCAGGAGCTGGTAAGAAGATCCGACCCTAAAAGGCACCCCTGCAACTTACGCCCCACGGACTTGGGTGGCCCAACGATGGTGTCTAACCAACCTCCACCGGAGTCGCACCCAGAAGACCTTTTTCCCCGAGCCTGCAGTGTGTTTGCAAACCAAAGAAATCCTATTGAAAGCTACTGGGCACCCGATGCCAAAACCGCACTCAGCACCCGGTCGCCCCAGTGCCGCTGAGGGTGCACCTTTTTGTGCTGGCTTCAATCCCCATTTTCCCTGAGTTTACGTCTGGGAGCTTTGCTCCCACTCACGAGTGGCTTGCTCGTCAGCAGCCACCAACCGGTGGCCCCCTATCCCCTATTGGATAACATTGGGCCTCAGCAGTTTGCACCCGGCCTCCCTAGTGCCGCTGAGGGTGTAACAGGAGTGCATCCTTGACCCTGGGGGACCCCTGAGTCTAACCCTAGAATACCAACTCCCACAACAAAGTACTTACCGGTTAACCGATAACGCCATTTTCCTCCATGGGATAACATTGACTGTTTTCTATGAAAAGTTTCTAAGTGTGGAGTTGAAAAATCTAAGAAATCCTTTAAAACTGTAACTAAATAACAAAAATGCTTTTCCTTACCTGTTTCAGGAAATGTCCCAGTGCAGTATCCAGGTAAATTGCACTGTCAGAAAAGTAATCTGAAAGGTAACTTGCATGATATTCTGCTACAAATCCTATACAAAGTATATGTACTGAATTCTGTAAAGCATTGCATTATCAATAACACTACTTTAATCAAATCTAAGTGCACACGCAATTCAAATCAAACTATTTACAAACTGCGTTACTACTGTAAAGTATTTATTGCTTACCTGTGTCAGGCTGGCTAGGTTCTAGAAGATAAAATAACTAAAATAATATTTTCATACAAACCCAATTGGTCTGAAGTTCAGTCTTTGAGTGTGTGACATCATTTGCTGCCTGAGTGTGTACAACAAATGCTTAACACTACCCTCTGATACAGCCTTACTGCTCGGCCACTTTACCACAAATGGAGAGTAAAGTGCTATCTACTTTTACCTCTGCCTACCTTTGGGGTTCCACTGGACTCTGTGCACACTATACCTCACTTTGGTATAGTATATACCGAGCCAGCCTCCTACAGGTACCTTCTACGAAACCTGCTAATCTCTGCTCGTTGTTGTGCAACAGGCCAATTTCTCCTAAACCATATGTGAATGTAGTACTTTTCCACAGAGCAGGGTTTGTGCCTTTTCTCTGTGGCAATAGGGTGAATATATCTTCCAGCGTTGCCGCTGCTTTAGCGTAGAAGGAAGTTGCATCGCTTTTGTGCCACAGTATTGTTTCTGCTGCTGGCCTTTAGAAGTGCCACGCTACCTGCGTAGTATGACCCCGAGAGTTGCTGACCCACTCAATAGTTGTGTGACCAGTTCTTGAAAATCGGAGAGTTGTGGATAAATTCAAAGCAATGTCATTTCTTCAAGAATGAGAGAGGCAAAGAGAAAAATGTGCAGCGATCCTATTAGGTGGTCTTACCTCAGAATGACTCGGCTTATCTCTTAAGAAGTTTAAAGGGCTAGGACTGTGAACTTTTAAACACACTGAACCTGTCCTAATTCTCTTTCCTCCTCCTTTGCAGCTGATCCGAATTGTGAGAGTGAGAAGGTGGAGTTTTTCAACCTGGTCTTGCTGTTCTGTGAGCTGATCCGCCATGATGTTTTCTCTCACAACATCTACCTTTGCACTCTGATCTCACGTGGCGATTTGGCACTAGACTCTCATGCGCCGCATCCTCGCTCTCCTTTTGATGACACAGGAGAGGACCATGACCGAAAGGAGCCAGAGGGGAACAGTAGCATTAAGCTGGAGGTAAGGATGCGTCGCTTGGTTTTATTCTTTATAGACACCAGATATGCAGGCCTCTTCTAGATCTGACTGAGCACCACTGAAAGAGCTCATGATGCTGGAGCAAAGTAGAACTGTTGGGGCAAAGCTGACTGTTGGAGCTGAATACCATTGATGGAGTACTGCGGTTTACATGGACACTGATCATGTGGTGAAAGGCTTACACTGCTAATGAGCACTAACCGTAACATGTGGATGTGCTAATTTCCCTGCCCTTTACCTACCTGTAACCCCCCTAAATTTAGTATTTAGGGGCACCCTGAACCTTCCTTCCTCAGATCCAGCAACAACAACAAAAGAAGATAAGAAGGACGACAAAGAGCCGTGCCGCGCTAACAAGAGGATGACGCCCACTGACTTGTCCCCAGCCCTACAGGCCTGTCTCCCCTCGAACCTGCTCCTGCGAAATCCCGGCGTGCCCAGCAGCCAGCAACCTCAAAAACCCCGGAGGACCTGCCTGCCCTCGCTTTGCAGACTTTCTCCCGTGAACACCGGACGTGCTTAAACTGCAGCTTCTGGTGCCAGCCAGGAACCGCGAATCCTGCCCACTCTGCACCCGCTGAACCCGGCCCGAGCTCGAGTGGAAAAACACCACGAGGAGGTCCCCCCGGCGATCCTGACCCGAGATCCGGCGACCCTGGACTTGCCTCAAGCCTCCTGATGACGCCTGCAGCCTCAATCCAGAGGACTCCCCCCTACCACGACCAGAGCGGGTAAGAAAATACGACGTCCCAAGACACCCCTGCACCCGACGCCCCACGGCCTTGTGTGCCCAAACCAACTGTGCCTAACCAACCCTCAACATCCCAACTTACCCCTCGAAGTGGTGGTCGCTCCTGGAAGATCCTCGTCTCCGAGCCTGCAGTGTTTCTTTGTCTCGAAGAATCTCCATTGAAATCAACAGGGCACCCGAACTCAAAACAGCACCATGCACCCGGCCGCCCTAGGGCCACGGAGGGTGCACCTTTGGTGCTACTTTGGTCCCCAGCTTGCCCTCCGCTAAACCCTAGGAGCTTTGCTCCCACAACCCCGTGGCCTGCTTGCCAGCAGCCCCCCTATGCTCTATAGGATAACATTGGGCCTCAACACTCTGCACCTGGCCGTCCTAGTGCCTCTGAGGGTACAACAACATGCATCACTGACCCTGGGAGACCCCCAGTCTAACCCCTAAACCCCGACTCCAAAGACCGAGTGCTTACCTTGAAACCGATAACCTGTTTTTCCTCATAGGATAACATTGACACTTTTCCACCCAAAAAGTTTCTAAGTGTCGACTTTTGAAAACTAAGAATATTCTTTAAAAATCACACAAATAACCAAAGCGCATTTTCTCAACTGCTTTCAGGAAATGTCCCAGTGCTGAATGTAGGTATCCAGCACTGGGTAGGAAAAGTAACGTAAAAGTAACATACCTGTTAATTAAATTTCCTTCCATAGGATAACATTGGTGGTTCTCTGTGAAAAAGTTTCGAAGTGTCAACTTTTGAAATACAAGAGTATTTTTTAAAAATTGTACATCTAGCTAAAACGCATTTTCTCAACTGTTTTCAGGAAATGTCAGATTGCTGAATCTAGGATCCAGCACTGTTAGTAAAAGTAATCCGAAAAGTAACTTACCTGCAATTTATTGAAAAAGCCTATTAATTCTAATGTACTGTATTTGCTAAGTGTTGCATACTACTGCTCGCCTGTAAATCAAACAAAGTACCATTCCTATTGCATTTTGAAACAGTTCTATATCCAGTAACTTATTACTGATAAGTATTTAATGCTTACCTGTTCCAGGCTTGCTTGGTTCTAAAATTAAACAACAATATATTTTTTATACAAAAACAATTGGCCTAGAGTTCAGTTCTTGAGTGTGTAAATTCATTTGCCTACTGAGTGTGTACAACAAATGCTTTACACTGTCCTCTGATACTGCCTTACTGCTCGACCAAGCTATCTTCAAGATGGCGAGAGCCCGGAGATGTGCTTCACCTCGCCTCCCCCAACTGAGGGGTGGGGTGGGCAGGCTGGCACATCCCCTGTCCTTGTATGGGGTTTCCGGCCAAGCTTCCCGCCAGAGTGGGGGGTTGCAGTGGCCTGGGGAAACTCCAAATGGCGGCCTGCCTTTGAAGCTTCCCTTTGCTCATCCTGGGGGAGGAGATTTCTCACCTCACCCAGGATGTGCATTGTTGCAGGCCCGGGAGAGCAGGGGCTCTCCCACCCAGGGGTCCAGCAACGTGTCTGCTGTGTGGCAGCCTGGGCAGCCTCAGAGCAGACGTGGATTGTAAGTTAGCTGTAAGGGGGCATCTCTAAGATGCCCTCTGGGGTGCTTAGTACATTAAATCCTACACTGGCATCAGTGTGGGTTCAATGTGCTGAGAAGTTTGATACCAAACTTCCCAGGCTTCAGTGTTGCCAATATGGTGCTGTGGAGCTCGTGTTTGACAAGCTCTCAGCACCATGTACTCTTAAATGACAGCACTGCACTTACAGTGCCCAGGAATGGACCCGGGTGCTGTAGGGGCACAGGGCTCCTGCTCCTGTGCCCACACCATAGGCGTAATGCACCCAGCTAGAGGGGTGGCTGACATATGCCTTGGCAGTGTAGGTGATGGGCATGGTACACAGTGATGTGTGCCATGTCGACTTTGTTTTGTCCTGCACCCAGACACTCAGCCTGCAAGGGCAGTGTGTGTGTAAGGGTACAGGGCCTCTGAGGGTGGCACAATGAGTGCTGCAGCCCTTAGAGGCCTTCCCTGGCCACAAGGCCCTGGGTACCTAGGGTACCATTTACTAGGGGCTGACATGTGGCTAGGGTTTGCCAATTTGGAGTTTGTGTGGTTTAAGGAAGGAACATAGGCCCTGGGCACCTGATTGGCAGGAACCCAGGGTACACTCAATCGAAGTACATTCAGCAATTTAGCAAAAAGTGGGGGCATACCATGCATGAAAGATGGCACTTTCTCACACACATGCAAAGATCAGAAGTACGCTTGTGGTCCTCAGACTATAGATCTACAGCGACGTTATAGTATAGGTTATACAGCAGCACTGGCTTCAGTGCAGGATAGCTGCAAGTAAGAAAAAAACGCATAAAAAAACACTATAGTGCAGTCAATTATGGCCGTGTCATAACGCTTTTGATCTTTCCGCCATTTACAATATGGCTAAAAAGAAAATTGGCAAAGCCAATAGATCTTGCATAAACAAGATCTATTGGCTTTGCCGATGCTTGTTAATAAGTCTCCCCTACGGAGGGCAGCGTGCTAAATATTAAAAAAAGGGAATATTTCTCCTGTACTGGACGTGCCATGACAGTGACAAATAAAAAGTGCCTTTTTTCACTGTAGCAAGGGTGGTAGCCCCGTTGCATAGGTCGTCGCTCTAAGTGGTAACTTCCATTTAGGACTTCCAAAGATCAAATTAATTGTTGCTTGAAACCCGAATCATTGCTGTAGTTGGATTTAAAGTAATGTTTAAAGCACAGGTACCTATAAAAAGGCATCACTTTGTTGCCCACCCCCCTGGTAGCCATTCCTTAATGTCTTCAGTTGTCACCCTAGACAACCGGCTGCCCCCACTTTCAGGAAGTGTAGAGCACTTCCAGGAATAGGAAACAAAGAGAAACTGTTGGTGGGAGGTGGTGTGACGTCCTCCTGCAGGATGGCAATGGGGTGGTGACAACATATGGCCAGCTTCCAAGAGCTAGCTAGCCATCCCATCAGTGAAGCACATGCGAGTTGCATCTCAACATGCCCGCTCCTTTGTGTAGGCAGACAGACTGGCTTCTCCTCCAGAGGGGAAGAACCCATTGCAGCACTTGTTTTCTAGGAGGAGGGGCTCATGGTGCTAGGTACACCATAAGGGTGTGCCCAGAGCTCCACACAAGGGCCAAAGAATTGTGTAAGCGTGGATTTGGGTAGTGAAGTGTATCCTGTTATTAAGTGGGAAATTTTTGCCTCGTGGAAAGTATTGCTCCATCGGCTAGTGAGCCCTCCACCTAAAAAAACACGAAGATTACCTAAAAGAGCACCCCGGACACATAGTCCTCAAATCACATCTGAGCCAGATTTATACCCTTCCAGACATCCCCTCCATATGACAATGTAGGGTTTGCGCAACTAATAAATAGAGCTGCACAGTATCATGGGGTTCAACTCCATTCAGACCCCCTGGAAGAGGATTTCTTATTAGAGACATTTTCACAGCCTCAAAAAAAAAAAACTCTCCCTATGCTTAAAGGGATGATTAAACATGCTCCTGAGGTTTTTAGACGGTCAAAGCTAGGGTACTCAATCCTAGAATTGAGAAAAAATACAAAGTAGCTCCAAGTGATCCAGTTTACATAATAAGTAAACTTTCTATTGACTCATTGGTAGTGGCGAATGCCCGTAAATGGGCAAATTACCAAACCACCGCCAGACAAAGAGTCTAAGCTCCTAGACGCATCAGGTAAAAGAATTGCGTCCCAGGCGGCAAACTTCTGGCGTATCGCCAACTCACAAGCTTTACTAGCAAGGTATGACAGGGCTCACTACGATGAGCTTGACAAGCTCATTCAGCATCTCCCAGAACATTATAAGACCAAGGTCAACAATCTTATACAAGAGGGCAAATTAATTACAAACGCCTCAATTAAATGTGCTCTAGATGCTGCAGACACGGGCATCTCGCGCAATCAATACAAGCGTATTACTGCGAAGACATGCGTGCCTTCGCCTATCTGGTTTCAAACAAGAGATACAACCCTTAGATCAGGAACACTTGTTTGGACCTACTGTGGACACATCTTTAGAAAAGATGAGAGGACACAAACCGCCAAATCCATTGGAGCTCTACAAGCAACAACTAGTAGAGGTTCCTTTCGTAGCGCCTCTTATAAGGGCGCAACCAAAACAACTGGCACAGAGAGCACCTTCAACATACAAAAGCCCCACTCAAACTTCCCCTAGCAGAAGATATTTTAGAGGGACTTACAGGGGCAATAACAGAGGTAGAGGACGAGGACGTGGTTCTAACACCCGTAACTCCCCCACCACAAAACAGTGACTTCCCTCCACTCCCCCCAGACCACTCCACTTCCGGGGGAAGACTATCACAGTTCCTACCTGTCTGGAATTCCATCACTACAGACAGGTGTGTAAGACAAATTATCCAGTATGGTTACTGCCTGGAACTTACTTCTACTCCCCCCTCTCCCCCCAAATACCTCCGAGACAACGTCCAATGTCCACAGAACATCTAACACTTCTCAAACAGGAGGTTCTCTCTCTCTTGCAAAAACATGCAATAGAACCGGTTTCCCTACACCAGCAAGGTACAGGGGTTTACTACCTTAATTTCTTCATTCCCAAAAAGGATAGCTCTCTCAGGCTAATATTAGACCTCAGGCCGTTAAACCTGTACATACAATCCGATCACGTCCACATGGTTACCACTGCTCCAACAAGGCGATTTCCTTGTCACTTTATATCTCAAGGACGCCTACTTCCACATTCCTATTCACCCTGCTCACAGGAAGTACCTACGGTTTGTAGTGGACGGACAACATTACCAGTTCAAAGTCCTTCCATTCGGGGTCACACCAGCACCCAGAGTCTTCACAAAATGTCTTGCAATGGTAGCAGCCCACTTAAGAAGACAACACATTCATGTGTTTCCTTACCTAGACGACTGGCTCATAGAAGCCAAGTCACGCAGCAATTGTGTTCAACAAACACATAACGCGATCCTGCTGCTGCATGACTTAGGTTTCACAATAAACCTCACCAAGTCACATCTCCAACCGTCCCACACCCAGCAGTATCTAGGTGCAACAATAGATACTTCCAAAGCCCTTGCATACCCCAATCCAGCCAGGATAGCCAGTATGCAAGCCCTCATAACAAAATTTAAACCGCAACACTCGTGCAGTTAATAGGGATGATGGCCTCTTGCATCTTAATAGTCCCTTACGCAAGACTCCAAATGCATCCGTTACAAGAATGTCTAGCACAACAGTGGAACCAAGCTCAAGGTCATCTTACAGATCTGGTGTTGGTGGACAGTCGCACATATCGCTCTCTGCAATGGTGGAGCAAACAACATTTTTCCAAAGGGTGGCAGTTCTTTGTTCCGGTTCCACAAATAGTACTAACAGCGAACGCACCGCTCACTGGCTGGGGAGCTCATCTCTTAAACCATACCATTCAGGATATGTGGACCCCTCAACAGAAACTCCTCCACATCAATCACCTGGAGTTACTGGCCATATTTCTCGCCCTAAAGTCATTTCAGAAACCTCTCCTAAGCAAAACTGTCCTAGTTCGGACGCACAACATGACAGTAATGCACTATAAACAAAAACAGGGGTGGACACACTCTCTGCAGCTTTCCCGCTTAGCACAGGGCATTTGGAGATGGGCCATTCCTCAAAAGATATACCTCTTATAAGAGCATCTACCTGGGATACACAATTAAATTATGGATCTGCTCAGTCGTCAACAACAGCAGATTCACGAATGGAAACTTCATCCGCAAGTTCTTCATTCGTATTTTCAAATGTGGGGCCACCCAGACCTAGATCTGTTCGCCACACATTTAAACACAAAATGCCCAAACTTTGCCTCCAGGTATCCACACCCGTTGTCCAAAGGCAATGCGATATGGATGAACTGGTCAGGCAGATTTGCGTATGATTTTCCGCCTCTCCCGCTCATTCCGTTACTGGTGCACAAGCTCAAACAGTCACTCACAATGATCCTGGTTGCTCCAACAAGGGCACGACAACCATGGTTCATGACACTGCTGGAACTATTCGTAGTTCCACACCAAAAGCTGCACCTTTTTCCAAAGCTTCTCACATAGAACCATGGAGAGATAAGACATCCAGAACCAGCTCAACTGAACCTAGCGATCTGGCTCCTGAAATCTTTAGAGTTTGGTTACCTGAATCTCCCACCAGATTGTATGAACGGCATTAAAGAAGCTAGACGTCCTACCACTAGAGCATGCTATGCAGCTAAATGGAGGAGATTTGTTATTTACTGCAATACTAATGCAATTAATCCACTAGATGCTTCAACTCAAAATATTATCTGTTATCTCCTGCATCTACAAAGATGTAATCTGGCATACACACCCATACGATTACATCTTGCAGCTATAGCAGCCTATTTACAAAATAGACAACACTTGTCATTATTTAGGGTACCTCCCATCAAAGCATTCATGGAAGGCCTTAAAAGAATAATTCCTCCCAGAATTCCACCCTCTCCAGTAGGGAATCTAAACATTGTCCTTACTAGGCTCATGGGTCCCCCATTTGAACATTTACATAAATGTGAGTTACAGTTCCTCACATGGAAAGTAGCTTTCCTTGTAGCCATCACATCTCTCAGAAGAGTAAGTGAACTCCAGGCATTAACCATACAAGAACGATTTTTGCAAATACATCACAACAAAGTGGTTCTTAGGACAAACCCTAAATTCTTACCTAAAGTCGTTTCAGCTTTCCATCTTAACCAGTCTGTTGAGCCCCCAGTATTTTTCCCTCAACCAGACTCAGTAGCTGAACGGGTTCTTAATACGCTGGACGTCAAAAGAGCTATTCTTTACTACATTGAAAGGACAAAAAGTTTCAGGAAAACTAAAATTTTCGTAGCTTTCTCACCACCACACAAGGGCAATCCTATATGAAAAGCTGGAATTGCCAGGTGGATCATTAAATGCATTCAAATATGCTACCAAAAAGCAAAGCGTAAGTTATCCATTCCCCCTAGAGAGCATTCCACACGCAAAATGGGGGCATCCATGGCATTCTTAGGAAACATCCCCATGGATGACATTTGCAAAGCCGCAACATGGTCTACACGCACACTTTCACAAAACACTACTGTGTAGATGTGCAGGCAAAACAACAAGCTAATGTAATGTAATGTAAATTGATACTTGAATAGCGCACTACTCACCCGCAAGGGTCTCAAGGCGCTTGTACGAATACCGCTGTGGAACCCATCCTGGCTTTCCCTGTGAGGCGTCCACTCCTGGGCACCCCCAAGGTGGAGGCCAGGCATCCTTAGCGTTGTGGGGGCCGTTGTGGAGATTAAGCAAGCTATTGCCCAGAGTTGCAGAGTGGGACTCCATGATTGGAATGGCACCGAGGCGAGAATTATCAGGTCCGTGGAATTTTTTAACCCAAGACCCGCCGAGGCGGGGAATTGAACCCTGGTCCCGGGCTAGACCTCTGCATCAGGGTCTACCGCTCTAATCATTGAGCCACACTTTTTCGAACTACTACAACACATACAGGTAGCCACCGCTAACAGGGTAACTGCTGTATAGTCTATGCAAAAGTATGTGATCTACAGCTCATATACCTCGAATGGAAAATGCTACTTACCAGTATGCATCTGTTCTTGGCATGTCGAGCTGTAGATCTGCATACGCCTACCTGCTTCCCCGGACACCTATATGTGTTGCAGTACTATCTTACTTAGATACATTACACATGGACATCTTTTTTAGTTCTAACTAACTCCATCATCACCCTTTATGGCGAAAACAATCTGGAGATGGAGTCCATGCCCAGCACACTAATCCCAAAAGGAGGAGTCCCCTATCTCGTGACTTCAAAGACTTCTACAATAACAAAGTGCCAACATCCGAGCCCAACACCAGATGGTGATCTATGCAAAAGTATGCGGCTCTACAGCTTGACTTGCCAAGAACAGATGCATACTGGTAAGTAGCATTTTCCTTTTTTTAATAAATGAGTGTCGAATAGCTTTGTGTCATTGCGTGAAGCTGGCTCTTTGTATAGTGCACCAAAATGAGATCCCTGTGTAGAGAGTCCAGGCAACACTTATTGGTTCACAGAGGCACAAGTAATAATCCTACATTCTCCCTTTTCTGGTAGTGTGGGCGAGCAGTTTGTGCTTATCAGAGGGTAGTGCTAAGCATTTGTTGTACTCTGAGGCAATAAATGAAACACACACAAGAATAAATCCGAGACCAATTTAGAAAAATAACATGTATTTTCATATATATTTCAACACTAAGAACTTTGGGATCAAGTAAGTACTTTTCTAGTTATCGATTTTTACAGGTAAATAAAATGTTAACTTAAATGCGTCTTTACGCTGTAATGCTTTTGTAGGGGCAAAAAGACATATACTGCATACAGTTACTTGCAATAGGTTTCCGGGACCCCCCCTTCAGAACTTAAGGTGGTAGCGGGCCAAGGTCCAAAGAACACACAGCAGCTAGTCTTTACCTCCCTTGGAGCTTCCTGGTGCTGAAGTGCTGGTCGGGTTGGTAGCTATGCGCGCTACACCAAAGGAGGGGGGAATCTAGTAACAGGCTGCTCTGGGGGACTTGGGGACAAGTCTGGGAGCTCCCAAAGGGGTGCTCAGTTTGGAAGGGTCCTGGAATCAAGGTAGCACAGTCCGTTCTTGGGAACTGGTGCTGGGGCACTCTGGTGCAGAGTGGTTAGGTCAGCTGGGCTTTTTCATCATGGTTGTCTGGCTTGCTGGTTGAGGGGAAGAAAACTAGACGGCTGGGACACTCTCGAAGTGGGTTTCTGCGGTGCTGACGTCTCTCGATGGCTGCTCGGTCTTGGAGTCCAGAATGGACTCAAAACAGGCTTTGGTTGCTGCAAGGGATTCCGCACCCCGGGTATTGGTGCCAGGAATGCCAAGCTGGATAGAAGCTTGAACTGGAAAAGATTACCAGCAACCATTTGCATTACTGTAAATTCTTCTGTCCTGGAAGAAGCAGTTATTTACAATATGTAAAATAGCTAAAGCTCATATACTAATATGAACAATTACCATCTGCCAGTCTGGAGAAAAAGGTGTGCCTAAAAACGGGGGCAATCCTGGTGATGACCACATTAACAGGGGGTCACTAATCAAGTAGATCTGCCACCAGGCTTTGACTTCTTGTTTTTTGTATTTTAAAAGTTTATGATCTATGAATAAAGATTGGCCCCACTCAGTGCTTTTGGAGTACTATAAAATGAAACGCCTAAGGCGCTATGTTGAGCATTATATAAAGGAGCAGCTATTCCCATCACTTTGCTTGCAGTACCTGATGCCTCTTCTTCTCCTCAGGACACGGGTCTCTCCGAGTCAATGGACATGGATCACAACTCCAGTGCACTCTTCGACGAAATGGAGAAAACAGACTTTGCTGTAAGTTTACTTGAATCTGACAGACTGCTCTTTAGGGGAGGGTTTGTGTACGCCCGCTATGTATGTTTCGTCTGCTATAGGCCATGAAACAGTGTATATATGGATATCCTGGACTGAGTCAGTCAACAGTCTTTATTTGGCTAGAAATAGCCATAAAAACACATATATAATAAAAACAGACAGTTCTTTACATCATAGATAATTCTGTTTGAGTTCATGGGTATTCTGGACTCCTTTTTGTACTGTTTCATTCTTAACGGGGTATTCAGAAGGAAAGCAGCCAACATTTGCATGCTTTATCTCTTGGATTATTGCTATGTTGAGCACATCATAGTCCTTGTACATCATCTTTACTGAAACTTTCGGAGTTCTGGGAAGTACAAGCTATATCCTCCTTCACTGTCGCATGTTGTCATAAATTGTACATTCTATATGTTATGTTGATTGTCTGTTTCCTTCATAGTCTGTAACACATTGTGATCTATTGAGTGCCACGATGGGCACTGTATAAACATTTGCCATTTGTGATCAGAAGATGCAAAGTCTTCTTTTTATGTGACGGTAAAAACTGCTGATAATTTTCCATGGAAGCGTGATAGGATGAAAGATCTCTGATTGGATTTGTGAGGCTGTGACACCCTGGTCATGTGTGTTTCTAAACTGCTGTATATGTTTTTTTTCTGTTCGTAAACCTGAGAATCCTGCTGGCTTACTGATGTTTCTCCCATTAACTTTGTGTCTTTGTTAACATTCAAGCTGTGCTCTGATGTCAAAGGTCACTCAAAGTGGATGCTTTGTGTGAAAGTTTCTATTTTCCTCTCTACTCTGGCTATGCAGTGACAACATAATTTCAAGTCATACACCGACCCGTTTACACGAGCTCCTCTTGAGGCAACTGCATTCTGTACTGAATGTGTAGTGGATGGGTTTACGGTGTTGTAAGTGCACTTTTAAGTACTGGAGTCTATTATACTTCACATATGTGTGCTGCACAGGATTGTAGTCTGCATTGTCGAGGGCTGGTGTTCTTTTGGATGTGCCAGCCCACACATACACATCTTCTGTCGCCCGCCATAATATTATGTGGCCTGGGTGGGGGAGGGTGAGAGTGCCTACCCTTTCCCCTTTGATGTGGTCTGCTTTGCCCTTCCAGAGCGAAACCCGTCCCTTCGCCTGTTGTAATGGCTCTCCGAACAGGGCCATCACACACCTATACTGGTCAGAGGTGTGTCAGCAGTACAGAGTGCCTTCAAATTTGAACTACAGGAGCTGGAAGAATCCTAAATGCCCAGGATTGAAGGAACTTTCAGACATTCAAAAGTTGCAGCCTTTACCCTATTGTAGGCTTGATCACCAAAAGAGGACACATACTGGCTTTGCCTACCAGAATTTTTTTTTTTTTAAAGGTGTGACCATTGATGACATATTGTCATTGAGTGACCTAACCTGCAGCAAATTTTAGTATTGTCATGGTCCTAGTGCCAGTAGTCGGCTATGGGTTTGTGTTCCTCAGCAATAAGTTTCGCCGTATGGGGGGGGGTGTGGGGGGGGGGGTCTTGTCTCTCCAGAGTATTGAAAGTTGTGGTGGCATACCTGTGGGTTATTGTTCTGAGTCATGGTACCATATGATGTCCTGTCACTATCAGTTGCATGTAGATTGAGGTATTAACACATTATGAGTGCCTGTCTGATGTAGATGGGGTGAATACATTGTCTGTAGTTAAAGGCATAGTAATGCTCAGAAAGCAGCTTGCAGCTACAGCGGAGATATTAATTGACCTACAATCGTTTTTTTTCGATCAAGCCCTGTTTGTTGAGCAGTCTTAGGCTACTGTTTGAGAGTTGCTGCTGTGTGGTTGTGTCTACTGTTCATCATTGCTGTCTTATTGAATTGTTGGGGCTGTCCGTGGTTCGTTGGCAGTATCAATGCTGGGTACTGTTGTTTGTCACTGGTGTCTCAAGTATTCAAGTATGGTTGTGCTTCAAATTAATAACTCAAGTTTCTCCATGTAAGTATTTGACTCTCTCATGGTAGTGAGTTTGAGCAGTGAAGGCTTGACGTTCAGAGGTTAATTGATTAGAAATGTAGATTCAAACGAAGCAATAAATAACACACTCAAAATGGAATGTCCAGTCCAAACTATCAGCTTGTGAAGAGCAGCTTTACAGTAGGGTAAAATCTATCAGTTAAAATTAAGTACTGTGGAAGACATTTGCTCCTTAATTACTTGATATTTTAAATAACAAAAGTTTGTCTCACTCATTATCTTGTGTGGGAAAATTGAGCAGTTTCAGCAGGCTTTGGAAATCCTATAGTTTATAGTTCACCGTCAGGAGGTTGGGTACAAATGTCTGACATGGATTCTGTAATTTATTTCGAACTGCAGACAAACGTATTTGATTTGGGTCAGCTGAGCAGTCGCGCCCAGTGGTTTGAGGCATTGCTCTAGAAGGATTTCTTACTTATCTCCGGTAAACATTTATGTATGGTTCTCGGGCAGAGCTTCTTAGAAGTTCAGGTATACATTACAGAGACACATCCACATCATCCTAGAACTTGTTCTGTCCCTCCCTATAGGCAGGGCCCCAATGGGATACACATGGAGAAACGTGTTGACATCCTCTTAGTCTAGCCACTTGTCAAAATAGCCAACTCCACCTCCAGACTCTGCAAACCTCTGTGGTACATCTACGTCTTTAAAAAAATATAAAAAAATACCAGAGGAGAAAATATTTTAAGATAAAGGTATTTTAAAAGAGGATGCATCATTCTGTTCAGCACTCATGGTTTACTCAGCGAGTACAGCTTCTGTTCATTTCTATCCAGCAATAAAAACTTCTTTTAGACCGGATCTACAAGCAAAAGCTATAGTTACACTCTAACAGCATCAATGTATTTTGCAAGCAAATTAAGGAGGCGCAGCCAACGATATGATTGGCACAGCTATGTTCTTGGGCTAAGTGTACCATTGCAATGGTTTCTGCATGTAAAAGTGCCAAATATAAGAAACTGAGGCAGAAACTATTGATCCTTTCAACAAGGTGGGCATGGCTACTACAGAATCTACTTGTATGACCATCCCCAACAGAGTAGTTCAGGCCGATTGTGCAGAACGGGAAATTTAGAAGGCGTTTAGGTTTGAAAAGTGCGTGCCATTTACGAGTGAAAGGCATATATGAATCTGAAAATGTAAGTGCGTATTCGGACGGACTGCAAAACCTATTCAATCATGATGAATCCCTTAAAAGAGACTCCGAAGGTATATTGGTGTAACTTCTTTATTTTTATTGCGGAATACCTAGTTTACATTCTCGATAACATTCAGAACATAGTTAGTTCTTTGACGTCAGTGTCAAAAGTGCATATATGAATGTGTGACACATTCGCACTGAGATTAAAAAATAGAAAAAAACAACAAAAAAACCACGTTTAACAACAGATCTAAAGTACCCATTTTTTCCCTTTCCCTCAAGTACTGATCTTCTCTTTGTCACTTGCCCTCTCTCCATGTGACGCCTTTCATCCTTTATCCTCTCTCTCAGACTCTGTTAATCTCCTCTTTCCCCACCTAAACCCAAGGTTCTTATAAAAACACCACTATAGTCAATAATTACGGTTAATTGCATTCATAGTGTAACTTATTTACATTTAATTTAGTTCTATTTTTATCATTGGCATGCTAAAATGAAATTGTTTAAACAAACCACGAGCAGCCTGGAATAATACGCGCATACATTCAATTGTAGAAAGTATATAGTGCCCATTACCCCTGATGAGATCTCAAAGCGCTCTTTGTAGAACATAAAACCTTGAAACCCCTGGACATGTTTTTGAATGTGGTGATTTGAGATCTTGTATTTACAGCCAAAACTCCGTGTTTCAGTAAGCGTCCGGATTTACAGTGGAAAGGAAGTGTTGGAGGACAGCCCCAGCCCCAGTCCAAATACAATTCATGTTATTTTGACAATTTTTTGTGTTTTGCTGCCTTCAGCACCATTAACTCACCTTTGAATACAAAAAAAGCGAGTGGGTCTTTTTTTTGTTTCCTATAATTATTAATGCAGTGCACGCGATTAAATGTAATTTATTCAAAAGTCAGGCGGGGATCTTTGCGGCTGGCAGAAGACCTCCTCTTCGCTAACAATGTTTTCGCTCGATAAAGGCATCAGCGGTGCACGAGTGTCTGTTTATATACATTTATTTTCGCAGTTCTTGTTTCGCAGGAACCAATGTATTTTGGTTTAATCATTACTTTCTCGAATGGTATCTTTTAAGGAACCTTGTGAATATTCAGAACAAAAGTCATCTTCCAAATATAAGAGATAAAAGTGTTTTAAGGAATATTGGGGTGTTTTCCTCCCCGGTCTCTCCGAGTGCCGGTGTTGCCTCTGCATCCCTCTAGTGCTACCGGTGACACTGATTGTGCTGTGGCAGGTACTGTCTCTGCCAGGCCTGGGGTGGGTGAACTGATGAGCAGCGCTAACGCCATCTTCCTATACATCATGGCTGTCAGCTGCTTTCTTTTATGGACACTTCAAACGGGCTGTTCAGCTGCATGTGCTTCTGTGCAGCCATCAGTGAAGCGGTTTTACACAAACACTTCTGTAGCCACCTCCCCGTGACCTCTGCGACTCCATCATTGGTTTTGATTTGTTATCAGTGGCACGATAGCGACAAAGATATGGCTAATGAGCCTTGTTCTCCAGAACGGAGGTAAATAGTGCAGGACCTGTTCACGACCCTCTTCCCTCCAGAGGCACCGCACACATACTGGCATGTTTGAGCAAGCATTGGCATAGCCAATAGGTCTCGCCTTTGGGATCTTATAAGTGCATCACATTATCCTGGCTGCTGTGCTGCTAGGGATAGAAGAGCTGTACAAGTGCCACACACTGGGCCATGCAGCATATTATCCTGGGTGCTGTGCTGCTAGGGATTGAAGAGCTATACAATTACTACAAAGGGGGCCATGCAGAGTGATTCAGGAAAACATACTTGCCTCAGGAAACATTTACACCGTTGTTATTGCTGTGTTTTTCCACATATTGTGAAACTGCAGAAATCAAGCAGGTCATTGCTTTTCAGAACAGCTTATGTAACTATGCTCCGGACAGGTACAAAGATGTCAACCTCTTGGTAAAGGTTTTGACTGCGTGTGTAACAGACTGTGTGCAATCTCACCCTCAGTGGTGCACCTGTTCAAAATGTTGAGGGCCCCACATGATTTGCAGTGCCCTGTACAATGCACTGCTGTCCCACTGCTGAGACATTCACGAACTCTCACAATGTCTCTCTAACTATGTACTAATATTCTAGTGTTTAGCCATTTTCAGATCTCTCTTGATGAACAACTACACTGGCCTATAAGTGAATCTGCGCTCCTTGTTACTGGGGTGTCTACCGGTCTCACACTGCACTCCAATCTGACATACACCATGCACACGTACACTTGATTTTAGGCATCTACAGATTTCTCGCAATGCACCTCGTCTCTGATTAGCAGCAGTGGCTTCACAAATGCAGAGCCTCATCACAGAACCCCTGTACCTTGAACCGCATACATTTCTATTGCTCAATTTTAATGGCCAAAGAGCTCCAATATTACACCTGATTTGCAAGGCGTCCTGATACTGCGTTACTCAGATATGTAGTGAGACAACGCTATTCTAATGCACGGCTATCCTTGCACCATGCCCTAGCACATCTGTACTTCCTACCACAGCGACGGAGGTCTCTGAAAGACTTGCAGTCTTTACATTTTAACCGGTTTGGTGCATGCCAGTAGGAAGTGAAGCCAGCCTCGGATTGGCAAGGCAATTCCTATAAGAGCTTGCAACAGGGATGGAAGAGAATGATGATCTGTTTTCAAGACCTGTTTGAAATTAGCAGCCAAAGTGCAAAGTACTTACTTTGTCGCACTTGCTACAGGTGTGTGTGCACGAAAGAGAGCGATCCAGGTGCAGTTCACAGATTCTATTATTCAGAATAGGAAAAAAAAGCTTGCAGGAAAGTGGAGGTTTAGAGGATTTGCCGTCTGAGTGAGTTAACTGCAGGAGAGTCACCTGCCTGCCATGGAGAGCACCCTTCAAAGGCCCAGGGGGCTCGACCTGTGTCCCCAGGTGACCCTGCCACATGCAGAGCCACACCCGACTCCAAGCCACCCAGGCAGGTGAAGAAGAGTCAGTGGAGTGAGGGGCTGGGGCGGCCACCGCTGGGAGGAGCTGCGGGCTCCTTTTGGGGAGACGGAGTCATGGGTGCGCGTGTCACGGGCCCCGGGTGGGCGGTAAGGGCCCTGGGGTGAGGCCGGCTCGCTCCCCTCCTCCCTCAGTACCTGCATCATGTCCGCTCCGCTTCACCGGCTCAGAGTCTGCAGGAACCGAAAGCAGCAGCGACCACGCCAAGTCCCTGGCAGGGCACCGGCGGAGGGGCAGGGAGGTGGGGGACAGAGAGGGGAGGGGGGGGCTGGTGAATGAGAGCAGGGGTGAGGGCTCAGGGTCTGCGGATGCCTGTCACTCGCTCAGCTGGCATGGAAAATATTTACAGAGGCCTTGGAAATAGATCAGGGTGCACGAGATGGCCAGGGCAGGCAGGCAGCGCTTGCTGGTTTTACTGCAAAACATCAGTGCTGTGAATGGGCGGGTACTGTTAGACTTCCCCAGACTAAATAGTAACATGATCCACAACAGATGGCACCCTGCACGCCGCTGCTTGCTCCCGACAGCTGGAGTCCGTGGGAGTGAACATTTACAGAAAAGGTGGAACATGCACCTGCCTTTGGCCAATTGCGTGCTTTCATTTTTGAAAGCCACACGCAAAGGCCAATACAGTGTGTGGAAAATCTAAAGCCACACACAGCCACACGCAATGTTTACTGACAAGTCTGGATTGATTACTAAGAGGCCCTCTCCTAGGGCAGCACATGCGCGCTGCGCTAGGCTCGACCTAAAAACACAGCCTGAGCGCTGGACTGGGGCTGTTTGCGACTGAGTCAGTGTATCTAAAGTCAGCTAGGCAGTGAGTGAATGCCTGTCTGCGTGTGCCTGATCACGTAATGAGTTTGATCACATTCTTGGGTGTAAGGAGAATCCTGCTTTTTGGGGGGAGATGTGTAGGTGGAGTTGGTATTGTAATTTTAATGTATGGCACTAGGGAACATTACTAACTAGTGATTCCTATTGGCAATTAGAAAGGCACAGTGACACATATTAAAATTCAATGTCGGCTCACTATTCCTGAGTTTTTATAGGAATACAGAAACAACAAAGGCCGTTAAATGAAAAAGGAAAAGCGTTCTGTTGGACGCTATACTTTGTTTCTGCAATGCAGAGCAATTAAAGCAACTACTGTAAACAGACACTTTTAACTTCCCTTTTGGAAGACTGTGAGAAAGTGCCATCTTTCTTGCATGGTATGCCCCCACTTTTTGCTGAATTGATGAATGTACTTTGACTGAGTGGGCCCTGGTCTCCTGCCAATCAGGTACCCAGGGCCTATGTTCCTTCCCTAAAAATGTGCTGAAACCTAAACCCAAATTGGCAAACTCTGGCCACATGTCAGCCCCTGGTAAATGGTACACTAGGTACCCAGGGCCTTGTGACCAGGGAAGGCCCCTAAGGGCTGCAGCACTTATTGTGCCACCCTTAGAGGTCCTGTACCCTAACACACACACACTGCCCTTGCAGGCTGAGTGTCTGGGTACAAGACAAAACAAAGTTGACATGGCACACATCCCTGTGTGCCGTGCCCACAACACACACTGCCCTGGCATACATGAGCCACCCTTCTAGCTGGGTGCCCTATGCCAGTGGTGTGGGTACAAGTGCATGAGCCCTGTGCCCCTACAGTACACAGGTCCATTCCTGGGCACTGTAAGTGCAGTGCTGCCGTTTAAGAGTATATGGTGCTGGGAGCTCGTCAACACGAACTCCACAGCACCATGATGGCTCCACTGAAGACTGAGATGTTTGGTATCAAACTTCTCAGCACATTAAACCCGCACTGATGCCAGTGTGGGACTTAATGTACAATGCACCCTGAACCTAACCTACAATCCACGTCTTGTCTGAGGGGCTGCCTAGGCTGCCACACAGCAGACATGTTGCTGGACCCCTGGGTAGAGAGCCATCCGCTCTCCTGGGCCTGCAACAATGCACATCCAGGGTGAGGTGCTAGGTCTCCTCCCCCAGGATGGGCAGGGGAAGCCTCAAAGCATGCCGCCTTTGTTAGCTTCTCCAGGCCACTTGCTGTACTCAGCAACTGGCCCCTACCGGTTCTGACCCCCCCACTCTGGTGGGAAGACTGTCCGGAAACCCCAAGGAAGGACAGGGGGTGTGCCAGCCTCTGCCAACCCCACCCCTCAGGTGAGGGAGGCGAGGTGAAGCACCTTTCCGGGCTCTCGCCATCTTGAAGATGGGAAGCCCTACCCAATCAGGACTAGGCTACTGCCCCCCTCCCACAGGAGAGTGGCAGGATAGGGGGTGTACCCACCCCAGGACAGGGACCCAGTGGTCCCTGCCCTTTACTTACCTGTAACGCCCCTAAATTTAGTATTAAGGGGCACCCTGAAGCTTCCTTCCTCAGATGAAGATTCCAAAACAGCAAAGAAGATCAAGAGACAAGAAGACCTGCCATGCAGCTGCTTACTAGAGGAAGACACCAACTGCTTTGGCCCCAGCCCTACCGGCCTGTCGACCCTCAAACCTGCTCCTGCTAAACCCCAGCATCTCCAGTGGTCAGCAGCCTCACAAACCCCGGAGGACCTGGCTACCTTGTGACTCTAAGCATCTGGGACTCCCACGAGCAGAGGTACTGCTCAAAGCAAGTAACTGACCCCTGGCATCAACCAGGAACCACGAACCCTGCACACTCAGCACCCGCCAAGCCTGGCCTGTGCTGGAGTGGACAAAGACCCCGAGGACGTCCCCCTGGCGACTGTGAACCCGATTTCAGCACCCAAGGACCCACCTCGACGCTCCTGACGACACCTGCAGCCTCAGAACCGGGGACCCCTCCAACCGCGACTAGCAGAGGGTAAGATTTCCCGACACCAAAAGGCACCTTACCTCTCGAAGTGGTGGTCGCACCTGAAGAATCTTCGTCCCCGAGCTTACAGATTTTGTTCGTTTTTGAGCTTCTCCATTGCAATCCATTGAGCGCCCGATGGCTCAAAAGCACCCTGCACCCAGCCTCCCGAGTGCCCCTGGCAGTGCAATCTCTACTCTACTCTACTTCCCCATTTGCCCTGAGCAAGTGACCAGGAGCCCAGCTCCCGTAGCCGCGTGGCCTGCTAGCCAGCAGCCACCAACTAAGGGCCCCCTGCCTCCCATAGGATAACATTGGGCCTAACTCACTCTGCACCTGACTGCCCCTGTGCGGCTGAGGGTGTAACACCTGTACTGACCTGACCCTGGGAGACCCCTGAGTCTATGCCCAGAACCTTAACTCTGCCAGTCGAGTACTTACCCAACAGCCGATAACTCTGTTTTCTTCCATAGGGTAACATTGACTGGCTTCTTCTGAAATTTCTTCTAAGTGTGGAGTTTCTAAACTTTGAAATATTCACCTAAAATCAACCGAGTAACGAAAAAGAAAATACTCACCTGCTATCAGGAGAGATCACAGTGCTGGATCTTGGTGCCCAGCACTGACCCTGAAAAGTAATTACAACCATACTTACCGTTAACCCAATTTTCTTCCATGGGAAACCATTGTTTTTCTGTGAAATTCCTTCCAAGTGTCGATTTTTGCAAGCTACAAATATTCTTTAAAAATCGCACCAACTGTGAAAACGTAATTGCTAACCTGTTTTAGATAGATGTCCCAGTGCTGAACCTAGGAGCCCAGCACTGGATTACAAACGTAACGAGAACATACTTTACCTGTAATTTGAATTTCCTTCCATAGGATAACATTGCCTATATTTTGCTGAAAAATGTAAATGCTGGCTTCTGATTAGTTAGTAGGATTGTTACTACTTCCTTCGTACCGCCTTGTCTTCATTTGTAATCTCGCATAAGAACTGGCCCTTTTACTTCACAGTATGTCTTATTTAATGTGTTAGCGCTATTTTCTTTAATGACTTTCTTCTACTGCAGGCACCACATCCTTTCCTGCAACATTCAGCACGTCATGCGCGGTTTCACTTTCCAATCAGCCCGGGCCAATGTTGGCCGCTTTTTCAAAATGAAATTAGTCTCGCATTTCCAAGAGTTTGAGCTGTTGTCATTGTGAATGACAATGCCTTTTGTTTTTGTGTTAATTATCAAAACAGATCAATAGAAGGCCTTGTCATTTACCCGTGCACACGTAAGGTATGGGGCCCCTCTTGAAGCCATATATGTCCCTGTAGAACGCTACCTTCCAGGGCCAGCTCCTGCTATGTCCCAAGGTGCCCACGCCTTGGATATAGCGGTTTGCTTTTGCTTGGCAGGAGCTTTGACAGCTCCTGCCAAGCAAAAGCAAACACTCCGCTTCCTGGTAGCGGGAGCTGACAAAGTGCTTCCGCCTGCTAGAAGTGGAACTTTCATCTCCTTCCCTGCGTGCAAACAGATTTCTCTTGCATGCAGGGAGTTTAATGTCCAGCATCTCCCTTTATGCGAGTGCAGTGCCGGCTCCCGCAGGAGGCGGGGAGCTGGGTGGGATAGCATGGGCCCCCCTCTGCTTTCCTGGAGAAAAAACGAGAAGAACGAGGCAAGAAAAATGTCAGAAACAGGCAGAAAAAGAAAGTCCGCAGTAAATAGAAAGAGGCAGAATAAAGGTGAGAAACAAGCAGAATGAGGCAAAATAGAGGTCAGTAAATGTAGGAAGCTGGTTTTCTGTTGCAGTAACCTCCCCACTTTTTGGCAGATTTCTGATGCACTTTGACTTGATGTGCCCTCGGTCCCTGCCAATCCGGTTCCTAGGGCTTGTGTTCTTTCTCAAAACTGTACCTCTGTACCCCCAGTTGGCACCTCTCTGGCCACTTGTAAGTCCCTTCTAAAAGGTGCAGTGGGTACTAAGGGCACTGTGACCAGGGAAGGCCTCTAAGGGCTGCAGCACATATTGTGCCACCCTTAGAGGTTCTGTACCTTAAAACACACACACTGCCATTGCAGGCTGCATGTTGTGGCGCAGAGAAAAGTGAAGAGTCGACATGGCACACATTCCTGTGTGCCATGCCTGCAACCCACTGTCTATGGCATAGGTAAGACACCCTGCTAGCTTGGTGCACTATACCACTGGTGTACTACAGTGCCCAAGCCCATTCTTATGCAAAAACAACAATTGATGGACAGAATGCAGAACAATGTCATACATTCACCCCAGTACAGAGATCTGGGCCTAAATCCATTGTTTTTTGCTCACCATGCCATTCCAGTTTGAACCCAGCCATATGCAAATCAGTCTTGACCCTGTGCCCAATGGGAACAGTCCATCCTGAACTGCCAAACCAGGTCCTCCCTGGACTGGAAGCAAGCATCCTAGGACCGGTTTCGGGGTTTCACCCCTCTTCAGCCAGGATAGCTTGATTCCAGTGGCATGGAGAGCACAGGGCCCACGTCTGGGCATACCCGTCCCACTCGGGGTGACAAATGCAAAAACAACAATTGATGGACAGAATGCAGAACAATGTCATACATTCACCCCAGTACAGAGTTCTGGGCCTACATCTATCGTTTTTTTGCTCCCCATGCCGTTCCAGTTTCAACCCAGCCATATGCAAATCAGTCTTGACCCTGTGCCTCATGGGAACAGTCAAGCCTGAACTGCCATGCCAGGTCCTCCCTGGACTGGAAGCAAGCATCCTAGGACCGCCCATGGAGTAAGAAACAAATTGGGGAGAGCAAGGAATTGCAAAAATCATTTAATTTGTCAATTGATTTTTACATCAAAGAAAGGCAACCTAGAAACCTCGAATTCCTCCACAGAATGGTGCCATTGGCATAAGATGCCACTGTACTGTGGACAGTAAAGCAAGGACTTTTGAAGTACCACAAAAGGCAGAGCTCTTCAAGTGTTCTGTGTCCTGAGGAGAACCCCTCAAGAAACTTTCGTGGATTTGAGACGCGTTAACAGCTTTTACCTTGACCAAATAGGTGTTCAATCAAATCACTTATCTTGTGTTTGTTTTTAAAAAATTTAGAGTGAGCTTAGTAGGGTCACCATTTGGTCTTGCCCTCTGGAAATAATCAAAATTGAATCGAGCAAGATACTATCCAGGGATATTGATTGTAAATATCATTGTGGTTGATAAAAACCATACAGAACAAGATGTATGTGGTTTGTTATTCATCTGTAATGTGATGTTTTTGTGTACTATGATTATAATGTTTCATTCAATGTGTTCATTGATCTTTATTTTTTTTAAAAAAACTTTTTATTGCATTTTAACACCAACCAAAAACCGGTACATACAAAGTAAAGTCACTGTAAGAAGTACCCCCTCCAGTACATGTATACATACAGTATCATAGTGCCGTTCACCCCGTGATGGAGTAGGGATCCACGCAGAGCAATATGCTTATACAATTCCCCAGCAGCAATAAGAAACCAGGGTATCCATAAAGTACAAACCGATAGCAACAGACAGCTGGGTCTGGAGAGAACAAGAACGCAACACCTAAGGGGGAGAAGCCAGCACCTCCGCAGTCAACTGGGCCATCAGTGTTCGTCTTTCTCTACGAAGCTCCACCGTCGGGGAGATGCAGATGTCCCCTCTATACTTATTCCATTTCCCCCACTTCTGATCCCATTTCTTGGGGCAACCCCGTCCCTTGAATACTGACTTTTCAGCAGCCATGGTGGTATCCATGTCCTTTGTCCAGTCGACCAGGCGTGGGACCGTCGCAACCCCCCAGTGTCGTGCAATATTCCGTTTCGCAATAATGAAGCCCATAGAGGCCCATGTCTGTTAAGCATGTGTGAGGTCAGATGCCCCCCAAATATTGAGTAAGCATAGTTGGGGAGATAACCCAGGGATTTGCCTCCCGCCCTCTCAAGTTGACGAGCAATTGTCACCCAGTAGTCCTGAATATGTGGGCAGTCCCACAAGATGTGAAGAAAAGTACCCTCCTGATTGCAATGTCGGAGACAGAGTGGATCGGGGCATTAAAATACGCCCGATGGAGGATCTTGAATTGGAGAAGCCACATGCGCATGGGGATGGCTATTTCTCGGGGTGAAGCTAGAGCGTCACGCCACATGTCGTCCTCCATAACTCCCAGATCTCTCTCCCACCCCTCCCTCAGTTTCAACATCCGGTCAGCACGGCTGTTGACCAGCTTCTTGTAGGTAAGCGAGATGGCCTTGCGGTCCATGGGATCCAACAATAGACTCGTCTTCCAGAGGGGACGAGTCGGGGAGGGGGCTATCCCTCGGCAGGGCGGAGGACACAGCGTGGTTAATCTGCAAGTACCGAAACGTCTCGGATGGAGCCAATTGGTATTTAGCTTAGAGCTCTGGAAACGATGCTAGCCTCCCCTTAACCCCATTGTCTCTTACCGTGGAGATTCCCATTAAATCCCATTTGTCAAACCCTGGACAAGTGCTGAGATGACCTAAAATATCAGGTTCCCACAAGGGGGTTGCTTTCGTCCGGCGCCTGTGTCATCCTAACCTTTTGACAACATCATGCCAAATCTCGACCGTGCGCGCCGTTGGGCCCTTTAAGTTAAGTTTGCGGGGGTTGGTGTAGAGTGCTCCGTTATAACCGCTCCGTCCCAGGAGCCAGTGTTCCGTATGGAAATTAGGCTCATCATGAGGTTAAAACACCCAGCAATTGACTACAATCAACTGGGACACTTGATAATATAGTCTGAGATCCGGTAGACCAATGCCCCCGTCATACCAACCTATGGTAGGCTTGTTCATTGCAATGCGCGGCGTACGGCCCTCCCACAGCAGTCCCCGTAATGCACCGTCAATTTGGGAAAAATAAGAATCTGGGATCGGGATAGGGGTATTCTGTAGGGCATAAAGAAAACGCAGATGTGCTAATATTTCGAACAGGGATGCACGTCCAAGAAGAGTGAGAGGGAGAGGGAGAGAGTGACAGTGTACAGCATCGGATTTGAAACGCTGGAGAGGCCAGAGTAGATTGTGTTTGAAAAAGATATCGGGGTCAGGAGTGACGAAAATACCCAAGTACCGAAAACCCGGAGGGGCCACCGGAATATCAAAGCCCCGAGGACTCGCCAGGGGGGACCCCACAGTGCATACATCTGGGACTTAGACCAATTTATCTGATATCCAGAGTGGGCGCCGAAAATGTGAAAAATGTGGAGCACCCGTCGCAGCGACCGCGCAGGGGAAGCGAAGTATAGGAGGATATCGTCGGCATACAGCAAGATGCGGTCCTCGTGATATGCCGTCCACTTAATCCCCGTATCTCCGGATCACCCCGGACCCACACCGCGAGCGGTTCCAAGATAAAGGCGAAAAGTAGCGGTGACCAGGGGCAGCCTTGCCTCGTGCCCCAATGAAGTGAAAAAGTGGCGGAGCGATGGTTATTAACCACGACATGAGCCGTAGGGTGAGTATACAATAGCCAAATCCAACGGATAAGTTTGGGCCTGGACCCCAGACGAGCCAAAACAGCGAAAAGAAAGTCCCACTAGATGGTATCAAAAGCCATAGAGGCATCCAACGACAAGAGAATCGCGTCTTCCTCTATGGTCTGGAGCCTGCCGAGGACCCCATGCACTCGACGTAAATTCCGGGCTGTGTTTCTCCCCGGCATAAACCCGGATTGATCCGGGTGGACTAGGTCAGTGATCTAGTGGAGGAGGCGATTCGCGAGGAGTTTGGCCATGATCTTAGCCTCAACCGTCAAGAGGGGTATGGGGCGATACGATTTGCACTCCTCAACAGGCTTGTTCGGTTTATGGATGACCACAATAGCTGCAGTGTGGATCTCTGCGGGAAGGTCACCCGACTCAAAGCATTCAGTGTATAGATTTAACAGGTGGGGAGCCAATAGAGTTGACATGGGCTCGAATAGCTCAATGGGAAGCCCGTTAGGGCCCATAGCCTTCCCGGAACGAACGTCATGTATAGCCTTTTGAACCTCCGTCACGGTGATATCTGCCTCCAAGGTCTCTCTGTCTTGCGGAGAAATAGTAGGAATTTCGGCCATAACCAAAAGGTCATCAGACAGTGAGGCCTGAGATGTGGAGCAACTAGTGTATACCTCCCTGTAGTAGCTAGCAAATATGCAAGCTATTTGTTGAGGGTCGGTAATAAGGGTACCCTCCGAATTCGCTATCGCGCGGTCCCATCTAGCAGCCTGTTCCCGTTGTTCAAGCCACACCAAGAGTTTGCCTGTCCGTTCACCCTGCTCGTAAATCCTGTGTCGTGAGGCTAGCGAGCGCGCCGCAACGTCTTCAAAGAGAAGCTGTCGCTAGTCCTATCTCTTGAGTGCAAGGCTGTGGCGTGTGGTGGGGTCAGGATCCCGGGCGACCGACTCCTCCAAACTGGAGACCTCAGCCTACAACTCCAGTACTCTCTTGGTTCGCTCCGCCCTGTGTCCCACCATGAGTGATAAAGCCCTGCCCTTTATGACCGCCCCAAAGGCCCCCCACAGCGTCACTGCAGAGTCGACTAAGCCAATATTTTCAGCAAAATAATATTCAGTGTCCTTGCAGAGAGTGTCTCTGATATGCGGAATTTTTAATGCCCACGGGTGTACGGAAATGGAGCAGGGGCATCCCCCACTGCGAGAACCCAGAGTCGGCAGGACGGGAGAGTGGTCGGAGATCCCACGGGCCAGGCAACTGGACCTCGTGAAAACCTGAACGTCTTGGGCATGAGTGAATACATAGTTTATCCTCGACTCCCGTGCACCCCGGATTGAATCGTAAAACGGGTGTACGACGGGTTGAACCACCGCCAGACATCCACAACCCCCAGAGCATTTGCAAACTCCAACAAGTGTGATCCTCTCGATGGGTCCTCCCGGGGAGGAAGACGGTCGAGAGAACCCTCCATCGTGAGATTGAAATCCCCTCCCAACACAAACACCCCGAGTGGCAGGTCCAGCAGCAGGGTCTCTAAGTCGCGTAGCGTCGGGCGCTGCAGACCGGTGGGGGGGGGGGGGGGGGGAAGGGGCATAAACAGAGAGCACGTTAACGCGTCCTTCCCAGGTGCCCGAAACCGCAGCGTATCTGCCCTGGGGGTCAGACCAGGTGTTTTGGATGATGTAGCGACAACCCCTCCGAAGCAAAACCCCCACCCCCCTGGAGCCCGAGGTAAAGCCGGAGTGGGCCACCATTTTGTATCCTTTCCTGTTCAGGGCGCCACAGGAGTTCCCAATCAGGTGTGTCTCCTGCAATAACACCAGATTAAGCTTGTTACGCTTAACGTACTGCAACACAATGCCCCTCTTCATTTTGTCACCCAATCCGTTAACATCGAATGCGCGCCAGGGCCGTGCAGGGAACGCACTTCAGCAACGCACCAGTGTCCGCGTTTAGGGAGGGAAGATCACCTCCCCACAGCGACCACGAGGCCAGCAAAGCAGGGCCGCGATGTGATGTTGCTAAGCAGCCATAGGGGTCACTTCAGCGTCCGGGCTAACAAGCCCTTATACGTTATGTTGCCAGTTCCAATAAGCCGTCCCAGACCTCAGCAAACCTTTGTTGTAAGCACTTGTGGTAGGCACGTTGCTGTGTGGTTGGTTTGGCTTCCCTGATGCACGGAGCCACGGGACGTCCCTCCAGCAGCACAACGAGCAGGCCAGTCCCATATATTGCACCTGGCCGGCGCCGGGCTGTCACCGCGCCGCAATCACACCACCGGTGCTGCGAGCCGCTACGACGCCGATGCGGGCGCCGGTGATGGATGCTGTGGCCGCCGGTCACTCCGGAACACGCTCCCAGCTCGTCTTCACGCCGGGGCATCGGTGGCATGCCCCCAGTGAGTCGCGGCCCGCAGTAGATGACAACGGCGGTCCAGGGTCTCCCCGCCAGACCTAGCTGGATGCAGCTTGCAGGCGCGCAACAGTCTTGGTGCAAGGGCAAGCGCCTCGATGGTCGCGCACAGCCCCGAGCCCACACAGCCGCCAGGCTGTGCGGCAGTTTCTCCGTTGCGGTGGCGTAGGTCTCGCCGTGCACGTTCCACACCTCCTTTCCAGCCACAGGCGGTATCGATCGATTCCGTAGCCCTTCCGGTTACTGTTTTGAGAGGATAAGCCCCAGTTTGGACGAAATTGAATGGATTATCGACTGATTTGATGCTCGGTCGGCAGGGCCGAATAACTAGGCTGCCATCTTGATGCTCGGTTTGGCCACGCCCCGATCATTATATTTTTTTGTTGTGACTTCAGTGTATGTTTAAATTCCGATATAAATGTTGCACGTAGCAAACAAAGAAAAACGTTTCTAAAAATGAAAAGTTTTTGAATACAAACAAAAGAAACAAAAAGGAAAGAGAATAAAAAATATTTTCTCAGACCATACAGATTAGGTCATGTGATTTTTGAATGAAAGACTGAGTGAATGATCATCAGTATTGGCATATCTTGTGTTTTTTTAAATTTTTTAAAATGTGTTCTTTATTAGCATTTAGTCTCAGTTATAACACACAGTATTATACCATAAAGTAATGTACTGTAATCTTCAAAATTCCAAGCACAATTCAGTCAATTGAAGCGGAGTATAACCATGTGAGGACACCCTCGTACATTGTAGAAACAACGGAAAAAGCATTTAAAATATTTGTGGTGTATATCAACATCAATGCCACAAAGACAAAAAACTTCTTTAAACGTAAACAGTAACCCCCCGCCCCCCATATGTCTGTCCAGTCCGGTATATCTTGTGTTTTGTACGATTTAGTGGCCTGGCCTTACTGATTGAGGGCCAATCCCCTTTTGTGGTTAGCAATTCAACCAACTCAGCACAACGAGAAGCAGCCCAGGAAGTCCTGCGATCTAGGTATCCTTCTGTCTCTAGAGTAGAGCCCATCGTAGCATTATACATGCTTCACCGAAATGATAAACCCACTTGTTGGGAGGGCTCTTGAGCTCTGCTTTCATCATCCCACTGTGGGATGTCTTGAATCACCAGAATACTGAGAAACATACATTTCACCATTAGCAAACTTCTCTTCCCCTTATCAGTCAATCATTGTATGATTTCTACATAAGCAATTAATATTCTGCTTCACCAACAAAGTAGAACCAAAGAGAAGGGGCACAAAGGAAAGTTGAAAAGAACAAACGCTCGAGCACCAATACTAGACTCTCTCGTCAAAAGTGACCAGTCTGCGAATACGAAGACTATAATGAAAGAATTTGGTGCCAGGCGCAATGTTGCTCGAATATGACTTTAACTTGAAAAAACAAAAGACAAGAGGCGTTTGGCAAAACAGGAACAGTTGGTTTAATTAAACACTTTGGCCGGGAGCACAATTGCAGAAGTGGGTCTGAGGACTGTCTCAAAATACAATCGATCTGAATAAGGTTTTATACATTTCTTTGGGTGTCGCAAAGTGTTTCCGTCGATCCTTTTGTGATAAAAGAACGCAGGCCTTATCTTTGGAGTCATAAATCAGGCCTGTGATTTAAATGCAGGTGGCCTCAACATTGGATGGACAAAATGGGGGGCCAGTGGGTAACGTGTCCAGATATCTGGCATGGGGGGGGCACTTGATCACTGCGTGCACTGTCTGTGCAGTGTCCTGATAGTGTGTGTTCCTAACTTCGTTTTTGGGAATGCATGCACTCCTCCAGCCATATGAGCTTTATTAGGGTCAATCTTCCTGCACCTATGTAGTGACGCTATGCTTATTTGAGTGATCGACCTGGGTTTCCCATTCACACTTTTGTCTTCTAGCTACGTGCCACCCCACCTGTGACCTGTCAATCAGTAAACCTAGGCCTGCGTCTCAGCGCCTGCCTGATCACGTATTTCTGAGTCTGGGTTTATGGAGAGTTTGACAGGTGAATTCGATATTAGAGATGCAATTTCGTTCTTACATATGAATGTATCATTATAAACATTGGCATTGATTTTTATCAATAAAAGTACACATTACCAAAGTACATGCAGACCATATCCAGGCTGAAGTGTCTGAGATATGCAGAGACCTAAGAGAACTCGCGCTAAGAGTATCAGCAGCTGAATCCACTCTGAAAAGATTGTAAGACGTTGTAGTACAAACCAAAGAATTCCAGAATGATGCCAGAAGTAAAGCTCAGATTTTGCACCGGCAAAACCTGCGATTTGAAAGAAATTATGTGATCCGGAAACCTGTGCATCTTTGGAATACCTGAAGGAACTTAAGTATCTCCAACGGCTGTTTCAAATTTCTTGAAGTTTGGATTCTGAAGACAAAAGGCCTAACCTTTCAAAGAACAATTTTAATTGAAAGATCATCCCCAGTGTTCTGGTCTGCAATTTAAAAAAGAAAAAAAAATACGGAGTAGAAAATATATCTGAGGAGCAAGAACCTACATGGTAAAGGCAGTTGTCATTATTTTAAATGAAACTTCGGAGTAAGGGCTTGAGGAGTAAACTTCACAGAGTAAAGGCATGCAGACTAACACTTTGCAGATTAAAGTCTAATAATCGAACTGAACTGAACTGAACTGTACTGTATGCTCAGCCTATGTTTCCAATATTTATTGAAATTCTGTTCTTGCTAAACATACTAATTCTGTTGCATGGATTGGTAAGTTGGAGGTACTTGTCCACCACATATTCCTATTGAAAGTGGTTGAGTGGGATGAATGGGTTTTGTTCAGGTTGGGTTGTTTGTGGTGGTCTTTAAAATATCTTTTCTTCGGTACTTGGATTTTGGGGGCCAGTCACTAACCACAACCATTCCTTGAAGTCTCACATAAAACGCTTCAACATTAGTAGATTCCATAATGCGATGGTTAGCCCTTTCACATTCAAACATGTTTGTCAGAGTGAGCCTCTATCTCACATACCAATATATAAAAGCTATTCCTACACAAACTTCTACCTGTTGTTAAACTCATTCTTTTCTTTGAATGTCAAGGGGTTTAACCATCCCTTTAAAAGAAGAAATATATTGGTTTATTGTAAAAAAGTGAAAGGGGACATGATCTTTTTGTAAGAAACTAAAATAGATGTAGTGGGGGTGCATGCCAAAATGTATAGGTTCCCTGCTCACCCCAAAAAAGGGCTAAACTAAAGTGTTGTTACATATAAGGAGAAGGTTGAAATTCTCAGTCATTTCATCCGAAGCTGATGGTGGGTGATCACCTGACTACATAAAGTCAGGCTTGTTGTTTGTAATAAAAATCTACTATACCCGATGACCTTAAATTCTGACAGAATCCTAAGAAACTAAATACCACACCTTGCACTCATAGATGCAACAAGTGAACCAATACTAATATGGGATTATGAATGCGTTTCTGTGACTTTCAGCTTGAGCGGTCGGGATACTCCCACTGAAAGTGTGAGATTAAACATTTAAGTCCTATCAGAGAAGGGCGGTCTTCAAAGTTAAGTCAAACATTTTCTCAATATCTAGGGGACAATCTGAACACATGCCCCATTCCTTGAAACAAGAGGGTCCATAATTTAGCATTATCATATGTCTAAAATAAGATAGAGAAGTTAGAACCATGAATACTCACATAACAATGCAAGTTTGATTAAATAAAGGGAACCTAAGTAAATCACTTGAAAAGCAGGGAATCTTTAAAACTATTTAATGACTAAAATTAAACAAATTTGCCAGGCCATTTGGCTTCCAAGTGTTTCTTTGAACTCTGCTCCAAAGAAATCATTGACCAGCTGTTAGATATATCCTTTAACTTTCATGATCAGGGAAGGTTGCAGGCACCCTCTCAGAAGCAGCCATAGCTGTGATACCCAACGAAAACAGACCCCCTCAGAAGCAGCCATAGTTGTGATACCCAACGAAAACAGACCCTCTCAGAAGCAGCCATAGCTGTGATACCCAACGAAAACAGACCCTCTCAGAAGCAGCCATAGTTGTGATACCCAACGAAAACAGACCCTCTCAGAAGCAGCCATAGTTGTGATACTTAACGAAAACAGACCCTCTCAGAAGCAGCCATAGTTGTGATACTTGACGAAAACAGACCGTCTTAGTAGCAGCCATAGTTGTGATACCCAACAAAACCAGACCCTCTCAGAAGCAGCCATAGTTGTGATACCCAACGAAAACAGACCCTCTCAGAAGCAGCCATAGTTGTGATACTTAACGAAAACAGACCCTCTCAGAAGCAGCCATAGTTGTGATACCCAACAAAAACAGACCCTCTCAGAAGCAGCCATAGTTGTGATACCCAACGAAAACAGACCCTCTCAGAAGCAGCCATAGTTGTGATACCCAACAAAACCAGACCCTCTCAGAAGCAGCCATAGTTGTGATACCCAACAAAACCAGACCCTCTCAGAAGCAGCCATAGTTGTGATACCCAACGAAAACAGACCCTCTCAGAAGCAGCCATAGTTGTGATGCCTAATGAAAACAGACCCTCTGTACACCAAACATTTACAGACCCATCTCTCTAATTAATGTAGGCTGCAAAATATATGCAAAAATACTTCCAAATAGATTAAGAGCAGCTCTTCTCAAACTTATTCACACATCATAACCCGGCCTTATGAAAGGGAGATTCTCAAGTGGGAATGTTCATCTCTTTTGTCAAGTTTTTAGCGACAGAAAGTGACTACCTTCTTCAGTGGTGCTGGAATTGGAGAAGACATTTGATAAGGTATCTTGGCCTTTTGTGCGCTACATAAATCTGGTTTGGGAGACTAGTTTATTAATATGATCATGTCAAGAAATTAAAACTCTTTCAAGAGTGAGACTGAATGGTACCATTTCTGAACTGTTTCATCTGGGCATGGTATCCAACAGGCTGACTTCTTTCTCCCCGTCTTTTTTATTGTTGCTGGCAGGTGAATCTTTGTATCACTAAGGAGGGACCCAAGAATGGAACACTTTTGGATATACACTACAGAAGGTAGCCGTCTACGTGCATTACATTCTGTTCACATAGTAGGCAGATTCTGCTCTCCCTGAGATACTAGCGGACATTCTCAGAAGTATTGGTTTATAACCTAAATAAAGATAAAAGCGAGATTTAGACTTCAAATGAACTCTGCACTCCTTCAATCGTGGGCCATACTGACTTGAGCTGGCAGCTAGTGTATCAGAAAACTTAGGAGTCTGGTTTAATGGCAATGTCAATGAATCCAATAATTATTATGAGAAATGGAGATGCAATAAAAAGACTTCTCTTTTAGGTGAATAGCCCCCTAAGGGCATCTCTTGGCGAGGTAGAGTTGAAATTGTGAAAAACATGGTGACTCCAAGTGTAAATCACTTATTTAGCATGCTTCTGTTAGCTAATGAAATGATTACTTGAACACGTGATCCAAACTATCGCAACTGCATTGTGGAAAGGATATCAGTCTAAAAGGTATGTATCAACATTGCATAAGTCTAGAAGTTCGCCTAAGTTGCATGCTCCTACCAGATGACCCTACTACAAGCCAAGAGGCTAATATCATCCCCACACAATGCGGTTTCCTCATTACCGAAGCTGAAGCTCAATGTACCGTGTACCTTGCGTATCTTCGAGGCTACAGCCTCAACACTTATGGTCAGGCTACAAAGGCCACAGAACCAGGCAGCTATAATGTGCCTCAACCTCTGTGAGCAGGACCAAATGAAACTTGATCTTCAAGCACTCCATTGACTTCCATTCAACACCTGGGCTACATGTTCATGCTCTGTGCACTGTTCGTAAAGTCGAATGCAGGAATATTAGCGAAGAACGACAAAGTGACAACTTACGGCATTCCAACCAGAACCCTTTGTTCAGTGTCACGCCCATTTCATCAGCCAGGAATCTTTGAAGAAAATGAAACCTGGTGGCAGATCACTGGTTATAAAAGGAACACCATCAACTCTAACTTGAAGTCCCAACCAAGTCACAAGTAGTTAAACTTGAAAACGAAACAAGAGGACTTCCTTTCAACAAGTTTGCATAAAGCAAGGTGCGGGGGTGTCATGACTAAAGAATATCACAGTTATTCGCTATGCCTTTATATTTGTTTCAACATCTCTGTCTGTAAGCTTTAAAACTGTCATCTCTTAATATTGTACTGAAGTAACCAAAATTGGCCAAGTATTGCTTTTCAAAACTTATAAACTGAGATTACAAAAAAGACTAAAATGGATGGGATACATCTGTCTCTAAATATAGTTTTGTTTTACCTGTGGGTGCAACAAGAGGTGGTGGTCTGAGGCTGTGTGCTTAAGTTCAGAGCTTTGAATGTCGATCAGGGTGCTACATGCAAGTTTGCAGTCACCTTGATTTGTCGAACTCTAGGTGTGTGGTCTCGAGCGGTTCAGATATATTGTGCTCAGTCATTGGAGGAGGAACACTAGTTATGGATGCAGCTAGTTCAGTGTTCTTCCTATGTATACGTCTTCACTAGTGAAAGGGGTATATTAGACTTGGAAGCTCGGTATCATGAAACTGGCCATTTCAAGTCAAGAGGTATTCTTGGTCACTGAACGCACAGGCTTGACAAGTTCTGTCTGGGGCTTGGATCAGTGCCCACTTGTGGTTCTAAACACACATCACTCCCGTATGGTATTGGATTGGGAACTCCATTTAAATAGTTTGTTAGACTTGGGGGTCTCTAGTTGGCACAGGTATGCACGTGTGACAAATAGGGACCCTCTCCTCTAGTCAGGGTAGGGGGGTACACTCCTAAAATAACCCCTGCTCACCCCCTTGGTAGCTTGGCACGAGCAGACAGGCTTATCTCAGAGGCAGTGTGTAAAGCATTTGTGAACATATACAGTAACCAAGTGACAACACTACAGATGGACACCACACAGGTTTTATATAAAAAATAAGTATTCTTTATATAGAGTTACCACAAGACCATTAAACGACAAAAATACACAATACTGTTACTTTAGATGGTAGAATTTTGCTTAGTTCTCTTAAGTTCTTAAATGCGACACTTTAAGTCAATGTACCTTTTAGAAGCGACACGCAGGGCAACGAAAGTGTTGCAACGATGTTGATGCGATGAAGTTTTTGGTGCAAAGAAATAAAGACGTGAAGATCTTCCAGATGCGTTACGCTTCTCTGATGTTGCGAGAAGACTCGACTCTTTGCTTCAGCTGCAGCTGCGACACCCTTTAAGCGATGCGACGACAGCGGCCTTGGCAGCGACACTCTTCTCCGACGTTTGTAAGACGCTTTCCGCTCAATGCGATGTTGCAACGGCGACACCCCTTTACGCGATGCGACGACAGCAGCTCCGACGGCGGCACGCTTCTCCGTGGATGCGAGGCGCTTTTCTTGATGCGGTGCAATGCGAGAACTACGATGGCTGCGATGGCGACACGCTTCTTCCTCGATGCAAGACACTTCCTGGATGATGCAAGACGCTTCCGCTCGACAGCGGCATGCATCTCCTTCTTGAGTCGTGCTTCCAGCTCCTTGCGACACGCAGTCCCTCAGAAGGCCCAACAGCAGCAGCAGGCACTTCCAAAGAACTCTGGGGAGCTGGGGGGTGACGTCTGTTGTTCCTGAGACTTCAGCAGGAGGCAAGCTCTTTTCCAAGCCCTTGGAGATCCTTCACAAGTTGAGCAAAAGTACACACAAAGTTCCTTTCTCTTCTCTTTGGCAGTAAGGCAACCACTCCAGGCCAATCCCCCAGTTTCAGGGATAGTTTCCTCCTCCGCTTCTTCGGGTTCCTCCCTCAGCAGAGGTTCATCTTGTTTTCCCAAAGTGATCTAAAATCTTGGGATCCCAATATTTATACCCAGAAATCCTTTGTCCTCTGAAGGCAGAGGGGCCTTTGCCCAGTCCAAACCAGTTCCTGAGCACTCTGTTTACCAGGCCTCTCCTTTCCTTTCAAAGTGCAGGGCAGAAACATTAGACGCCCCACAGAAGGTGGAGCCAGCATTGTGGAAGGCAAGTACAGCACTGGAGCACTTTGTTGACCGGATTCCTTCTCTTCATTCACTGTGCAGGGCAGAGACATCAGCCGCTCCCCAGGAGGTGGAGCCAGCATTGTGGAGGGAAGGCACAGCCCTATTCAGGTCCCAGGTGCAACTCCTCCCACCCATCTAGATGCAGATCTCTCTATTCACCACTGGGGCACCCCACCCTGTCTCCTGGAATTCCCCAGCCCTATCACTCAAACTCCAGACAAAGGAATACACAGCCTAGCAGAGGCAGGTTTGAATGGTTAGTCAAGAAAATGCCTACTTTCTAAAGGTGGCATTTTCAAACACAGAATGTTAAAACCAACTGTATTTTATCATCCTGAGTTCAGGCATACTAAATTCGAATTTCTATCATGTTCTGAGTCAGTTAGGATTATAAGATGTAATAACCAAACTGCCCATTCTGGCCTATGGAGAACAGGTAGCCTTGCAATAGTGAAAACGAAAATGGCTGTAATTCACTATTAGAACATGCCACACACACCAGGGCATGTCCTACCTTATCCTTACAATGCACCCTGCCCTTGGGCCTACCATAGGGGTGTCTGATATGAAGAAAAGGGAAGGTTTAGGGACTGTCAAAGTGGGTGCACTTGCCCAGTCAACATGACAGTACCAGACTGCACGTAGGCTCTGCAATGGCAGACCTTAGACACATTTTTACAAGCTGCTTCTGTGGGTGGCACAACCAGTGCTGCAAGCCCACCAGCAGTATTTGGATTTACAAGCCCTGGGCACTCCTGGTGCACTGTGCTAGGGTCTGACAAGTAAACCAAACCAACCAATCATGGAATCACAAATTATACATTAATTTACAATAGGGAGAGCATATGCACTTTAGCACTGGTCAGCAGTGGTAAAGTGCCCAGAGTCCTAAAACAGCCAACAAAAGGTCAGAAAAAACATAGGAGGTAGGCAAAAAGTTCAGGGATGACCCTGCAAAAAGGGCCAAGTCCAACATAGTTCCAGAATAACTGTAATGTACGGAGTGTTGTGCTTGAGCAAAATGGGTGATTGACTTGGAGCTCGATCTGGCCTGTTGAATTGTGCTTCATTGTAAAGGATGTTGTAATGTATGCAATCTTGCTGCAGCTACAAATCAGTAATGTTAGCCAACTGGAAAACAAATGCAATCCATGTGATCTCAGGTCTATGGTAATGATCAATATAGACATAACCAGACAAATGATGAAATTGAGAGCGCAGGAACATTGAAGCATGATTAGACAGGCCCAACAGAACTCTAAGCTAGTCACACATTCTGGTGAAGAGGAAAATACCTTTAGTGCAAATACAAGTAAAACCGGGCAGTTAAAATAATACTGAAAACAAGTAGATGGTAGCAGTTGATGGGCGTGAAATGCACCCCTATCCTTTGCAGAGTTTGTCCGTGGACAATGTTATCCAATGCAGCAGTGCAATGGTTGTCTTCGGATCCTTCGGGAGAGCTTGTGTCTTCTACTACAGTGTGTGTAAATATTTATTTGATGGATGATGCTTTGGGTGCAAGACCTGACAACTCAGTGTGCTGAAGCCTCCGATGGTTAGTTTACAGTCACCCAAATTGAAAATTAGTAAAGCTCACTTTTGTAGTTCGTGCTACAGTACATCTGGGTACCCAGACAGTGGTGACTGGGGTCTTTTCATTTGCAGGACATCCGGACGGGATTTGTGTCCAAAACCAATTAAGTCTCCAGCTGGCTTCTACTTTTTTGTTTTATAAATTACATATTTAATAATAGTTAAGCACCCAAAAAAGAAATTCACATGGGTAGCCATCAGGTCTTCAAAACTGAAAAATGTATATTAAAAAATTTGTGATTCCTCTTGCACTCTTCGATATTCTGTTTTTGTGTTCAGAGACCATAGCTATGATGGGGAACCAAGATAACTGGTAATTAAGTTTTCTCTTTCTATGATATTCTGTCCCTGAGATGGATTGGCAGGGCCTTCTCTTATCGCATTTCTTTTCTTTGTCTCTACGTGTTTTTGGGAGGAATTGGAGGTATTTTGACATTTGAAACTGTTCTCTTGTTCTTCAGATGTTCTCGCCTCCCATGCACTGTGAGTCAAAGGCCAGTCCTTCACCAGAGAAGATGGATTCTGAGAAGGATGTGAAGCCTGTAATAAAAGATAAGATGATCGATGGGACATTGGCATCATTGTACGATCAACCAAGACACATCCAGTACGCAACACACTTCCCCATTCCACAGGTATGAGCAAAGTTGGTTCTTTACTGAAACAAAACACACTGTTGGTGCTGCCCCACCTTAAATGTACTTAATACCAAGAAAGTTCTAAAACCTACATAGCTATACTCAGCCCGACGTACATACATATGTAGTTTAGTGAAGCATCATCATGTTGCTGTCTGTCCACTTTGACTCTTTGAAGTCTGGATGTAAAGCTAGGGTTGCTGACCTTCTTGCAAGCACTGGAGGTTCTTATTCTTGTCCTCCGGGTGAGAAGCCTCCGACCTAGTTATATTAGGTTAAGTTGGTTTTGCCACCAGGACTTTCAGAACACAGTATTGTGCATGCAGTTGTAAACTAGGACTGTAAAATATATCCCTCTGCAAACCGCTCCAACTCTAATCCACATCCTTACCAGGACTACTGTTCCTTGAAGTTATTCTTCAGAACTGAACAAGTTTATGTAGTAGAGTTAACGCATGAACAAGTATTTTCTTGTGCAAGCAGAACCTAATTACGTCAAATAATACTGGGAGAGCTCCTACAATGTAATTGGAAACGATAATCAGTCCACATCCAAGAATGAACGGCCAGTCTTATGAGGTAACACCAAAACATTTTTGTGTACTTAAAAATATAAAAAGTAACAGAATTGCACTGTAGATGAGGCAAGTTGGTCTAGATACCCACTTAGCAAGTATCTGACCACAACAGCCTGTATCCCGAAACACACGACAGATAGTGAAGCGCTGAGGCCTAGATGGTACTGATAATGTTGCAACTTCAGGTGGGAGTTGAATTGACAAGTTTCTTGTCTCTTGTCCTTTCACTAGGAAGAATCCTGCAGCCATGAGTGCAACCAGCGCTTGGTAGTTCTCTTTGGTGTGGGGAAACAACGAGATGATGCCCGGCACAACATCAAGAAGATCACCAAAGATATCTTAAAGGTGCTGAACAGGAAAAGCACAGCAGAGACTGGTTAGTATGAGCTGCCATTTTTCTCTGTTATTCACCAGTGTAGAGATGTGACTTGCGATGGCACCTCATTCTTTTTCCCCAATGAATGGCGACAGTTTACAAACAAGTGTTTTTTTCCTGTATGTACCAGCGTAAGATATCTTGTTGCTGTGTGTGACATGCCTTGTTAGTGCGTGCAAGAGAAAAAGCAAAGGTGGGGCGGTATTACGGAAGTGCCCCAGGGGTGGAACAAGCATGTGCACCCACTTTGCTCATCCCCGGGGCACTTTGGTATTACAGAAAGGACCAAAGACACTTGTGAGTCCCCTTCTATAATACCGGTGGCGCCAGCGCGATCACCAGAGGGTGTTCCCTCATTTGCAAGGGGACATGGCACCATGCAAATAAGGGAATCTCTTTGCCTCTGCGCCTGAGCTGTATTATAGACACGGGTGCAGAGGCAAATAAGCTGTCAGAATGTGCGCTGACTGTCAGTGTGCCCCCTGATAGCAGCCCTCTGGAGGAGGCAAGGGGGCTGTGTGGCCCCCAGGCATCCCCTTGCAGGCGGGTGTATTCGCCTGCAAGGCGATCTGTAATCCCCTTTAAAAGTGCAGGCGGGTTGTCTCCTGCACAGTGAAACACAGAGCTGCTTCAAAGCCGCTCCGCATTTTTTTTTTTAATGCGCTGCCCCCAGGGCAGCATGACTTCGCTGCTGCTGTGAGGGCAGCGCATTCAGTATAATAACGGCGCATCTCCTTGTTTACGCAGGTTGTACTGTTTGAAAGGTGCTCCATGCGCAAACAAAGGGAGCACACAGTATTCTGTAATATGGCCCACGGAGAGGAAGTGGAGCCTGCTGTGCTTCCCTTTTGGTGCTAGCAGGCATTATTGATAGTCATCTGTAGGTATGTAAGGATCAGACAGTCTTTGTATATATGTTAACCAGTTCCATGCCATGGACGTAATAGTTACGTTCATGGCTGCAGCGCTGTTGTGCCATGGACGTAACCTGTACATCCATGGGACACCAACTCAGAATCCCTCCGCTGGATTTCCTTTTTTAGGTCGAGCCTGAGCCAGCGCACAAGCGCTAATCTGGGGATGATCTGTCGCACTTCGGTACAGAGAGAAGCACCGCCCACTCCCGAACCCACATTTTTTATTGGCTTGTGTCTTTGTCCTTTGTAAATGCTGCTGTCTGATTTCTTAATAGGCTTGTTAGTCCCTCCTTAGTACTGCCATGTTGTCATTTGTATCCTCCCATGGCTACTGGCCCCTTTACTTGGTCGTTGCACAGTAGGCGTTTTATTTTGTTTATTCTGTTTCTCCTAACTCAAGCACAACAACGTGCTTAGCTTACATTCAGCCGGCCACACCTGCTTTCACTTTCGCAGCAGCCGGGACAATGGCGTCTGTTTCCACTGCCATAGGTCTCATATTAAAATGCGAGAACTAAAGCATTGCAAATATTTTTAGTGCTCAAGCAAGCGTGGCTTGTCAGGTGGATTTGGTGTTCCCCTCTATCCACATCGAGGAGCGTCCTGGTCGTCAAAGCAACTGTTTAGTGGGAGCCTCCAAGAGTTCAGAGTTGCTGGGTTTTCAATGCCACCTTCCTGCGCCGCGAATAACAATTGTCAAACACCTGGGGAGATGCCCTGAGATTCCCAGTCAGACAGGCGTGGCAGAGAGTAGGCCAAAGGTTGTCAGCGGCGCGGCCCAACCTCCATCTCTACTCAGCCGTCGGGGGTGGGCCAAGCGAAAACACCGGCCTTTGGCGTACGTGCGAGATGGCACCAACGAGCAGCTGGGTCTGAGTGTAGGCGGGCAAAGGCTCCCGTTGCAGCTCCTGCTGGCCATGCGGGACTGATCCTACCAGGCTTTCTCGGCAGCCTCCCCGAAGGCTGGTATGGCCTCGGGCAGAATGAGCGAGTGGCAGTGCTTCAAACTCTGCAGTAAGCTCGAACAGCTGCTGTGCTGTGGCCACTGCCGGAGCTCCTTTTACTGCAGCAAGGAACACCAACGTTAAGACTGGAAAAAGCACAAGTTGGTGTGTAAAGGGGGTGAGCAGCCTGGTTAGTACACTGCCACTTCCACCTCTAGCACCGGGGATTCTGACACCCCAGTTAACGCAGACTCAGTCACTGGCACCTTCAACACTATTAACCCTGGGGCCTCGACCACCCCTACCACTGCAGCCTCCGCCAGCCCAGGTGAAACTGATAGTACTTCAGGTGTCGCCTCCCAGCACCCCCCTAAGCCACAGCTGCTGGCCACCGAGGACTGCACTGAGCGCTCAGGGCGGTTCATGACTGCAGCCGTCAGTGGGGGCTCGCGGCGTAGGGCACTGAATGGGCAGAGCAGGGGCCCGCCACCTTTGCAGCGACTGGCTCGAGAGTTCATGCTGCTATGCATGAAGAAGCACAACATCTGTGGGCTCGACAGCTTCCTGGGCCTGGTGGCGGAGACCCGATTGCTTGGGTGGAGGGCAGCGAGCCCGAATGCAGGGCCATCGGGGCCTGATCAGTTGCATGTATGACCTGAACCGGCACTGCAACGGGAAGCTGGCCAACTTCAGGGTCAACGGAAGGACCAAGGTAAGTGCCTCCTCTGTCTTCCCTCCTTCACTTATTTTCTGTGCCTTCCAGTCACTCGACTTGTATGTCTGGGTACTAACAACCGGTATTGTGTTAACCATTCTTTCCTAAAAGCTTTCTACTCCATATGCCAACCCACTCCAGAAGATATTTTCCATTCCCTGAGTCTGCACCTCGCCCTTGCCACTGCTCTCTTTTTGTCTCTTTGGTTTCTGTATCTTTGCTACTATCTCTTTTGTACCATGTACCTATCTCTCCGAGCGCATGCTGTTCTGAATTTGTAATAAGGTTCCTTTGCAATCCAAAGTATGACCAAACCAGAACTTCACATTGAAATGGCTAAACTGGATTAATATTTTTCAGAGACGCACAATTAGTGTTTTTTCTAAACACTAATTAATATGAAATTTCAACTATTTTAAAAGGATCACCTCCTACCTCCCCCCACCCAAATGGCATTGGATTGGCCCTTCTGCCTTTTCTGTGCTATCGGATGGGCCCCGATGTCATGTCCTAAACACTCATTGGCACCTCTGCCATCCAGTGTTCATTTTGTCCATCCCCTGCTTCCTTTTCCATCTCTAACCTTCATCTTGTGAGACGGAGTCACCTTTACAATGCTCTCATAGTATCTGTTCCTTTGGTATGGTCCAGTTGCCAAGTTGATGAATCCTTTTGCTGTGAAGATGGACTATTTCTAAAACTTCATTAACATGTAAACACTATCATAGTTGTTAAGGGATTAGTGGTGGAAGATTCATACCTCTTCATTCAGACAATTCTAATGACAAGGCTCACCGCAGATCTGTTTTCAGTTAGTACGCAAGACTTATTATTATTTTTTTAACAAAGAGCAGTGCTTTGAAGAACAGCAAACGAAGAGTCGTAGAGTCGTACATTAAGTATGCATATAATTAATGTAACCCCTTCACATGCTAAAGGAACTTACTTAAAACATGTCTGACTGAATGCAACAAACACCCACAGATGGACGGAATGCAGAGCAAATCAAACATTCACTGTGAGAAAGTGGCTCTGTATATACTGTTCCCTAATGGGTACAGGGTGTACAGAGTCCACAGTCCCCCAGAGGCTGATAGAGGTCAAAGTTAGGTATGACCTTACTCTCAAAAGTGGTAGCTTGGTCGAGCAGTAAGGCAGTACCAGAGGACAGTGTAAAGCATTTATTGTACACACTCGGTCAGCAAATGGTTTCACACACTCAATAACTGAGCTCTAGGCCAATGGTTTATTTATATAAAATATATGCTTGTTTTATTTTTAGAACCACAAGGGGGTAAAAATATACTTTCTCAGAATGAGAGGTTGAGTATAAATACTTTTGTCTTAAGCAATAAATTTGTGTAAACAGTCACAGTTGGTTGCAATAAACAATCCTATTTCCTAAACATAACAATGCATTGAGCTCAATGGTAAATTCAGGTTATTTGTAATAAATTACTTTTCAGATTACTTTTGGAATTCCAGGTCTGGCTCCTAGAACCAGCCTTGGGTCAGTATTCAGAATCAAGTGATGAAAGTCGACTTAATAACTGTAATGATTTTTAAATAATATTTAGCTGTTTCAAAAGTTAGCACTTCGAAAATATTTCAAAGAAAACATTCAATGGATCTCTATGGCAAGAAATTCAAATGGCAGGTAGAGTACTTTATCGTTACTTTAGTAATCCAGGACAGGGTACCTAGACCCAGGACTGGGGTCCTTATCAAAAACAGGTAAGTAATTTCGTTTGCAGAAATGGTACGATTTTAAAAGAATATTTCAAATTTGCAAAAATAGACACTTAGAAGAAATTTCACAGAAAAGCAGACAATGGTTTCCTATGGGAGAAAAATGAGTTAGAGGTAAGTATAGATGTGAACACCTTTCAGGGTCAGGGCTGGGCACCAAGATCCAGCACTGGGAGCTCACCTAGGAGCAGGTGAGTAAATTCGTTTTTGTCACTTGGCTGATTTTTGGTGAATTTTTGCAGTTTTGAAAAGTTCACACTTAGAAGATTTTTGAAGAAAAAGCCAGTCAATGTTACCCTATGAGGAAAATGAAGTTAGCGGTTTAAGGGTAAGTACTCGACTGGCAGAGTTGAAATTCCGGGCATGGACTCAGGGGTCCCCCAGTGTCAGGTAGGTACAGTTGGTTCACCCTCAGCGGTTTCAGGACGGCCGGGTGCAGAGAGAGTTAGGCCCAATGTTATCCTATGAGGGATAGGGGGGCCTTGGTTGGTGGCTGCTGTCTGGCAAGCCACGCGGCTGTGGGAGCTGGGCTCCTGGTCACTTACTCAGGGCAAGTGGGGAAGTAGGTTAGTGTAGAGAGGGCACTGCCAGGGCCACTCGGGCGGCTGGGTGCAGGGTGCTTTTGAGCCTTCGGGCGCTCAATGGAAATCAATGGGAATGTTCCGGTTTGGGAAAAGGCTGCAGGCTCGGGGACGAGGATGTTTCAGGTGCCACCACCACTTCGAGAGGTAAGTTGGGTAGTTGTAGGTTAGGTGGGTACCCCGGGATTGGGCACAGGGGGCCGCAGGGCGCCGGGTGCAGGGGTGCCTTTTGACGTCGGCAATCTTACCCTCTGGTTGATCGCGGTTGGGGTGGCACTTGATTCTGAGGCTGCAGGCTTCTTCCGGGATGTCGAGGGGGATCCTTGGGTGCCGGACTCGGGGTCACAGTCGCCGTGGGGTCGTCCTCAGGGTCTTTGTCCACTCCGGCACTGGCCAGGCTTGGCTGGTGCAGAGTGTGTTGGGTCCGCGGTTCCGGGCTGCTGCCAGGGGTTAAAAATAGGTTTCTCGAGTAGAGCCTCTACTCATGGGAGTCCCAGGGGCTTAGAGCCAAAAGGTAGCCAGGTCCCCCGGGGTTGGTGAGGTTGCTGGCCACGAGAGATGCCGCGCTGGTGCAGGTTCGAGAGTCGACAGGCCGGCAGGGCTGGGGCCTAAGCAGTTGGTGTCTTCTTCTCATTTTAGCAGCTGCAGGGCAGGTCTTTGTTCTTCTTGCTCTTCTTGTAATTTTCTATCTGGAATCTGGGGAAGGAAGGTTCAGGGGGCCCCTAAATACTAGATTTAGGGGCGTTACAGGTAGGTGAAGGCCAGGGACCAATGGGTCCTTGTCCTGGGGTGGGTACACCCCCTATCCTGCCTCTCTCCTGTGGGAGGGGGGCAGTAGCCTGATCCTGATAGGGTAGGGCCTCTCATCTTCAAGATGGCGAGAGCCCGGAGATGTGCTTCACCTCGCCTCCCCCACCTGAGGGGTGGGGTGGGCAGGCTGGCACATCCCCTGTCCTTGTATGGGGTTTCCGGCCAAGCTTCCCGCCAGAGTGGGGGGTTGCAGTGGCCTGGGGAAACTCCAACTGGCGGCATGCCTTTGAAGCTTCCCTTTGCTCATCCTGGGGGAGGAGATTTCTCACCTCACCCAGGATGTGCATTGTTGCAGGCCCGGGAGAGCAGGGGCTCTCCCACCCAGGGGTCCAGCAACGTGTCTGCTGTGTGGCAGCCTGGGCAGCCTCAGAGCAGACGTGGATTGTAGGTTAGCTGTAAGGGGGCATCTCTAAGATGCCCTCTGGGGTGCTTAGTACATTAAATCCCACACTGGCATCAGTGTGGGTTTAATGTGCTGAGAAGTTTGATACCAAACTTCCCAGTCTTCAGTGTTGCCATTATGGTGCTGTGGAGCTCGTGTTTGACGAGCTCTCAACACCATGTACTTGTAAATGGCAACACTGTACTTACAGTGCCCAGGAATGGACCTGGGTACTGTAGGGGCACAGGGCTCCTGCTCCTGTGCCCACACCATAGGCATAAGGCACCCAGCCAGAGGGGTGGCTGACATATGCCTTGGCAGTGTAGGTGATGGGCATGGCACACAGAGATCTGTGCCATGTCGACTCTTTGTTTTGTCCTGTGCCCAGACACTCAGCCTGCAAAGGCAGTGTGTGTGTGTAAGGGTACAGGGCCTCTAAGGGTGGCACAATGAGTGCTGCAGCCCTTAGAGGCCTTCCCTGGTCACAAGGCCCTGGGTACCTAGGGTACCATTTACTAGGGGCTGACATGTGGCCAGGGTTTGTCAATTTGGAGTTTGTATTTTAGGGAAGGAACACAGGCCCTGGGCACCTGATTGGCAGGAGCCCAGGGCACAACAAGGAAAAGTGCATCAGCTATTAGGCAAAAAAGGGGGGGTTACTGCAACAGAAACCCACTTTCTCACATTCACCCCCAGTCAAAACATCTGGGTTAAATCCGTCAGCGTAGACCCGATAGTTGCATGGGCATGCCAGCTGACACCTTGCCTGTCAACACGGGTTGAGCAAAACTGTGCTGACAGGTAATTACATTCATGCTGGTGAGTGGATTATACAGACCTACTGCAAAAGGTCTCGCATTTACGCGAGTTTGAGCTATTGGCATTGTAAATGACTATGCCTTTTATTTATGTTTTGGTTTTTGAAATCTAAATAAAACACATTGTCATTTACAATGCCAATAGCTTAAACTCGCATAAATGCGAGACCTATTGCATTGCAAATGCTTGGTTTTTTTTATGCCTCAGGAGGAGGAGAAGAGCTTCCTGAAGCTTCTGAAGCATTTTCTTTTTCATATGTATTGACTATCGCGCACATGTCGTGCTGACGCCATTACATCTGAAACTGATATGAGCTGATAGACTTGTTTCAGTGCTTTGGTGCTTGTGGGTCCATCTCATCCCCCGAGCACCAAAACACACGGGAGAGGTACCATTGGAAATGTGAGAATCTCCCCTTTCCAATGGTACCCCTCCCTGCTCTGGTATCGCCCCAGGAAGGTGATCCCCAAGCAGGGATCCACCCACTCGGCACCAGGGAGGGGGGAGCAACCTCTTGGGCAAGGGCCTTTGATGTAGGATCCTGGCTCTGTACATACTATACCAAAGTGAGGTACAGTGTGCACAGAGTCCAGTGGAACCCCAAAGGTAGGTAGAGGTAAAGTTAGATAGCACCTCACTCTCTATTTGTGGTAGTGTGGTCGAGCAGTAAGGCAGTATCAGAAGACAGTTTTAAGCATTTGTTGTACACACTCAGTCAGCAAATTAATTCACACACTCAAAGACTGAACTTCAGACCAATTGTTTTTGTATAAAAATATTCTTTTAGTTATTTTATTTTCTAGAACCAAGCAGGCCTGGCACAGGTAAGCAATAAACACTTTGCAGTAGTAATGCAGTTTGTTAACCGTTATAATTGTAATTGCATATGCACTTTGTTTTGACTTACAGTATGGTTGTAGAAAAATGCAATACTTTGTAAATCCAGTACATAGACTTGAATGGGCTTTTCAATAAAATACCAGGTAAGTTACTTTTTAGATTACTTTTCTTACTTAGAATGGTATACCTGGATACTACTCTGGGACATTTCCTGTAAACAGGTAAGTAAAATCGTTTTGGTTAAATAGTAACATTTTAAAGAATTTCTTTAGGTTTTCAAACTCCACTCTTAGGAATTTTACCAAGAAAAACAGTCCATGTTATCCTACGGAGGAAAATAGTGGTTCGAGGCGCATGAGCTGCTGCAGTCACATTATTGCATTAGATCGCCGCCTAGTGTTGGGTCTGGATGTTGCACGTTGTTGTCTTGTAAGAGTCTTCGAGATCTCACGAGATAGGTGACTCCTCCCCTGGACTACAGTGCGCATGGACAGCTCCTCCATCGTCACATTGTTTTTTTCCGCCATCGGGTTCGGATGTACTTCTGCGACGCCAACTTCGACTCCGAAGTTTTCAACTTTATTCACAGCAAATCAAAAGTATCTCGACGGGATTGCTCTCCGGTGGATACCCTACAACTTTACAGGACTTTATTTCTCATATTTTCATCGACGTAGGCCTCCGGACCTATCGACGCCACGCGGGCCTCGGGCCCATGGAAAGGACCCCCTTCAAAAAATGCCCCCAGTGCGGTGCTAAATACCCACACACGGATCATCAACCGGTGTGCAACAGATGTCTATCTCCGGACCATAAAGAAGAAGACTGCTCAGCCTGCGCACTCTTCCGCTCCAAAACGACAATCGGGAACCGGAGGGCCCATCGACAAGCGATGCATCGACAAGCAGCAGCACCGGACGATATCTTCGACGACCCCTCGGATGCCGAGGACTCGGACGACCTACAGCTCGTCACAGTCGAAGAATCGGACTCAGATGACCCAATCCCAGCGGAGCAGCGCGTGAGTACCGATGCCCCTGTCCCAATCACCCCACATAAGGCTCCGGTCAAGACATCGCCACAAGGCCTTCGTCACGATCGAAACATCCCTTCGGAAGCCCCACCCTCGGGCCTGGCTCCGAAGATAATAGAAAAGCCTTCCGGTAGCTCGGGACCGAGCAAACCGTATCTCCCTACACCAAAAATGCCTTCGGTGCTGAGAAAAACACATACGGCACCAACTCCGGCGCTGAGAGACTCGACCGTTCCCAAAAACGTCAAGCCGAAGCATCTCGAGTCGAAAACGGTCGATCCCAAGAAAAATATCGACCCGAATTAGTTAATCGACCTGAAAAAGACTAACGACTCCAAAAAGGTCACCGAGCCTAAAAAACAGATCGAACCCAAGAAAACGGTCGATCCGAAAAAGGACGTCGAAGTCAAGAAAGCTCCCGAACCGAACAAAAACAAGGTTCCCGAGCCAAACAAGCCGAAGCCTACAAATCCCTCGACTCCCAGTAAGAAACACCAAAAATCTTTGGTGCCGAAACCACCAAATACAGAGGAGGAGCTGTTTTATCCGGATTCTGTCGATCCAAAACAGAAAAGAATCGTCATAGACCCTAACACCGGTCATGTGGTGCTCCACAAGAGGAAAATTCCTCCTGCCTTACCCGCTCCTATTCCTCTAAAAAGGAAGGACATTGCTGCTTCTCCTATTAGGCCTGTTACTCCTCCTCCTCTCTCTCCTATTCTGCCTTATGTGCCATACACGCCCCCCATGCCTCCACAGCCTGATGGGGACCCAGATGAGGACATAGATAATGATCCACAAGACCCTTATAAAGATCCTGATGACACAAACCCCAACCTGGACACATGGGGAGACCCATATTCACCAGACAATAACACACCTCTTCTAGACCCCACACCATATCCTTCAAAACCATCCCCTCCTGACGACACCATTGCATTCCATCAGTTGGTAGACAGGGCTGCTAGTTTCCACGGGGTAGATATGCATGCTGACCCTATGGAAGAGGATTTCTTGCTGGACACCTTCCCAACCACAGAAAGAAGTGTACGCACATTACCCATGCTCAAAGGGGTTTTAAAACATGCACCAGAAATTTTCCAAAACCCCATTAGGGCTAGAATACTCAACCCTAGACTGGAAAAGAAATATAGAGCAGCACCCTCCGACCCTACATACATCAAGGGTCAACTACAGCTGGACTCTCTAGTAGTCGCCAATGCACGCAAAAGGGCTAACTCACAAACCACTGGTGACGCTTCACCACCAGAAAAAGAGTCCAAACTACTAGAGGCATCTGGGAAAAGGGTGGCTTCACAAGCTGCCAACACCTGGAGAATAGCTAACACACAAGCATTGTTAGCTAGATATGACCGGGCACACTACGACAAATTAGAGGAGCTGCTACAACATCTCCCTGACCCATATAAACAACAGGCAAATGACCTTATCCAGGAAGGAAAGTTCATCACTAATGCCTCAATAAAGTGCGCTCTAGATGCAGCGGACACAGCCTCTAGAACAGTCAATACAAGCGTGATGTTAAGGAGACACGCATGGCTTCGCATATCAGGTTTCAAACCTGAGGTGCAAACCACTATTCTCAATCAACCCCCTTAACCAAGATTTCCTGTTCGGGCCGGAAACAGTTGTCCTATTAGACAAAATGAAAAAGGATACTGACACCGCTAAATCTATGGGTGCACTGCAGTTTTATCAATCCAAACGTTCCTTTCGTAGATCCTCCTATAGAGGTACAGGGAGAGGGAATAATACACAAACCTCTCAACCTTTCCAAACTACCTCTCAAAACACATTTCCCAGAGGCAGAGGAGGATATAGAGGAAACAATACTAAAGGCAGAGGTAGAGGTAACAACAACAACCGTACCTCCACCACTCCCAAACAGTGACCTCCTACACCTGCCTCCAGACCACTTAACACCAGTCGGAGGCAGAATATCACAGTTCCTACCTGTCTGGGAATCCATCACAACAGACAGGTGGGTGAAGCAAATTATCCATTCTGGTTACTGTCTAGAACTTACATCTACCCCACCCAACATACCACCCAAACACAGACCAATGTCGGAGGAACATACCATACTATTGCAACAGGAGGTCTTAGCAATGCTACAAAAGCACGCTATAGAACCAGTTCCCCTGCAGCAACAAGGGAAGGGAGTTTACTCTCTCTATTTCCTAATCCCCCAAAAAGACTGCTCCCTCAGGCCCATTCTCGACCTTCGTCCCCTCAATCAATATATACACTCCGATCATTTTCACATGATCTCACTCCAACAAGTACTACCACTACTACAGCAAGGCGATTTCCTCGCCACGCTAGATCTAAAAGATGCATATTTTCACATACCTATTCATCCCGCACACAGGAAATACCTCAGATTTGTAGTGCAGGGACAGCACTACCAATTCAAAGTCCTACCCTTCGGGGTAACAACAGCACCAAGGGTGTTCACAAAATGCTTAGCGGTAGTGGCAGCACATCTAAGGAGACAACATATTCATGTGTTTCCGTACCTAGACGATTGGCTGACAAAAGCCAAATCACATCACCAATGCCAGCAGCACACTGTGACCACAATCCATCTATTACACAACCTGGGATTTTCCCTCAACTACCCAAAATCCCATCTACAACCCTCCCATATACAGCAGTATCTGGGAGCAACTATAGACTCCACAGTAGCAAAGGCTTACCCAGCTCCAGCCAGGATACAGAACATTCAAGCAATGATCCAAAAATTCCAACCTCAGACTCTTTTGACAGCAAGAGTGTTTATGCAACTCATAGGCATGATGACATCTTGCATATTCATAGTACCACATGTTCGGCTACAAATGCGTCCCATACAAGAATGCCTAGCAACACAATGGAACCAGGCTCAAGGGAAACTAAAGGACCTAGTGTTGGTAGACAGTCGTACCCATCGCTCTCCTTTCAAAAGGACGATTGTTCCACGAGCCAGTTCCACAGGTAGTGTTGACAACCGACGCTTCACTCACAGGGTTGGGAGCCCATCTACTTCAACATACAGTGCAAGGTCTATGGACACCGCACCAAAAAATACACCACATAAACTACCTAGAATTACTGGCAATATTTCAGGCAATGAAGGCTTTTCAAAAACACATAGCCAACAAGACTGTCCTAGTCCGGACGGACAATATGACAGCAATGTTCTATATACAGAAACAGGGGGGGACACACTCTCTGCAGCTATCACAACTAGCGCAAAGGATATGGAGATGGGCCATTCCACAAAACATCCATCTTCTAGCAGAACATCTCCCAGGAGTAAACAACCAGATTGCTGACCTATTAACCCCTTCAGTGCCCATGACGAGATGGTCTCGTCATGGAGCGCGGTTGCGCTGTGCCCATGACGAGACTATCTCGTCATGAACCCCGCCCGCTAATGCAACGCCCGGCACAGGGCGGGGAAAGGGCGGGGCACTGAAGAGGTTAAGCAGACACAGTCAACAGATCCACAAATGGGAAATTCACCCAGAAGTCCTACTCCCATTCTTTCAAGCATGGGGACACCCAGACATAGATCTGTTCGCCACAAAAGAAAACGCAAAATGCCCATCCTTTGCCGCCAGGTACCCACACCCGCAGTTGAAGGGCAATGCGATATGGATGAACTGGTCAGGCAGATTTGCATATGCTTTTCCGCCAACCCCACTCATTCCATTAGTGGTCCGCAAACTAAAGCAACAAACACTTACAATGATCCTAATTGCTCCAACATGGGCACGGCAACCATGGTACACAACACTTCTAGAACTCTCGGTAGTCCCTCATCAAAGACTACACCTCTCTCCAAAACAACTCACACAGAACCATGGAGAGATACAACACCCAGACCCCAATCAAATGAACCTAGCAATCTGGCTCCTGAAGTCTTAGAGTTCGATACCTTAACCTGCCTCCTGATTGTATGAATATCATCAAAGAGGCAAGACGTCCCACTACCAGAGCCTGTTACGCAAACAAATGGAAAAGATTTGTTATTTACTGCCAAAATAATCAAATCAATCCACTAGACGCTTCTGTCCAAAACATAATTTGTTATCTGCTACACTTACAAAGATGTAATCTAGCATATTCATCTATATGATTACACCTAGCTGCTATTGCAGCATACCTCCAGAACAGACAACACGTGTCTCTTTTCCGAATACCACCCATTAAGGCATTTATGGAAGGGCTCAAAAGAATAATCCCTCCAAGAGCTCCACCTTCCCCAGTCTGGAATCTTAACATTGTACTTACTAGACTTATGGGTCCACCCTTTGAGCCTCTACATTCTTGCGAATTACAGTTCTAACATGGAAGGTGGCATTTCCAATAGTGATCACTTCACTCAGAGTAAGTGAATTGCAGGCACTGACAATTCAAGAACCTTTCATGCAAATACACCAAAATAAGGTAGTTCTCAGAACAAACCCTAAATTCCTACCAAAGGTCATAACTAGTTTTCACATTAACCAATCAATTGAGTTACCTGTCTTTTTTCAAAAACCACAGTCAGTAGCTGAAAGAGCACTCCACACACTGGATGTCAGAAGGGCTCTACTCTACTACATAGACAGAACTAAACCGTTTAGGAAGACAAAACAATTGTTTGTGTCTTTCTGTCAACCTCATAAGGGTAACCCTATCTCAAAGGCAGGGATAGCCAGATGGATAGTTAAGTGCATACAAATATGTTATCAAAAAGCTAAACGCACATTAACTATTCCCCCAAGAGCACATTCCACGCGCGAAATGGGGGCATCCATGGCTTTTCTAGGGAATATCCCCTTAGAACACATTTGTAAGGCAGCTACATGGTCTACCATGCATACCTTCACTAAACACTATTGTGTTGATGTGCAAGCCAAACAACAAGCTTCTGTAGGTCAGGCTGTCCTTAAAACACTTTTCCAAACTACTGCAACTGCCACCGGTAACCACCACTAGAGGAGGTACTGCTATACAGTCTATGCAATAATGTGACTGCAGCAGCTCATATGCCTCGAACGGTAAATGCTACTTACCAGTATGCATCGGTTCTTGGCATGTAGAGCTGCTGCAGTCACATGCCCACCCTCCTCCCTGGTGCCGAGCACAGTTGCAGTACTATCTTACTTGGATACATTTACATGGACACCTTTCTTTTCTATCACTATCCTTCATCTTTGCCACAATGGCGAAAAAACAATCTGACGATGGAGGAGCTGTCCATGCGCACTGTAGTCCAGGGGAGGAGTCACCTATCTCGTGAGATCTCGAAGACTCTTCCAAGACAACAACGTGCAATATCCGGACCCAACACTAGGCGGCGATCTAATGCAATAATGTGACTGCAGCAGCTCTACATGCCAAGAACAGATGCATACTGGTAAGTAGCATTTACCTTCTCGGTTTTTAGGTAAGTATTTGGTAGTGGGAGTTGAGGTTCTGGTGGTAGACTCAGGGGTCCCCCAGGGTCAAGGATGCACTCTGGTTTTGCAGCATGAATCTTTTATGGATTCACTATGCTGTGCATTATTCGGCAATCTAGTGGTTGGGTCCGGAATTGTAGTATCTCTTTTTTTCTCTTTTTTTGTTTCCTGTGGCCTGGTGGGTGTCGACATACCACCATTTGGTGACCTGTGACGTTGATGTGCATCCTCCCGAAGCTCCCACCTTTGGTTGCTATCTTCAGATTCTTTTTTTCCGCCATTGGGTCTGGATCGAGACGTAAGGAGCTCCAGAACTTTGGAGAGAAGAATCCACGAAACTAGAGATACCTACAACACCAAAACCGGCTGAGGAAGAGGAGGAGGAAGAAGAAGAGGACCAAACCTATCACGGTTCGGCGACCTCGGAGACACAAGACCTGCAGTGGCAAGATCTCGACGCAGACTCTCCAGAAGAAGGGGTAGACTCATATCCTTCGAGGCCCTCTCCACCCGATGACATTGGGATGTACAATCAGGTGATAAAGAAGGCTGCAGACACTTATGGAGTGCAGCTAGAGGAGGAATAACCACAATCCTGTTTTCTCGTAGAGACCTTGCTGCCCACACAGACAAGGAATCAATTCCTTCCCATGCTACCAAGTGTGCTGGACCAGGGAAAGGTAGCCTTCAAAGAACCTGCTTCATGCAAGGCTGTAACACCAAGGGCTGAGAAGAAATACAAACCCTCCTCCAAAGACCCTATGTACATCAGGGGTTTAGTGCCTGCAGACTGTATAATAGCTTCCATAGCCAGGAAAAGAGCTAATGTACCCACTAACGTGGGCCCACCGCCAAACAAAGAGAGCAAGAGAATGGATCTCACTGGAAGAAATATGGAACAAAGCGCCGCAATTCAATGGTGCATAGCAAATTCAAACACATTGATCAATACACATGCATATCAGCACTTGGAGGAAGTAGGTAAACTGCTGAAACATCTGCCAGATCAATTCCAGAGAAGGGCAAGCCACTTGGTGGAAGAGGGAAAAAACATGGCAAATAAGTGTTTAAAATCAGCCATAGATGCTGCTGAGACATCAAGAAGGGAAATGATGATTGGGATGACGGAGAGAAGACACGCCTTCTAAGTATCTCGGGGTTCAAACCAGAGGTACAGAGCAACATTTTAAACACCCCGTTCAATGGTGAACAACTATTCGGAACAGCTGTGGACTATAAGTTAAACCAGTTAAAAAAGGAGAATGAAACCTCAAGGTCCATAGGGGCACTACAATTCAGAGATGTGCGTAGGGGTACACCATCACGGAGACCAGAAGGCAGGGGTTGCCAGTAGCCTCACACCAAACCTTTCAACAAGGTTACCAAGGAGGGAACCAGGGCCAGCAACAGGGTCAACCACAACAACAAGGTTGGCAATATCAACACTGAAGGCAATCCATTTGAGGGCGCACTCGAAGAGGCCAACAGCAAAGAGGGGGACAGCAACCCACCTCCAAGTGACTGCACTGCAAAGTTTGCGCACACGCTAACAAAACGTCAGAGAGCGCAACAACAAGTAAACATAGTAAAAAATCATGTCCCAAAGAACAAACAACCCCTCCATCATGTAACACCAGTGGGAGGCAGAATAGGAAACTTCCAGGAGTGGAAGATTACATCTGACAGATGGATATTAAGCATAATACGATATGGATGCTGCATAGAACTGGCAAACAACCTCCATGCAAAAGACCAGAGAACAAGGTTCATTCAGCAAGAGAGCTCTCACTTGCTCGAAGAAGCACAAGAGTTTCTAAACAAAGGGGCCATAGAGAAGGTACCTTACAAGGAAAGGAACAAGGGCGTGTATTCTACATACTTCCTCATACAAAAGGTGGATGGAACATTAAGACCTATACTAGACTTAAGGTTCCTAAACAAGTTCATAAAGACTCTTTAAAATTCAAAATGACATCCTTACAAGAAGTAATACCTCAGATACAGGTAGGGGACTACATGGCAACTATAGACCTAAGGGACGCGTACTTCCACATCCCCATGAACAGCAGGCACAAGAGCCTACTCAGATTTGTGATCAACAAAACACACTAGCAATTCACTGTGCTAGCATTCGGACTGAAGTCAGCCCCAACAGTCTTCTAAGAATGCGTAGCAGCAGTAGCGGTCCACCTAAGAAGGCAGTGAATCCACGTTTAGCCATACCTAGACGTCTGGTTAGTAAGAGCAAACACATACAGTCTTTGCAGACAACACATACAGACAGTCCTAGAAACATTGGTCCAGCTCGGTTTCTCAATACATAGAAATAAACACAACACAAGGAAAGGTATTTGCAAGCACAAAGAGAACAATGGCATTACTGAAGGAGACGCATCTATACCACAAGGGGCACGCTCTGACAGTGAGGACAGTGGGCAAACTGCTGGGGATAATGGCTTCATGCATTCATCTAGTCCCAAACCTTCGTCTACACATGAGACCATTCCAGGAATGGATTCAGCAACAATGGTCACAGTCAACAGGGAGTTGGGAGGCTCTAGTGGTTGTCACACAAACAGTACATCAAGAGATGGCATGGTGGAACAAGAAGAACATAACACTGGGGAGACTTTTCACACAACCAGCTCCAACAGTGACCATTACAACAGACACTTCCCAACTAGGGTGGGGAGCTCACGTGAACAACCTCAAAGTAAGGGGAATATGGACGCAACAGGATGCGATAAAACACATCAACTTCCTGGAGTTAAGAACAGTGTTCCTATCCGTGAAAGCCTTTCAGAAGGAGCTTTAGGGGAAAAGGGTGTTGATTCAAACAGACAATACAGCTACAATGTTTTACATCAACAAACTAGGAGGAACACAATCCTTAACACGATCAACCCTAGCCCAAGAACTATGGAGATGGGCTATTCCAAGGAACATAGACTTACTAGCAATACATCTTCCAGGGAAGGACAATGTAGAAGCAGACAGGCTGAGCAGACGAGCATCAGCATCCCACAAATGGGAGATGAATCAATCAGAAATCCTAAAGATATTCCAAAAATGGGGGACTCCGCAAATCGGCCTATTTGCAACACCCCAGAATGCAAAATGCCAACACTTCGCATCCAGACAACCGTGTGCACAGTCCCTAGGGAATGGGCTATGAATAGACTGGTCAGGGACAGTTGCTTACGCTTTCCCCCCGATACCACTGCTACACAGGGTACTCAACGAGTACAAGATCAGCCCCATGACATTAATACTCATAGCACCTCAGTGGGCCAGACAAACCTGGTTCTCTCAGATAATGGAAATGACACGGGGGGCGATGCATAAGCTCCCCAACAGAAAGGAACTCTTTACAATGCATAACGGAAAGGTACTACACCCAGAACCAGAGAGCCTAAGCCTGGCAGCATGGCTTCTGAAGACTTAGAATTCCCTCACCTCAAACTACCAGAGAGCACAATGGCAGTACTCAGAGCGGCGACAAGGCCTACAACAAGGAAGTGCAACACAGCAAAATGGAAAAGATTCTCCCACTGGTGTCGTAAAGAAGAGCTTTCAAGGAAGATCACAAGAGAATCAACAGTACTGAAATACTACAAAATAAACGAAGCTACGCATCTATATGGGTACATTTGGCAGCAATCGTAGCGTACACAAGGGGAGAAACAGGGAAAAGTTTCTTCACATCCCATGTGGTTAAAAGATTCCTAAAAGGAGCAAAGAGGATAGCAACTCCAAAGAGGGTGCCACCACCCGCATGGAACCTCACTGTGGTACTAGCGCAAATGATGAAGGCACTATTTGAACCAATCCACAAGGTAACATTACAAATGCTCACACTAAAAACTGTGTTTTTAGTGGCAATTACATCACTACGTAGAGTAAGTGAATTACAGGCTCTAACACTGCAAGAGCCCTACTTCCAAATACATTTTTTTTTATTTTATAAACCTACTTTATTGATGACCTTGACCGTATATCCAGTGCAATGAATACCATAGAGAGGTGGTCTTTTGTATTTAAAACAGATACAACATATACATCGCATGAGTCTATCATACCGTGTTCGTACTATTTGGTAGGAAATGAAAGGCAAAAGGTTCCGATGACAACATAAGTTCCATATCATTGCATCTGTATCTGATAAAGTTACATTATAAAGCATATACATTTCCAATTAATGAAAACAACAATCTCAATCATATCCCTTCCCTCCCTAACCCTCCCAACCCATACTCCTGGTCGGTCAGTGCCTAAGATCCATAATAATTGGGGGAAGATGCTAGCAGTGTAGTTCTTAGGGGTCTGCAGTGCCCATAGGTCTTAGTATATGGGTCTGAGTCTTGTAATCTAATGGCGGATAGTTGTAAAGTGACATTGTGTGTTACAGGGGTGGGGTACTTTGTGGGGGTAGTAAGTCAAGTAATTCGAACTCGTGTAGCATGACCTCCCACTCCACCGAAATGGGTTGCTTCCGTAGGCCTTTCTCGTCCCCCCTCCGGAGAGCTGCACCCTCAGCTTTCCCCCACTGAATCATGTCCTCTTGCCAGCTGGACACCGCTGGGCATCTGGGGGATTTCCACCTCATGGTGAGGGCTCTTACTGCCAAGATGATGGCTAGGTCTAAGAATCTGTCGTACCTTCTGTACTTTTGTACGTCTCCGAAGGCCTATGAGACAGTATAGGGCGTCATCCGGGATAGGAATTTGTGTGACTTCGCCCAGAGACTGTCTGACTCCTCTCCAGTAGTCCTGGAGATGGGGACAGGACCACAGCATATGTAGGAAGTCTGCCTCGTCTCCTTTACAACGGTGGCAGCAGTGTTGAGCGTCAGGGAACATGCGATGAATCCTCTGGGGGGTGAGATCCGACCTATGAAGGACCATCGTCTGAATAAACTTCAGTTTTGCATTACGGGACACTCTTTTCGGGTGTTCGACTCTTTTCGGGTGTTCGAGCATGCATTTCCAAGCCTTGTCAGTAAGTTCCTCAGCAGAATCCTCGAACCGCTGTGTTCTGAGGGATGCAAGTGTGGTTGCGGCATGAGCCCGTATCCCTGTGTAGAGCCATCAGACCAAGTGTCCCCCATTCCCCATGTAGTATAAGAGATGTACCAAGGTATGTTGTGATAGTTCACTGCGTTGTGGGGCCCATGTGTTCCATATGTAATGGGATACAGCAGCGTGTAGTAGGTATAAGCGCGTTGGTGCGCCCGTAGCCTGAATAAAGGAATCGTGATCGAGCAAACCGCTATCCCCGAAAAATGCCCCCTACTTCCAAATACATAATGACAGAATCACCATGAGAACTGATCCACATTTTATGCCAAAAGTGGTATCAAAGTTCCGCATAAACCAAACAATGCAAAAACCCGAGTTTTTTTCCAAAAGACACAAGCAGAAAGAGCATAGCACACCCTTGACGCCAGAAGGGTAGTCATGTACTACATAGAAAGAACCAAAGAATGCAGGAAAACAAAACAGTTCTTTGTATCATTTGCTAACAGTTTTCTTGGATGACCAGTCACAAAAAATGCCATTGCAAGATGGATTGCACAAGCCATACAGTTGTGCCACAAACTGTCCGGTCAAACCTTACAAGGAGCACCGCACACTCACCTGACAAGGAAGAAGGGAGCAACAGTGGCTTTCTTAGCAAACGCACCTATTCAAGACATTTGCCAAGCAGCAACATGGTCTTCAGTGCACACGTTCACAAAGCACTACTGCGTGGATATCGAGATAAATAAGGAAGCACAAGAAGGACAAAAAGTCTTACAACATATATTCAAAAACCAAAGCTTATCTTCCACCCAGCCACCACAAGACTAGCAAGCCGCTACGAAGTCTATGCACTGCATAGTGAATCCAGAAAAGATTCACGCTGCAAAACGTATAGTTTCTTACCTGTCGGTGTAGTTTTGCAGCTTGAGGAATTTTCTGGATTCACTAGCGAACCCACCCGCCTCCACCATAAAGCTGAGACAGGAGGAACAAATAAAGGAAACAAGAAAAAAAAAAAATTAATCCGAAGATGGAGACCAAAGGTGGGAGCTTCCAGAGGAAGCACGTTGACGTCACAGAAGGACACCAAATGGTGGTATGTCGACGACCACCAGGCCTCGCAAAAAAAAGAGAATAAATACTACAATTCCGCACCCAACCACTAGATGGCGGAATAATGCACAGCATGGTGAATCCAGAAAATTCTTCAAGGTGCAAAACTACACCGACAGGTAAGTAACTATACGTTACACCCTCAGCGGCACTAGAGCGGCCGGGTGCAGAGTGCTGAGGCCCAATGTTATCCAATGGGGATAGGGGACCTCGGGTTGGTGGCTGCTTACGAGCAGGCCACTTGGTTGTGGGAGCCAAGCTCCTGGTGTTAGGCTCAGGGCAAAAGGGGATCCTGTTTAGCACAAAGTGCACCCGCATGGGCGCTGGGTGCAGGGTGGTGGTTTGGCGTAGAGTGCCCTGTTTTCAATAGGGATTTTCGTTTTTGGTTTTTAGCTACAGGCCCAGGAAGACTTCCAGGAGGAACCAACTGCTGAGCAGGTAAGTTGAAGGTCTCTGAGACGTAGGTGCACCTTGGGTTCTCTTCTCCAGGGTGCAGGGCGGCTGGATGCTGGAGTGTCTTGTGGTCGGATTTCACTTTACCGGTGTGAGAAAGTGGCTCTGTATATACTGTTCCCTAATAGGTACAGGGTGTACAGAGTCCACAGTCCCCCAGGGGCTGATAGAGGTTAAAGTTAGGTATGACCTTACTCTCTAAAGTGGTAGCTTGGTCGAGCAGTAAGGCAGTACCAGAGGACATTGTAAAGCATTTGTTGTACACACTCAGTCAGCAAATGGTCTCACACACTCAATAACTGAACTCTAGGCCAATGGTTTATATATATAAAATATATGCTTGTTTTATTTTTAGAACCACAAAGGGAATAAAAATATACTTTCTCAAAATGAGAGGTTGAATATAAATACTTTTGCACTAAGCAATGGATTCTTGTAAATAGTCACAGTTGGTTGCAATAAACAATCCTATTTCCTAAACATTACAATGCATTGAGCTCAATGTTAAATTCAGGTTATTTGTAATAAATTACTTTTCAGATTACTTTTGGAATTCCAGGTCTGGTTCCTAGATCCAGCCCTGGGACAATATTCAGAATCAAGTGGTGAAAGTCGACTTAATTACTGTACTGATTTTTAAATAATATTTAGCTATTTCAAAAGTTGACACTTAGAAAATATTTCAAAGAAAACATTCAATGGATCTCTATGGCAAGAAATTCAAGTTGCAGGTAGAGTATCGTTACTTTTGTAATCCAGGTCTGGGTACCTAGACTCAGCACTGGGGTCTTTATCAGAAACAGGTAAGTAATTACGTTTGCAGAGATTGTACGATTTTAAAAGAATATTTCAAGATTGCAGAAATCAACACTTAAAAGAAATTTCACAGAAAAGCAGTCAATGGTTTCCTATGGAAGAAAAAGGAGTTAAAGGTAAGTGTAGTTGTGGGTACTTTTCAGAGTCAGTGCTGGGCACCAAGGTCCAGCACTGGGAGCTCACCTAAGAGCAGGTGAGTAAATTTGTTTCTGGTACTCAGCTGATTTTTGGTGAATATTTTGAGTTTTGAAAAGTTCACACTTAGAAGAATTTCCAAGAAAAAGCTAGCCAATGTTACCCTATGAGGAAAATGAAGTTCGCGGTTTAAGGGTAAGTTCTCGACTGGCAGAGTTGAAGTTCTGGGCATAGACTCAGGGGTCTCCCAGTGTCGGGTAGGTACAGTCAGTTCACCCTCAGCGGTTTCAGGACGGCCGGGTGCAGAGAGAGTTAGGCCCAATGTTAGCCTATGAGGAATAGGGGGGCCTGGTTTGGTGGCTGCTGACTAGCAGGCCACGTGGCTGTGGAAGCTGGGCTCCTGGTCACTCACTCAGGGCAAGTGGGGAAGTAGGCTAGTGTAGAGATTGCACTGCCAGGGCCACTCGGGCGGCTGGGTGCAGGGTGCTTTTGAGCCGTCGGGTGCTCAATGGAAATCAATGGGAATGTTCCGGTTAGGAAAAAGGCTGCAAGCTCGGGGACGAGGATGCTTCAGGTGCCACCACCACTTCGAGAGGTAAGTTGGGTAGTTGTAGGTTAGGTGGGTACCCCGGGATTGGGCACAGGGGGCCGCAGGGCGCCGGGTGCAGGGGTGCCTTTTGATGTCGGAAATCTTACCCTCTTGTTGATCGCGGTTGGGGTGGCACTCGGTTCTGAGGCTGCAGGCTTCTTCTGGAATGTCGAGGGGGGTCCTTGGGTGCCGGACTCGGGGCCACAGTCGCCGTGGGGTCGTCCTCAGGGTCTTTGTCCACTCCGGCACTGGCCAGGCTTGGCTGGTGCAGTGTGTGCTGGGTTCGCGGTTCCGGGCTGCTGCCAGGGGTTGGAAATAGGTTTCTGAGTAGAGCCTCTACTCATGGGAGTCCCAGGGGCTTAGAGCCAAAAGGTAGCCAGGTCCTCCGGGGTTTGGTGAGGTTGCTGGCCACGAGAGATGCCGCGCTGGTGCAGGTCCGGGAGTCGACAGGCCGGTAGGGCTGGGGCCAAATCAGTTGGTGTCTTCTTCCCTTTTTAGCAGCTGCAGGGCAGGTCTTTGTTCTTCTTGCTATTCTTGTAGTTTTTCGAATCTGGAATCTGGGGAAGGAAGGTTCAGGGTGCCCCTAAATACTAGATTTAGGGGCGTTATAGGTAGGTGAAGGCCAGGGACCAATGGGTCCTTGTCCTGGGGTGGGTACACCCCCTTTCCTGCCTCTCTCCTGTGGGAGGGGGGCAGTAGCCTAATCCTGATAGGGTAGGGCCCCCCATCTTCAAGATGGCGAGAGCCCGGAGATGTGTTTCACCTCGCCTCCCCCACCTGAGGGGTGGGGTGGGCAGGCTGGCACATCCCCTGTCCTTGTATGGGGTTTCTGGCCAAGCTTCCCGCCAGAGTGGGGGGTTGCAGTGGCCTGGGGAAACTCCAAATGGCGGCATGCCTTTGAAGCTTCCCTTTGCTCATCCTGGGGGAGGAGATTTCTCACCTCACCCAGGATGTGCATTGTTGCAGGCCCGGGAGAGCAGGGGCTCTCCCACCCAGGGGTCCAGCAACGTGTCTGCTGTGTGGCAGCCTGGGCAGCCTCAGAGCAGATGTGGATTGTAGGTCAGCTGTAAGGGGGCATCTCTAAGATGCCCTCTGGGGTGCTTAGACCATTAAATCCCACACTGGCATCAGTGTGGGTTTAATGTGCTGAGAAGTTTGATACCAAACTTCCCAGTCTTCAGTGTTGCCAATATGGTGCTGTGGAGCTCGTGTTTGACGAGCTCTCAGCACCATGTACTCCTAAATGGCAGCACTGCACTTACAGTGCCCAGCAATGGACCCGGGTATTGTAGGGGCACAGGGCTCCTGCTCCTGTGCCCACACCATAGGCGTAAGGCACCCAGCTAGAGGGGTGACTGACATACGCCTTGGCAGTGTAGGTGATGGGCATGGCACACACAGATGTGTGCCATGTCGACTCTTTGTTTTGTCCTGCACCCAGACACTCAGCCTGCAAAGGCAGTGTGTGTGTGTAAGGGTACAGGGCCTCTAAGGGTGGCACAACGAGTGCTGCAGCCCCTAGAGGCCTTCCCTGGCCACAAGGCCCTGGGTACCTGGGGTACCATTTACCAGGGGCTGACATGTGGCTAGGGTTTGCCAATTTGGAGTTTGTGTGTTTTAAGGAAGGAACATAGGCCCTGGGCACCTGATTGGCAGGAGTCCAGGGTACACTTAATCAAAGTACATTCAGCAATTTAGCAAAAAGTGGGGGCATACCATGCAAGAAAGATGTCACTTTCTCACACACCTCCTGCTTATAAAAGCAACAGGTTGGTCTTGGCCTTCATCATTGGTCTGGGATAGGACCGCTCCTATCCCTAGCTCAGAAGCATCAGTCTGCACTATGAACTGCTTGGCATAATCTGGAGCTTTTAGAATTGGTGCTGAGCACATTGCTTCTTTTAGGGTGTCAAAAGCCTTTTGACAACTAACTGTCCAGTAACTTTCTTGGGCATTTTCTTGGAGGTGAGTTCTGTGAGGGGGGTCACAATGGACCCATACCCCTTCACAAACCTCCTGTAGTACCCAGTCAAGCCAAGGAATGCCCTGACTTGGGTCTGGGTTGTTGGAGCTATCCAGTCCATGATGGCCTGGATCTTGGGCTGTAAGGGCTGTACCTGGCCTCCACCTACAAGGTGGCCCAAGTACACCACAGTGCCCTGCCCTATCTGGCATTTGGATGCTTTGATAGTGAGACCTGCATTGTGCAGAGCCTCTAAAACCTTCCCAAGGTGGATCAGGTGATCCTGCCAGGTGGAGCTAAAGACAGCAATATCATCAAGATATGCTGCACTTAAGGACTCCAACCCAGCTAGGACATGGTTCACCAACCTCTGGAAGGTGGCAGGGGCATTCTTTAACCCAAAGGGCATCACAGTAAACTGATAATGCCTATCAGGGGTGGAGAATGCTGTCTTTTCTTTTGCTCCTGGGGCCATGCCAATCTGCCAGTACCCTGCAGTTAAGTCAAAGGTACTGAGGAATTTGGCAGCCCCCAATTTATCTATCAGTTCATCTGCTCTTGGGATAGGGTGAGCATCTGTCTTGGTGACAGAGTTGAGCCCTCTATAATCCACACAAAACCTCATCTCTCTCTTTTCACCCTGTTGATGAGGTTTGGGGACCAGAACCACTGGGCTAGCCCAGGGGCTCTCAGAAGGCTCAATGACCCCTAACTCCAGCATCTTGCTGACCTCAGCTTTGATGCTTTCCTTGACTTGATCTGACTGTCAATAGATTTTGTTTTTGACAGGTGCACTGTCCCCAGTGTCCACATCATGGGTACACCAGTTTGTCAGACCAGGGGTCAGGGAAAAGAGGCTAGCATATTGTTGCAAGACTTGCTTGCAGTCAGTCTGCTGTTGGGCAGAGAGGATGTCTGAGAAAATCACACCCTCTACTGACCCATCTTTTGGGCTGTAGGATAGGAGATCAGGGAGTGGTTCACTCTCTGCTTCCTGTTCATCAGTCACCATCAGCATGGTGATGTCAGCCCTTTCATTGTAGAGTTTAAGGCGGTTCACATGGATGACCCTTTTGGGTGTCCTGCTAGTGCCCAGGTCAACTAGATAGGTGACCTCACTCTTTCTTTCTAGGATAGGGTAAGGGCCACTCCATTTATCTTGGAGAGCCCTTGGTGCCACTGGCTCCAAAACCCACACCTGTTGCCCAGGTTGAAATTCAACCAGTGCACCTTTTTGGTCATACCAGTGCTTCTGGAGCTCCTGGCTGGCCTCAAGGTTCTTGGATGCCTTTTCCATGTACTCAGCCATTCTGGACCTTAGGCCAAGCACATAGTCCACTATGTCTTGTTTGGGTTCTTGAAGAGGCCTCTCCCAGCCCTCTTTTACAAGACAAAGTGGTCCCCTTACAGGATGCCCAAACAGAAGTTCAAAGGGTGAGAAACCTACTCCCTTCTGTGGCACTTCTCTGTAAGCGAAAAGCAGGCATGGTAACAGGACATCCCATCTCCTTTTGAGTTTTTCAGGGAGCCCCATGATCATACCTTTCAATGTCTTGTTGAATCTCTCAACAAGGCCATTGGTTTGTGGGTGGTAGGGGGTAGTAAACTTATACTGCACCCCACACTCCTTCCACATGTGTGTTAGGTAAGCAGACATGAAGTTGGAACCTCTGTCTGAAACCACCTCCTTAGGAAAACCTACCCTGGTGAAGACACCCAGGAGGGCCTTGGCTACTGCAGGAGCTGTAGTAGTCCTAAGGGGAATTGCTTCAGGGTACCTAGTGGCATGATCCACTACCACTAGAATAAACTTGTTCCCTGAGGCTGTGGGTGGCTCAAGTGGACCCACAATGTCCACTCCTACCCTTTCAAAGGGGACCCCCACCACTGGTAGTGGAATGAGGGGGGCCTTTGGGTGGCCACCTGTCTTGCCACTGGCCTGACGGGTGACACAGGAGCTGACAAACTCCTTCACCTTTTGGTGCATCTGGGGCCAGTAGAAGTGACTCACTAGCCTTTCCCAAGTTTTGGATTGCCCCAGATGTCCAGCTAGGGGGATGTCATGAGCCAAAGTTAGGAGGAACTCCCTTTACTTCTGTGGCACTACCACCCTCCTGGTGGCTCCAGGAGTGGGGTTTCTTGCCTCAGCATACAGTAATCCCTCTTCCCAATAAGCTCTGGGTACCACTGACATCTCCCCTGGCTTCTGAAACAGCTTGCTGCCTCAGGCTTTCAAGAGTGGGACAGTCTCGCTGACCCTGGCACAGCTCTTCCCTAGAGGGTCCCCCTGGGCCCAAGAGTTCAACCTGGTAAGGGTCAAGCTCCATGGACTCAGTTCCCTCAGGGGTATCTACATCCTCTCCAGGGGGAGAGGGGTCCTGAATGGTTTGCGGTGTAGAAGCTGGTTCCCCAGTCTTCTTTCCTTTTCTCTTGGTTGGCTGGGCCATTATTCCAGACTCCAGACCTACTTTTTCACCCTTCCTCTTGCTCTGTGCTCTGGTTTGCACACACACCAATTCAGGGATGCCCAGCATGGCTGCATGGGCCTTCAGTTCAACCTCAGCCCAGGCTGAGGTTTCCAGATCATTTCCAAGCAGACAGGCAGCTGGCAACTTTGGAGAGACCACTACCTGTTTCAGGCCAGTAACCCCCCCCCCCCCCCCCCCCGCCTAATGTTACCATGGCCATGGGATGACTAGTGGTGACACTGTCAGCGTTGGTGACTGGGTAAAGACTTCCCAATCAAGTATTGCTCAGGGGAAACCAGTGTGTCTTTCACCATAGTGACACTGGCACCTGTATCCCTCAGAGCTTCTACCCTAGTTCCATTCACCCAGTGGTACTGTAAGTATTTCTTTAAGTTGGGGGGCCACACAGCTACAGTGGCAAACTCCACTTCTCCCAAGGAGACTAAACTTGCTTCAGTGTGTTCCCAGATTTGCTCAGGGTACACCTCTGATCCCATTTGTATGCTTGCTGCCCCAGGAGTAGCTGTACTGGGTGCCTTAGGGGCTTTGTTTTGGGGGCAAGCTACAGTTAGGTGTCCCTGCTTTTTACAGGTATTACACCAGGCCTTTAAGGGATCAAAGTTCTTCCCCCTATATGGTTGGGGCACATAGGGAGTAGTTTGGGTCCCACCCACCTGAACAGGTTTTTGGGGCCCTTTTGAAGACTCAGACTTTTTAGGGATTCTCACCACCTTTCCCCTGGGGAGGTTTTGTGACCACTTTCTTTTGGTCACCCCCAGTGGTTGTCTTGGTCACCCTAGTCTTGACCCAGTGGTCTGCCTTCTTTCCCAATTCTTGGGGAGAAATTAGACCTAGGTCTACCAAATGCTGATGCAACTTTTCATTTGTGCAGTTACTCAAAATATGTTCCTTCATGAATACATTGTACAATCCAGTAAAATCCTGCACACCATGTCCAGCTAACCAACCATCCAGTGTCTTCACTGAGAAATCTACAAAATCAATCCAGAACTGGGTCTGGGTTTTGTGAGCCCCCCTGAATCTAATTCTATACTCCTCAGTGGTGAATCCAAATCCCTCAATAGAGCTTTCTTCATGAGGTCATAGGATCCTGCTTCTGGCCCAGAGAGAGTCAGAAGCCTGTCCCTGCAGTTACCAGAGAACAGTTCCCACAGGAGTGCCCCCCAGAGAGGTTTCTTCACTTTTCTGATATCACAAGCCCTCTAAAAGGCTGTGAACCATTTGGTGATATCATCACCTTCCTCAAATTTAGGGACAATCCCTATGGGGATTTTAAGGTCAGAAGTTTCCTCCCTATCCTTATTTTTGTTATTGCTGCCACCATTGATGGGTGCTAAACCCATCTCTCTCCTTTCTTTTTCTAGAGCCAGGAGCCTGGACTCTAGCTCTAATCTCTTGGCCAGCCTCACAAGGCTGTCCTCTTCACTGGGGGGTCCCCCAGTGTTCTCTCTGGGACCAGAGCCACCTGTAGTCTCTAGGTTCCCAGATGCTAATTCTTGAGAGGGAGGGTATGGGTGCCCTCTCCTCCCTAGGGAATAGCCCAGGGGGGTTGTTGTCAACCTCTTCTGCTTCCCTTTCCTCATCTGACTGGCCATCACCATGTTCAGATGGGTGGTCCTTAGCATACTCAGCCAAGAGCTCCTGGAGCCCTAGTTTGGTTGGATGCAGACCCATTTGTAATTTTTTAAGTTTACATAAGGACCTCAATTCCTTGAAAGACAAGTGTAAGTAAGGTGTGAGGTCGAGCTCTTCCACCAGGTCCATGTTATTATTATCACTAATAGCTGGGTTTGTTTGAGACATTCTAACCTGACAGTTCTAACCCTCTACCCTGACTATAGTGACTTTTATTGTTCTAAATTCTGATGGGACTTAAGCAAGGCCCTAGCAAGACTTTTAGTAATTTTGGAAAGACCAATCAGAATTCTAAAGGCAATTTTTAAGAGTTCTGTTGTGTGATCAGATGGTAACCAAGTAGTCCAACAAATGCAAATTTGTATCCCACCGCTGATCCACCAATGTGAGAAAGTGGCTCTGTATATACTGTTCCCTAATAGGTACAGGGTGTACAGAGTCCACAGTCCCCCAGGGGCTGATAGAGGTTAAAGTTAGGTATGACCTTACTCTCTAAAGTGGTAGCTTGGTCGAGCAGTAAGGCAGTACCAGAGGACAGTGTAAAGCATGTGTTGTACACACTCAGTCAGCAAATGGTCTCACACACTCAATAACTGAACTCTAGGCCAATGGTTTATATATATAAAATATATGCTTGTTTTATTTTTAGAACCACAAAGGGAATAAAAATATACTTTCTCAAAATGAGAGGTTGAATATAAATACTTTTGCACTAAGCAATGGATTCTTGTAAATAGTCACAGTTGGTTGCAATAAACAATCCTATTTCCTAAACATTACAATGCATTGAGCTCAATGGTAAATTCAGGTTATTTGTAATAAATTACTTTTCAGATTACTTTTGGAATTCCAGGTCTGGTTCCTAGATCCAGCCCTGGGACAATATTCAGAATCAAGTGGTGAAAGTCGACTTAATTACTGTACTGATTTTTAAATAATATTTAGCTATTTCAAAAGTTGACACTTAGAAAATATTTCAAAGAAAACATTCAATGGATCTCTATGGCAAGAAATTCAAGTTGCAGGTAGAGTACTTTATCGTTACTTTTGTAATCCAGGTCTGGGTACCTAGACTCAGCACTGGGGTCTTTATCAGAAACAGGTAAGTAATTACGTTTGCAGAGATTGTACGATTTTAAAAGAATATTTCAAGATTGCAGAAATCAACACTTAGAAGAAATTTCACAGAAAAGCAGTCAATGGTTTCCTATGGAAGAAAAAGGAGTTAAAGGTAAGTGTAGTTGTGGGTACTTTTCAGAGTCAGTGCTGGGCACCAAGATCCAGCACTGGGAGCTCACCTAAGAGCAGGTGAGTAAATTTGTTTTTGGTACTCGGCTGATTTTTGGTGAATATTTTGAGTTTTGAAAAGTTCACACTTAGAAGAATTTCCAAGAAAAAGCCAGCCAATGTTACCCTATGAGGAAAATGAAGTTCGCGGTTTAAGGGTAAGTTCTCGACTGGCAGAGTTGAAGTTCTGGGCATAGACTCAGGGGTCTCCCAGTGTCGGGTAGGTACAGTCAGTTCACCCTCAGCGGTTTCAGGACGGCCAATCTTGATTTAAAGAGTCTTAATGTCCACCCAAAATCATGGGTGGCTAGTGAGTTTTAATCCATAGATGAAAAAATGTACCTCTGTACCGCTGTCGCCTGATCACAGTACAAGTATCCAAAGGTAGCGGGGGCGTCATTGTAGGCAAGTCCACTGCACCTCAGGGAGGAGGGGCCATTCACAGGTGATGGCAAGAACTCTCCCTTATTGCTGAAGCTGTGTGTCATAAGGTCAGGTGTGTCTGTCAAGATTGGCTATGACGCTCCAGGGTAAATTATACACTTGAGTGCGATCTGATTCTGGGCGGATTAAGGGCAAACATCCTAGGTGCCCAGGGAACCATGCGTTCGCCAGGGTCGTTCATCCAAGTCACTTTTCGTCCTTTGTCATCGACACCTGTTAGCCAAGCTCCAGGTACTATTACACCCTGGGTGTGAGTGGGTGCAATTTGGGAGCCACTCTCTGCGCCTTGGAGCCCCACCACAGGTGGCCCCATTGAGTCCATCTTGTTCTGGATATTGCACTAATTTGGAACTTGGGAGGGGGGTGGGGGGCTTACTCTGGTTGGGGGAACGTGGCTAGGTTACCAATGCTTCTGCCCAGCCTCTGAGGTCTGAGACCACCCAGTAGAAGTGACTCCGCTCAGAGAGATTCTGAGCAGGCAGGCCTCTGCTGGTATAACTTGTCTAACCCCGCTCCCTCGACTCCAAAGGGTGCCCTGCTAAGGAGTGCAGGGGCACCAGAGTGGCCTCAAGCAGCCCCCAAGCATCGAGTCCCAAATCCTGAAATGCAGGCATGAGATCTGGGCCATGGTAAGGCAGGTGTCCACATCTCTGACACCCGCAGGCAGGTTCTGCTCAGTCCCAGGTGCTGTACTGCTTCTGTGCGGGGGAACAAGGTGGCTCCGTACTCCTGTATATGTTCCTGTCAGTGTGCGGTGAGGGTGGATGGTAGCCATGCCCGAGAAGCTCCAATGGTTAGGACGTGGCTGCCATTTGTAGAGAATCTGGTGTGCATGAGCTAGTCACTTACATACAGGTAGTTGGTGATGGTGTGGGGATATGATTTCCCTCGACTGTCTTCATCCGGCTCTTGTAGGGAACCCAGGTTTGGGTAGATGAAACTTATGAACTGCACAGTAACAACAGGATCTCTGTAACAAAAGCAGTAACCCACATAAAATATTGTGTTTGATATGTCTGGTACACATTCTTTGCAGCAGGCATATTAATCCTACATGGTTCCTTAAATAAATGAAAACTGCCACTAAAAAAACTCCTATCTCTATACAGCGGGTACATTAATAAATCAACAGAGTTAACTTGACCCATTTATTGTTTCTTGAAAACTGCTGAATATACAATGAACTTTGCAGTTCTTTTAAAACTGCAGCACTGCTACAGAACTGGCCCCGCTAACAAAACCTGCTCTCCATCCTTCCAGCCTCCGAGGGAAACGTCCGCCCGTTGTCCAAGGCCCGGTACAGCTGTTCCTGACTTGGTGGTGTTTAAAACAGACAATGTCTTGTTGGGCAGTCCACCAGCACTGACCAGCCTGGGCATGCTGTGGTGGGTACATGGATGCAGTGTTCGATATAAAACTATGGAAATTAATGTGTTCACATTACCTAAAAACAGCTTGACCACTAGAAGGGTTGAACCTGCAATGTGTTCTCTTTAGCAATCATTTCTGACGTTTTGCAGCAGGGAATCTTGTGTCAACTTCAAAAACAGATAATCTTCTCTTACTTTTTGCTTCTATTAGTGGTTTGCCCAGGGCCCCCAGCTCACAGGAGTCAGAACGACCTGTATCACCACAAGGGGATTTCGAGTTGATGTGATGACTCAGTCAGTCTCATTTTTACACTACCTGCCCCGTGGCCTGCCCAATGTCCAACTCAGTCAGAGAGTGAAAATTAAGTGAAGCAAGCCACACAGGCCGGTCCTGAACTTGTGTTTACTCTAGTCAGTCACTCCAGAGTCTTGACACCCAGCACCCACGAGTCTGACTCGACTCTGAGGCTGCGCCGTGTCAGCACGGCTTTTACTGCCATGCTGGGGCTGGGCAATAATTTTTGCCAGCGCCTTCCTCATTTATAGTGCTTTTGTCCTATCAGTTTAACGTCCATGTGACCCGGTCGGAGGTCCCAAACACGTTGGTACTTTTACTGCACCAGGCACCACGTCCTCAGCGTGAGTAGTGTGCAGCAGGTACGGGCTTCTACTTAAACATGTGCTGATAGCTGCAGCACATGTAGTGCGCACACTTTATGCTCTTTCGTTCTTCTTGCTGACGCAGGCCTGCAGCATATACATACAATGTATCAAATCGTGGACTGCTCTATCTGGCCCGCCCTGGCCCGGGGTCACCATAGCAACAAGTGAGAGGAGTTCTTTCCCCCATCCAGGCCATCATGTCTATGCAGGCAGAGCTTCAACAAAGCAGTGCAATCAAGGGCTGCTCATGCCACCAGAGCGCTTGCCAAGGCCGACAAACAGCCAGGTGTCGCAAGCAAGGTATCAGGAGTCACATTGGGTGGCATGGGGTTACAGTTGTGACCCCAAATTGACATCCATGAGCTCTTGTGTACTGGCCGATGCGTGAGCTAGAACTGTAGATTATGGATGCATTCATTGCTTGTCTTCATTGGCTGTTATTGATTTTTGTTTTTCGTTCAAGGTGGAGAGGAAGGCCAAAAGAGGAAAAGGAGCAAGCCGGAAGCATTCCCTACAGCTGAAGACATATTTACTAAATTTCAGCAGCTTTCCCATTTTGATCAGCACCAAGTCACCTCTCAGGTTGTACCAAACTTCTCGTTGTGTTTTGGTTCAACAGTATTCAGCTTAATTTAAAAAGTTGTTCCTGTGTTTAAGCGTTCTTCATTCCTAATCTGTTAAATGCAATATCACTGAAAAACAAGCATTATCACAGACAAAAGCATTGATGTTTCAATAGAGATTACAGAAGTAATGCTTCAAGTGATTAAACCAATGAGGGGTGGCAGTTATGTCGTAGTCGTACTCACTTGACACTCCTGTTGTAAATTCTAAGGAGAATACAAAGTAGTTCTGATATTTTAACCCCTGAAGTACTGAAAGTTTCCTTCTGCAACCATTCGCCTCATTCCCACCCCACCCCACATCACCTTACTGACGCCGTCTTTTGATATTTGTTGCAATTTGCAGTTAATTTTAAGTAGCGTTAGTCCTTCAAAAAATATCCAGGCAAAATGATGGCCTTTTGAACACATGTTGAGGATTCGAAAGGTATCCAGGGTTTGTTGTTTACCCTGCAAGAACCAGCGAAAATTGCTAATTGTTGATGTTTTTTATTTCATACCAAAAAGAATGGGGAAAAAGTGGTGCACATGAAAGATTTTTCTAGTAATAACATCAACAAAAAGGATTGCTGTTAAGATCTTTTTTTCCCTAGTTTTCAGAAACAGTGGGTAAAGTATTTTTGACCACCTTTTTTCCAATTTTTTTAAGTGGTCAGTATTTAATTTATTTTGTGGCTTTGAAACCTGCATACAAATAGTGGAGTAAGATTTGTGAAAGCCAGGAGTGAACCCAAAAATCTGTACAATTCTTGAAATTATACAAACTTCTGATTTCTGCAAGGGGTCATTTGTAGATCGGTATCACATATGCTGCAAGGTTACGCCCCCCCCCCCCCCACAAAAGTATGAAAAATAGAAAATTAAATTGACAAGATTTATGTTATCTCCTCCGAAGGCAGAAAGACCGTCACCCACGCACTCCTATCCAGCAGACTGGACTACGGTAATGCCCTCTAAGCTGGAATTAACAAATCCCTGCTACACAAACTCCAGATCATCCAGAACAACGCAGCCAGACTCGACCTCTGAACCCCACGATATGAACCCATAACCCAGCACCTGCGAGACCTCCACTAACTCCCCGTCGAGAAGAGCGTGACCTCAAAGCTACTCACCCAGGCCTACAAGTCCCTCAAAAAAATCGGACACAAATACCTCAACGAAAGAGTCTCATTCCACATACCCAAAAGAAACCTCCGCTCTGCCGACCTCGCCCTAGCAGAGACCGCGCGCATCCGCAGAACCAGAGCAGGTGGAAGAGCCTTCTCCTACGTCGCGGCCAAGGCCTGGATTGAGCTCCCAGTCAACATCAGACGCTCCCCTACCCTGCACACCTTCAGGAAGAGCCTCAAGACCTGGCTTTTCGGCTGATCCGGGGCTGCTTCCCACCCCGCCGCACCCCAGCGCTGTGAGACCCTTACGGTTGAGTAGCGTGCTTTAAAAGCCCCTGATTGATTTGATGTTTAAGCTTTTTTTCTATTGATGAATCATCTAGAAAAGTAATGTCCCATTATGTCTGTCAGACTCTGCATTAGATATATAAGCTTTGTCTGTTGGCCACAAGCTCATAATACTCCGAGCCGTCAACTGGGCTGTAGATTACAATGGTATTTTTTCCATTGTGTGCCAACCATGAATAAACTTCCTAAGGAAACATTGAATAAATAAAAAATACAGAAGAAGAAAAGCTAAGCATTCTTTTTAAATGTTCCCACGAATCTCAATTTAAGGATATGGATTTTTTGTACCATTTTTGTTTTATATAATCCATAATGCCATGTTTTTTAGTGGGCTTTTTTAGGTTGCAGCCTTCCAGACAGCACAGCTGTATGGCATGCGGAAGACATCTTGGGGAGTTTCAAAAAGTTGACCTGGGAATGCGTTCTGCTTTTTTCTTGCCATTGGCTGCTTCAAAGTGACCCCCACTAGCCACTAAGCCACAGCCTCTTGTTGTTTTGTGTCGTAATTTTTTATTGCAATAGCTTTATGTAACAGTTGCACTGTGTGGTATAACGGTTTAAGAGCATCAAGCAATACAAAGCAAATCAATCGGATAGCGGGGGGAAAGGGTGCGGAGGGAAGGCATGGTACCCATGGAACATAGCAAGCCCATCTCCCGACGTTTGTGGTGCATCCCTCTAGGTGTGAAGGGTCGATGAGTTGTCGGCCTGCGCTTGCTAGGAAGGGGGGAGGGACGGTTGGAACCAGGGATGCCCAGTCCGTGTAGGTGTGGGGTAGTGGCGTAACGGAAGTTGAAGGGGCCTCCCTGCAAGGAACACAGAGGGCCCCCCACTCCGAATTTAATCCGGAGCTCTCTGGTGTGAGTACAGTGCTGAGGGGGCCCCCTGCAGCTCAGGGGGCCCCCCGCACTGCGGGGGCCTGTTACGCCCCTGGGGTGGGGAGTACAGGGACGTGGTCCGAGTGTTTAAATGGTGTAGTCAAAGAGGATCTGGAGGATTGGGGATGTATGTGCTTGTGAGCGGGGGGTAGGGGTAAGGGAGGGTGGTCCCAATTTGCCGTACCAGGACCTTCCCCTACTGTCAGGCGAGAGAGATATGATAGACTGCTTCTCACGGTAGCACAGAAGATGACGAGGGATCTGTTGTTGGTTCTCCCAGAAGGAGTGGTTTGCGTATCTGATCTGCTTGCCTGTAGGAAGCTGGGTTTCTGTTGCAGTAACCCCCTCAGTTTTTGCCAGACTACTGAAGCACTGTGACTTGATGTGCCCTGGGTCCCTGCTAATCAGGTTCCCAGGGCTTGTGTTCTTTCCCACAAACTGTACCTTGTACCCCCAATTGGCACCTCTCTGGCCACAGGTCAGCCCCATGTAATTTGACCAGGGAAAGCCTCTCAGTGCTGCAGCATTTATTGTGCCGCCCTTAGAGGCCCTGTACCCTTACACACACACACACACTGCCTTTGCAGGCTGCGTGTTTTGGTGCAGAACAAAGTCAACATAGCACACATCCCTGTGTGCCATGCCTACAACCAACTGCCCTGGCATAGCTCAGCACCCCTCTAGCTGTGTGCACTATACCAGTGGTGAGGGTATAGGTGCATGAGCCCTGTACCCCTACAGTGTCTAAGTCCATTCTTAGACATTGTAAGTGCAGTACTGCCATTAAGAGTATATGGTGCTGGGAGTTTGTCATTATGCCATAATGGCTTTACTATCAAACTTCTCAGCACATTAAACCCACACTGATGCCAGTGTGGGATTTAATGAAAAATGCACTCAGAGGGCATCTTAGAGAGGGCCCCCTGAAAACCGACCAGCCACTGGTGGGTTCCCTGACTGGTACACACCAGCCTGCCACCACTAGACAGGTTTCTGGACCCCTGGGGTGGGAGCCTTCGCTTCCTGAGCCCAGAAGCAAAGCCTTTCCTGGGCGGAGGCCCCCTATCTCCCTTTGGATAACATTGGATTTCAGAACTCTGCGCCCTGTCGCCCTAGTGCCGTTGAGGGTGTAACAAGAGTGCATCCTTGAGTCTACCCCCCAGAATACCAACTTCCACAACCGAATACATACCTTTGAACTGATAACCCTATTTTCCTCCATAGTTGATAAGATTGACAGTTTTTCTGTGAAAAGTTTTTAAGTGTGGAGTTGGAAAATCTATAAAAGTCTTTAAAACTGTAACCAAATAACAAAAATGATTTTACTTACCTGTTTACAGGAAATGTCCCAGTGCAGTATCCAGGTGTACTGCATTGTGTAAGAAAATTAATCTGTAAAGTAATCTACTTGACATTCTACTAAAAAGCCAATACAAGGTATATATACTATCTTTCAAAGCATTGCATTACTAGTAGTTCTACTGCAATCAAATCAAAAGTATATATACAACTGCAATACAAACTGTTTACAAACTGTATTATTACTGCAAAGTACTCATCACTTACCTGTGCCAGGCTTGCTTGGTTCTAGGAAATAAAAAAACGAAAAGAATATATTTATACAAACCAATTGGTCTGAAGTTGTCTTTGAGTGTGTGACAATTATTTGCTAATTGAGTGTGTACAACAAATGCTTAACACTACCCTCTGATAAAGCCTTACTGCTCGCCTACACTACCACAAATGGAGAGTAAGGTGCTATCTACTTTTACCTCTGCCTACCTTTGGGGTTCCACTAAACTCTGCACACTATACCTCACTTTGGTATAGTATATACAGAGCCGGCTTCCTACAGTGCCCGGTGGAGAAAAGAGTCAGGGTGGGGGTATGGGAAGTGTAAGGGGGAGGAAAGGCCATGATGAGGAGGAAAGATAGGGGAGGACGACTGAAGCGGGGGGAGGGGGACTGGCAAGACGCAGACTGCCGGGCAGTTGAGGGGGCAGGATAGGCTGCTCTGTGTGAGAGGATGCCCATCGCGGGGCACTGGCTGGGATGCAAAAGGGGAATAAAAGGGGGGTGGTGGTAGTTATATCCTATGCTTCAGGGGTCATCTCTTAAGAAAGGAGCCCATGTCTGCATGAACACCTTCGCCTGGTTTTGTAGGTTGTAGATAATCTGTTTGTGTGACGCTGTTTGTATCATTGCCACTGTCCAGTCCTCCGGGGATGGGGACATAAACTACCTCCATTGGCGCAGGATACATACCTTGGCTGTGGCCAAGGCCATGTGGAGTAGGCAATGCTGCGGGCGGGATAGGTCTGAGGGGGTCCTGGTGTCGTTGAGGAGGATGATAGTAGGGGAGAGGGGGGGAGTTGCAGTGGTATGGATGTTCCCAAGATATCCCCAACATATGACTAAGCTTGCCTTGGTTTGAGACTGAATTTCTCTCTCAGGCGCTCAAAGGGTTTCAGATCTCTATTGTGTAAAATTTGGTCCAAGATGTGAATTCCCGCCTCCATCCAAGAGGTCCAATGTAGAGGCCACCTGTCTATACGTAGACCCCTGATTGTCCTACAGCCAGTGAGGGTCCACAACGAAGAGATGGTGGGCACGTACCTAGGTCTTTTGCGTAGCTTGTATTACAGGGTATGGGAGGCGCAGCCAAGGGGTTTGGCCCCTGTAGAGGAGGTTCAGTCCCTCGCCGCCAGAGAGGAGCAATCTCTCCGTAAGGGTCCACTGCGGAGGATCTGGTGTGCGGGGAAGCAAGTATGCAAGTTGTGATAGATGGAGGGCTAGAGCGTAGTGCTCTATGGACGGTAGACCCAAGCCTCTACATGAGCGGCGTGCCATGAGCCTGGACACAGCTTGCTGGGCCCGCGAGGAGCCCCACACGAAGGACCGAATCAGTGAGTGTATGGTGCGGAGGGAGGCTAGAGGTACCAACATGGGGAGCATGCCCAGTGTCAAAGTGAAGCGCAGTAGGGTGACCTTTCTCACCGGTGGTACCCAGTCGCACATGGAAAATCCCAGAAGAGACCATTTCTCAAAGTTCAGTTACATCTGGGCTAACAGGGAGTACATGTTTTCCGACACCATCCCGGCCACCCCTCTATTAACTAGGATCCCTATATATCAGAGGCGTGAGGATTTCCAGCAGAAAGGGTGGCCTTGGATCGACGCTTTGGTGGTGCTGGAGGAAAGCGGCATGGCCTTGCTCTTATCCCAGTTTACTTTGTAACCGTATAGAGCCGCAAAGCTGTCGATAACCTTCAACAGGGCCGGCAGTTAGTTTTGGAGGTCTGTGAGGGTGAGCAGTACATTGTCAGCATATAGGTAAATTTTGGACTGACCGTCCCCAAGGGTGATGCCCGCAATATGAGGTGAGTGGCGAATAGCAGAGACCAGGGTTTCCAAGGCCAGGAGGAACAGGTTGGAAGTGAGTGGGTAGCCCTAGCGAGTACCTCTTCAGATCGGAAAAGGGTCCGGGAGGAAACCCCCCCGCAGTTCACTTGTGCGGTTGGGCAATCATACAGCAGTCGTACTTTGGTGATGAAGCAGTCCTCCAATCCATATCTCTCCATTGTGGCAAAAATGTAGCCTCATTCAATGCGGTCAAATGCCTATTCGCCGTCCAGGGAGAGTGCCACTGTGTCGTCCAGAAGATCCTTAGCCCCCCCCCCCCCCCCCCCCCCCCCCGAAAGGGTATGGGTCAGTGGGTCAGGGTGCGGAAGTGGTTCCTAGAGGAACAGCCCGGTACAAAGCCAACCTGCGTGTAGTGGATCAGGGAAGGGATGATTTTGCTAAGGCACGAGCCCAAGATGCTGGCAAGTATTTTAATATCACTATTTAACAGGGAGATGGGCCTGTAGCTGCCACATAATAACGGGTCCCTTCCCGGTCTGTTGTAGAGGGGTCTTACAGAGAATACCTCCTGGAAAGCAGCATGCAGGGAGTCGACTACCTCCTCGCCCGACCATCTAAAGAGTTCCGCGGGGAAGCCATCCTTGTGATAGGGCAAGATGGTGAACGCTATCTTTTCTTGGCTGATCTCTCCCACCAGTAGTTCCCTAAGCAGTAAGTAGTTCCAATATGCAGGGCAGGTCCACGCCTTCAAAGAAGCGATCCGCATTCGCCGGTGCCTCTGGGGAGTACAGTGTCTTTTAGAACGAGGCAAATTCGTTGACAAATTCCTGCGGTCGGGGAGGGTTTCTCCATTCTTCGAGCATATGTCAGGTATGGCCATGGCGGCCTCTTTGTCTCAGTTGGGCAGCCAATACACATCCTCTTGTGGTTTGTAACTCACGTTTTCCGGCTTCCCATTTGCTGCCATTATTTGATTTAGGCTGTCCAGCTTGAGTCTGTATGTCCACATGCCAAAGCCGTGTTTACAGTATTCTTCCACAAACTTGTTTTCTATAATAAACAGGCTTGTAAAGCTTGTTCTTCTCTCGTCACATTTTCTGGGCATCCAAAGACTGAGGTCAAATGTCAAGTTGTGTCTTCGAGGGAGCCTGTTGTTTATGTTCTTTTTGGCTGACTTCAAAGTGAGAGCATTTACAGGAAAAAAGAATGCAGCTTACTTTCCTCATAGAGCCTGCTTGTGCACTTTTAATTTTTTTTATTTTACACCTAGCCAGATCAAAAGGTATCTCGTTCTTCAGTTGCACAAAACATTTGCCTTTCATTCGTGGGGCATAAAGTTCACTATTGGCATTGTCCCTGTGAGTGGAAGCATGAATGTTACTAAAATCCTGTTTGAAAACTATTGCAAAAAAACCTTGCACTGATTTGGTCTGATTTACTAGTACTACAAAAGTGAAACAATTCTGTAGGGGAAATAAAAAAAAATTGGAATTTTTGCAGAGAGTTTTTCATATTTATCATGTATTTTGCAAAATTACTCTTCTTTGGTGTGTCAATGTAATTTAAGAAACTGTGTTTTTAAGGAGCAAAGTACAAAAACGCATTTTAGTCTCCGCATCAGCCTAACATATGGTGATCTTGGGCAATTTACACTGTTTATGGCCCATTCACCGTCAAGCACAGATAAGATCTTTAATTTAACAATGCTTGTTTTTCACTTTGATGTGTAAAGCATGTGTTTTATTTATGGCATCTGTGGCAACTCGTTTTGGAGAGTTGGATGAGTTTAAAGGCACGGTTTATGAAAGCTTTTGTGTTTAGCTACACAATTATATGTACGAGGCATGTGAGCTGTAGATCACATGCTTTGCATAAGTCTGCCATCTAGTGTTGGCTCCGGATGTTTGCACTTTGTTTTTCTTCAAAGAAGTCTTTTCCAGTCACGAGGTAGGGGACTCCTCCTTTCGGTGATAGTGAGCATGGGCATCTACTCCATTGCTAGATTGTTTTTTTCCGTGCTGCTCTCCGGTTCAACACAGTTTCTCGGGCTCCCCTCGGTGCGCAATCCACTACCCTCAATGGTATTGTTTCTCGATCGCATTTCCCATTCCCCGCGTATCGTATTGGTTTAAAGTCTTCGATCGGAAAATTCGTGGAGGGTGGTTGGGCCTAACCGCTTCTGGTCAGTTCGCAGTCGATGGAACAGACTCCATTTAAATTCTGTACCGGGTGTCGCGCTAAGTATCCGTGCACCGACTTGCGTGAAGTGTGCAACTTGTGTCTATCCCCGGAACACGACGAACCGGACTGCAACGCTTGCCGATCCTTTCGATCCAAGAAGATGATCTGTGATCGTCTGGCTCGACGTTGCGAAATGCACCAACAAACCGGCTCTGCACCAGATCTCGTTGGAGAAGATTCGGACCATGAAGTCGTCAACGCACAAGGAGTCTAGGAAGAGGAGGAACACATTTCCGTGTCGGAAGACAACTCCGACATGGACAAAGACTTTCCGCAGGGTCAGTGTACCGTGAGTACTGATACTCTCTGTGAGAAAGTGGCTCTGTATATACTGTTTCCAAATAGGTACAGGGTGTACAGAGTCCACAGTGCCCAGAGGTTTGGCAGAGGCTAAAGTTAGATATAACCTTACTCTCGAAAGTGGTAGCTTGGTCGAGCAGTAAGGCAGTATCGGAGGACAGTGTCAAGCATTTGTTGCACACACTCAGCCAGCAAATGGTCTCACACACTCAATAACTGAACTCTAGGCCAATGGTTTATATATAACAAATATATGCTTGTTTTATTTTAGAACCAACAATAGGATTTAAAATAACATTTCTCAGAATGAGATGCTTTATATAGATACTTTCGCAATATGCAATTGACTTTTGTAGAAAGTCAAGTGGTTGCAATAAGCAACACAATAATGCATTGAATTCAATGGAAGTTTCAAGTTATTTGCAATAGATTACTTTCAGGATTACTTTTGTAATTCCAGGACTGGATCCTAGATTCAGTCCTGGGTCAGTTCTCAGAAACAAGTGATGAGTCAACTTAGTTGCTGTTATGATTTTTAGACAATATTTTGCTATTTTAAAAGTTGACAAAATATTTCATAGAAAACAGTCAATGATTCCCTATGGCAGAAAATTCAAGTTGCAGGTATAGTATGTTCTCGTTACTCTTGTAATCCAGTACTGGGTGCCTAGACTCCGTACTGGGACCTTTATCCATAACAGGTAAGTAATTACGTTTTCAGAAATTATATGATTTTTAAAGAATATTTAAAGTTTGCAGAAATTGACACTTTAGAAGAAATTTCACAGAAAAACCGTCAATGATTTCCTATGGGAGAAAATTGGGTTACTGGTAAGTACAGTTGTAAGTATTTTTCAGAGTCAGTGCTGGGCACCAAGATCCAGCACTGGGAGCTCACCTAATAACAGGTGAGTATTTTCGTTACTCGGCTGATTTTTGGTGAATATTTTAAGTTTTGAAAAGTCCACACTTTGAAGAAATTTCAGGAAAAAGGCCAGTCAATTTTACCCTATGAAGAAAATTGAGTTATCGGTTTAAAGGTAAGTATTCGACTGGCAGAGTTAAAGTTCTGGGCATAGACTCAGGGGTCTCCCAGGGTCAGGTAGGTACAGTTGGTTCACCCTCAGCAGCACAAGGGCGGCCGGGTGCAGAGAGAGTTAGGCCCAATGTTATCCTATGACAGGTAGGGGGGCCTTGGTCGGTGGCTGCTGACTAGCAGGCCACGCGGCTGTGGTAGCTGGGCTCCTGGTCACTTACTCAGGGCAAGTGGGAAAGTAGATAGGTGTAGAGGTTGCACTGCCAGGGCAACTCGGGCGGCTGGGTGCAGGGTGCTTTTGAGCCTTCGGTTTAGAAAAAGACTGCAATCTCGGGAACGAAGGTTCTTCAGGTGCCACCACCACTTTGAGAGGTAAGTTGGGTAGTTGGAGGATAGGTAGGTACCCCGGGATTGGGCACAGGGGACCGCGGGGCGCCGGGTGCAGGGGTGCCTTTTGGTGTCGGGGAATCTTACCCTCTGTTGATCGCGGTTGGGGGGCACCTGGTTCTGAGGCTACAGGCTTCTTCAGGAGTGTCGAGGGAGGTCCTTGGGTGCCGGACTCAGGGTCACAGTCGCCGTGGGGTCGTCCTCGTGGTCTTTGTTCACTCCGGCACTAGCCAGGCTTGGCGGGTTTAGAGTGGGCTGGGTTCGCGGTTCCGGGCTGCTGCCGGGGATTAGAAGTAGATTTTGAGTAGATCCTCTACTCATGGGAGTCCCAGGGGGCTTAGAGTCAAAAGGTAGCCAGGTCCTCCGGGGTTTGTGAGGTTGCTGGCCACAAGAGATGCCGGGTTGGAGCAGCTTCGACAGGCCGGTAGGGCTGGGGCCAAAGCAGTTCCTCTTCGTAGCAGCTACAGGGCAGGTCTTCTTTCTTCTAGCTCTTCTTTGGATTTCAGAATCTGGAATCTGGGAAAGGAAGGTTCAGGGAGCCCCTAAATACTAGATTTAGGGGCGTTACAGGTAGGTGAAGGGCAGGGACCAATGGGTCCCTGTCCTGGGGTGGGTACACCCCCTATCCTGCCTCTCTCCTGTGGGAGGGGGGCAGTAGCCTAATCCTGATTGGGCAGGGCTTCCCATCTTCAAGATGGCGAGAGCCCGGAGATGTGCTTCACCTCGCCTCCCCCACCTGAGGGGTGGGGTTGGCAGGCTGGCACATCCCCTGTCCTTATTTGGGGTTTCCGGCCAAGCTTCCCACCAGAGTGGGGGGTTGCAGTGGCCTGGGGAAGCTCACAGAGGCGGCATGCCTTTGAAGCTTCCCCCTGCCCATCCTGGGGGAGGAGATTTAGCGCCTCGTCCAGGATGTGCATCGTTGCAGGCCCAGGAGAGCAGGGGCTCTCCTACCCAGGGGTCCAGCAACATGTCTGCTGTGTGGCAGCCTAGGCAGCCTCAGAACAGACGTGGATTGTAGGTTAGGTTTTTAGGGGGCATCTCTAAGATGCCCTCTGGGGTGCTTGGTACATTAAATCTCACACTGGCATTAGTGTGAGTTTAATGTGCTGAGAAGTTTGATACTAAGCTTCTCAGTCTTCAGTGTTGCCATTATGATGCTGTGGAGTTCGTGTTTGACGAGCTCTCAGCACCATGTACTCTTAAATGGCAGCACTGCACTTACAGTGCCCAGGAATGGACCTGGGTACTGTAGGGGCACAGGGCTCCTGCTCCTTTGCCCACACCACTGGCATAGGGCACCCAGCTAGATGGGTGGCTGATGTATGCCATGGCAGTGTAGGTGGTGGGCATAGCACACAGGGATGTGTGCCATGTCGACTCTTTGTTTTGTCTTGTACCCAGACGCCCAGCCTGCAAGGGCAGTGTGTGTAAGGGTACAGGGCGTCTGAGGGTGGCACAATGAGTGCTGCAGCCCTTAGAAGCCTTCCCTGGTCACAAGGCCCTGGGTACCTAGGGTGCCATTTACCAGGGGCTGACATGTGGCCAGGGTTTGCCAATTTGAGTTTTGTGTTTTAGGGAAGGAACATAGGCCCTGGGCACCTGATTGGCAGGAGTCCAGGGCACACTCAGTCAAAGTACATTCAGCAATTCAGCAAAAAGGTGGGGGCATACCATGCAAGAAAGATGGCACTTTCTCACACTCCCCTGCCCAAAAATATGCAGAAGAAAAAAGCTCCGGTCCCTCCTCTGCCTTCGGGCCAAGGTCGGCACCGAGAACAGGTTTCGAACGCCCGCCTTCGGGGTTGGCACCGAAACTCACATCAAAGCCGCCCGGCGCAGGATTGAGTCGGCTCCATTTGGGCACAGAACTGAAACCTTCGGCACTGAAATCCAAGCACGTCATCGTGACCATCCCTTCGGCACCGAAACCTAAATCTTCGGATCCGAAAGCATCTGCACCGAAAATTCTGGCGCCGAAAGACAAGACCGCTCCTCCCCTGTCCAAGGAGCCTCTTTTCGATGTTCCGCCTTCCAACACTGACCCGAAACAGAAAGAAGAAGTGATTAGTCCAAAAACTGGGCATATTCACATAAAACTGCCTGTTAAATGGAAGCCAGCGATGGAGGAAGCTTACCACATTCCACATAAAAATGTTGATACTAATCCTTCTCCTCCTCCCCTTACACCTCCTTCCCCACTTGACCCAAATTTGTTAATTACTCCTACAAATTCACCACAACCACAGTCACCTGACCACCAAGATGACTGGGATGGGGATGTTACTGGGGACATTAGTCCTGATCCATGGACTGACTACAATAGAGATCCTAATACAGACAAGGATCCTGATCTATACCCTTCAAAACCCTCTCCACCAGACGACCATGTAGGCTACAGAGTTACTCAATAGGGCTGCTAAATATCATAGGGGCCAACTTGACAAAGAGGCCCTTGGAGAGGATTTTCTCTTTGAGACCTTAACTTCCTCTCAAAGAACCCATGCTCAACGGTGTGCACAAACACGCAGACAACGTTTTTAAGAACCCTTGTGCGTGTGAGGATTGTCACACCTAGAGTAGACAAAAAATATAAGCCGGCACCTACAGACCCAATCTACATCAAGAGTCAAGTTCCCTTAGACTTCCTAGTGGTCTCTAACACTCTCAAAAGAGCAAATTCTCAAACCACAGGAGATGTCCCTCCTCCTGATAAAGAATCCAAACTTATAGATGCCTCTGTCAAAAGAGTAGCTGCTGCACAAGCAGCCAATCACTGGCGTATTGCCAACACCTAGGCTCTTTTAGTGCGTTATGACAGTGCTCATTACGACGAGCTGCAAAAAGTGCTCCAAATCTTGCCAGACAAACATACAAATAAAGCTAATGATTTAATTCAGGAAGGAAAGCTTATTTCTAATACATCCATTAGATGTGTTTTAGATGCAACTGATACTGCAGCTCGCGCAGTTAACACTAGCGTTATTTTAAGAAGTAAAGCCTGGCTCAGAATTTCAGGGTTTAAGCCTGAAGTCCACGCTTCCATTTTAAATCTACCTTTCGATAAGGAACACCTCTTCGGACCTATAGTAGATACTTTAGAAAAAATGAAGGACTTGGAGGTTGCAAAATCCATGGGGGCTTTGCAGTCCTCTTCCTATCGGGTCTCCTTTCGCTGCTCCTTTTCCAGAGGGGGCTCAAAGGACATATCCTCGGACAATACCTCTGCCTCCTACAGAGGCAACAATCAGTCACCATCTTCCAGAGGTTACTTTAGAGTAGGATTTCGAGGCAATAACGGCAAGGGAAGAGGCAAAGGTAATGCAACACGTACTTCCCCTGCAGCCAGCAAACAGTGACTTGCCTCCTCCACCCCCGATCATTCCACACTTGTCGGGGGACGTCCTTCTCAATTTCTAACCGTCTGCAATACAATAACTTCAGATAGATGGGTTCTAGAAATTATGCAATCAGGTTATTGCCTGGAGCTTACCGACAATCGCCCAAACATTTCTCCAAAATCTCACACAATGTCACCAGAACATTTGACCCTACTCAAACAAGTTGTCTCTCTATTGCAGAAAGGAGCTATAGAGCCAGTCCCGTATCAAGAGGCTGCTGTATACTCCCTATACTTTCTCATACCCTAAAAGGACGGCTCTCTCAGGCTTATACTAGACCTCAGAGACCTAAATCTGTATTTCCAAAGAGATCATTTTCACATGGTGACACTCCGAAAAGTGCTCCCACTCCTTCATGCACTGAGGAGAAGGGAACCTTACTTGAAGAGCCAGGTCTTGATTACGTTTCTGAAGTCTGTTAGAGATGGGGAGGTTCGGAGGTGGAGTGGGAGGTCGTTCCAAGACTTTGCATAAAGGTTCGATAAAGAGGTCGCTGTGAATCCGCCTGACGTGTGCGAGGGCAGTGGATCGGAGTTGTCTGGTTGGCTGGTGGAAAGTTGCAGAAAGGAGCTATAGAGCCAGTCCCGTATCAAGAGGCTGCTGTATACTCCCTATACTTTCTCATACCCTAAAAGGACGGCTCTCTCAGGCTTATACTAGACCTCAGAGACCTAAATCTGTATTTCCAAAGAGATCATTTTCACATGGTGACACTCCGAAAAGTGCTCCCACTCCTTCATGCACTGAGGAGAAGGGAACCTTACTTGAAGAGCCAGGTCTTGATTACGTTTCTGAAGTCTGTTAGAGATGGGGAGGTTCGGAGGTGGAGTGGGAGGTCGTTCCAAGACTTTGCATAAAGGTTCGATAAAGAGGTCGCTGTGAATCCGCCTGACGTGTGCGAGGGCAGTGGATCGGAGTTGTCTGGTTGGCTGGTGGAAAGTCAGGCAGTGATTGAGGTAGGAGGGTCTGGCATTGTGGAGGGCCTTGTATGCTTTGGTCAGCAACTTGAACTGACATCTCTTCTGGACACGGAGCCAGTGGAGGTTTCTGATGTGGGGGTGATGCACTCCCATTTGGGGAGGTTGAGGATGAGTCTGGCTGCGGTGTTCTGTAAAGTCTGTAGTCGTCTGAGTAGCTGGGTGGTTGTTCCAGTGTATAGATTGTTTCTGTTGTCCAGTTGGCTGGTGCGGAGGGCTTGAGTCACTGTTTTCCTGGTGTTGACGGGGATCCATCTGATGATCTTGTGCAGCATGCAGTAGTTTTGGAAACGGAAGGATGCTAGATTTATTGTTAGTTTTATTGCTAAATATTACAAGTTGGCTGGTAAGCCACTTTAAGATATGTACTGGCCACTGGTCAAAATGAGCTCCCCAGCTACATAATGGCTTCACTGAAACATAAACAATATTAGATTTATTAAGACCTGTAACCAGAGGGTACCTTAGAGGTACCTCCCGAAACCTACCAGCCCTCTAGTGTACTAGCTGACTAATTCAGTCCAGTCTGCTGCTACTGCCACTGCCCACCCGCCGAACTTCACACGATTGTTGATATGCAATATAATAAACACCTCACTTGCCACAGCGACAGTCCCCCCAGACTGGAAACTTGCTGTTGTCAAACCAGTCCAGAAAAAACAGGTCACAGATCCTTCTACGCTTTCCATTCCAACCTCCGTCTCATTTCACTATTGCCTATACTTATAAACCCCCCTACACATAAACCTACACATACACCCCCCCCCCCCCCCCGCCATCAGTCGGGTTTTCGTTCTACTCACTCGACTGAATCAGCGTTACTGGAAATTGCCTTAGCCTGGATTAAATCCTTTCTTACACACCGAAGGCAAACAGTCACCCTGGGACCGTATCTTTTAACTGAATGTCCTATCACCTCGGACGTACCAGAGGGATCTTTCCTTAGCCCATTATTGTGCAACATCTACATGGCACCCCCTCATTTTATTAATATCATAGTTTAACATTGAAACAACCGCATACGCTGATGATACCCAATTGATCTTAGTCTTAGACAAAGATTCCAGTGAATCCGAGCATAACTTCAAGCTATGCCTAACAGAGGTCATCCGGAGGATGAGATTGCGTCATCTTAAATGTAATGCAGACAAGGCCGAGATCATGTTAAAAGGCAAAGATAATCCTTCTAATCCGGCCCTATGGTGGCCTGAAGATGTCGCCACTCCTCCAAACACTGTAGAAGTGGTAATAAATCTCGGTGTAAAATGTTATACCTCTTTCCTTTTGAACACAGGCCCTTGCCGTGACAGGGATGTGTTTTAGTTTAATCAAATTCCTCAAAACGTTTTTTGATCTCATTCCCTGTTCTGCAAGGAGGACAGTAGCGGTAGCACTTATTTTATCTAGATTAGACTACTGTAATAACTTGTTTGCAGGTGCCAACAAACAAGTGATTCAAAAGTTACAGATAGTACAACACGCAGCCGTCCGCCTGGTATTTAAATCACTCTTAGAGGTACTCTACGTTAACACGCACACACTGCCCTTGCAGGCTGTGTTTTGGTGCAGAACAAATTGAAGAGTCGACATGGCACACATCCCTGTGTTAAGTTGCAAGTGTAACAGTGGAAAGATTTCTGAAACTATGTAAGAAGACTTAATTACAGCAGTGCGGAAAGGGCCAAGTGCGTTATTGCACTTGCAACTTAACTAGTATGATACAAGAGGTCGGCCTCCTCAATCCTAACCAGCACGCTATACACACAGTAGCATTGATAAACAATTGATTACCACTAAATTTGATACGAAACTAAGAAGTGTGCAACAGCCAATTATTGAAATTTGATACACATCCCTGTGTGCCATACCTACAACCTACTGCCCTGGCATAGGTCAGCCACTGCTCTAGCTGGGTGCACTGTACCAGTTGTGAGGGTACAGGTGCATGAGCACTGTACCTTTACAGTCTCTAGACCAATTCCTAGATATTGTAGGTGCAGTGCTGCCATTAAGAGTATATGGTGCTGGGAGTTTGTCATTACGAACTCCACAGCACCATAATGGCTTTTCTGAAAACTGGGAAGTTTGGGATCAAACTTCTCAGCACATTAAACCCATACTGAGGCCAGTGTGGGATTTAATGAAAATGCACTTGGCGGGCATCTTAGAGATGCCCCCTGAAAAACAACCATCCTCTGGTGGGTTCCCTGACTGGTACACACCAGCCCACCACTACGAGACAAGTTTCGGGACCCCTGGGGTGGGAGCCCAGAAACATAGCTTATCCTGGGAGGAGGTGGTCACACCTCCCCCAGGCCAGGAAGAGCCATCTGTGGCAGGGGAGCTTAAAAGGCCTTGCAGCCTTGGTAATGCAACCCCCAGCCTCTCCTATCAGGAGCAGGCCCCCTTCTGGTCTCCCCTCCAGGCGGGAAAAATTAGCCAGTCCAGAAGGTGTGCCCACCTCTGCCAACCCCACCCCTCAGGTGGGAGAGGCGAGGTGAAGCCCACTCTTCAGGGCCTGCTATCTTGCATATGGCTGTCACTCCCCAATCAGGAGTATGGATGAGCTACTGACCTTAGGGTGCCTACACCCTTGGTGAGCACACCTGTCCCCACCTCAAACCCCGAGGACTTGCCTTGCCTTCCAAAGAAAAGATGTCTCCCGTGAACACCGGATTTGTTCACCCACAGACTCCTGTTCCGGCCACATCTTTGAGTCTGCACCACTCTGCACCCGTTAGCCACAGCCCGAGTTATAGTGGCTCAACACCACGAGGAGGTCTTGACGGCTATTCTAACCGGAGATCTGGTGATCTCTTACCTGCTTAAAATCTCCCAGCGAAGCCTGCTGCCTCTTTCAGGAGGATCCCCCGACCGAAGCTGGTAAGAGAAACACGATGCCTAAAGACACACCTGTACCCGAAGCCCCACGTCCTTGGGTGGCCCAACCGACGGTGTCCCAGCATCCCCAGGCATCCCAACTTACCTCTCCAACTGGTGGTCACCTCCAGAAGATCTTTGTCCTGAGCCTGCAGTCTTTGTTGAAACCGGAGAATCCCCATTGCAATCAACAGGGCACCCGATGCCAAAACAGCATCCTGCACCCAGTGCTGCTGCAGGTGTACTTTGGATGCTAACTCGGATCTCCCTTTGCCCTGAGCCTAACACCAGGAGCTTTGCTCCCACAACCCAGTGGCCTGCTCGTAAGCAGCCACCAACTGGAGGCCTCCTATCCCCCATCGGATAACATTGGGCCTCAGCACTGTGCACTCTACACCCAGCCGCCCTAGTGCTGCTGAGGGTGTAACAAGAGTGTATTCTTGACCCTGGTGGTACCCTTGTCCTAACCCCAAAAACTAAACCCCAAAGACAGTTTACTTACCTGGTAACTGTTAACTTCATTTCTCTCTATAGGAACCTATTGACTGTTTTTCTCTGGAAAATGTTTCAAGTGTGGAGTTGATTTGTATGGAAACCTGAAAAATACCAACTGTGGAAAACTAATTTTAATGATCTTTTCTCTAGGAAATGTCCCAGTGTGATATCTAGGCCTATCACACTGAGTAGAAAAAGTAATCTGAAAAGTAACCAAAAAGTAATCTGGTCAGTACTTTCAACACCATGACTTACCTGTAATTCAAACAACTGCATTTGAACTTGCATTCACTTGTAAACACTGCATCATATTTTGCAAAGCATTTATTTTACTCGCTTGGCTTGGTTCTAGAAATAAAATAACTTAACAATATTTTTATACCAACAAAATTGGTCTGAGTTCAGTCTTTGGGGATTCACTGGACTCTGTGCACTTTATACCTCATTTTGGTATAGTATATACAGAGCCAGCTTCCGACAGGACTAAGCTAAGCTTTTCCTCCAATAGTTCTGATTCCATCTGTCTTCATGAAAATGAGCTACTGCAAAGTGAAGATGATTTTAATTGCCTCCAAATTTCCTAGATAGTGGTGGTTTCCAGAGATTCTCCACCTGTCCCGAAGACCGCAAAGGAAGCTTCCATGGAAACTGACTAATGTCTAGGGTGGAAGGGCAGTTATACCACTCCAATCTGGCATCTATGAAATTAGCGGCATTACTTTTGAAATAGTGCAGTGTGGCAACTTAATTCTATCAGAAGACTCATGAACATCCTTAAAGAATTGATCAGAACTTCTACAAGAAAATCCTACGTCTTCAGGTGAAAAAGATTAGTTTTATGGTACCTTCTCAATAACCATGCCCCGGTTTCCTATCAGGAGATGTCATCATCCTTTAACTTCTTCATGTGGCTCAGTCAAATTTGCATCCCTAAAAGTACATTTGGCTGCCATGAGGGCATAGAGGAAATATCCTTCTCAAAGATGTATATTCATAATTGCTGTGATAAACCACTTTTAGGAGCATTGAAAGATGATCAGCTTCTAGAAGACAGACTTCTCCTGCATCAAAACTAAGTCTGGTCCTGTCTAAATTGATAACTCCTCAATTTTTGACTCCATCATTGCAGCATCTTAGCTGAAATGTGGCTTTTTAGTAGCCCTTACCTCAGCCTGCAGGGTGAGTGAGCTTCAGGCTCTCTCTGTTGAAGAACCCCACATAGTTTTGCACCGCAGTAGTTGTTTCGAGTACACCTCCATCCCTTTCACTGAAAATCAATATCAGACTTTCATACTAATCAGCGTATTTCACTTCTGGTTTTCTTCAGTAATCTCGTCCCTGGCAGAAAACTCCCTACATTCTTTAGATGTAAGAAATGTCTTATTTGAATAGAACCAACGATTTAAGGTTGTCTAATCAATTCTTCGTCAGTTATCGTCCACTGCATAGAGGTTTAGCCAGATCCAAACAATCCGTTTCCAGTTGGATCAGTTGGTGTATTGGATTGCGCTATTAACTAACCTCTTCCTGGCAAGCCATGAAGTCACTCGACATGAGGTAAGCAGCTACTGCGACTTTCAGAAATGTCCCAGCTGCAGACACCTATGAGGCTGCTACATGGACAGCTGTTGATACAGTGACCAGACATACTTGTTTAGATGAAGATGCTAGAGCCGATATGCTAATTGGCCCATCTGCTCTGATAAACTGATTGAATAAGGTTCTGTTTTGGAGTGAATGTTCCTGGATTGGTTTTGCTGTTTGTTGGTAAGTGTCCCTTTCTGACATGGTCGCCCCCACTTTTTGCCTGCTAAATGTTTTTTCTACTGAAAGTGCACTGGGTTCCTGCTAACCAGGTCCACATTGCCAGAGCTCTTTCACAAAACTGTACAATTGTTCCCCCAATTGGCAAAACCTCTAGCACCCTCTGTAAATACTGAGTAAATGGGATCTTGGCACCTAGGGCTTGAGGTACTAAAGGGGGTCCCTAAGGGTAGCAGCACAATATGTCACCCTAAGTGACTACCTCACCAAACACATGCAGGGCTGCCATTGCAGGCTGTGTGTCTTGGTGCAGACAGAAGTGAAAACACGACATGCCACACATCCCTCTGTGCCACGTCCCCTACCACTGTATGTAATATCTGTGGGTCACCCCTACAGTAGGCCTAACAACACTAAGGCAGGGTGATAAATATTACGTGAGGGCATACATGTATGAGCAGCCTTTGCTGGTCAGTCCTATTACTGCCAGTATAAATGACTAGGGAAGCCATTTTAAAAACGTGCTGGGCACTGGTGAAAATGACATCCCAAGCTACATGATGGCCTCGCTGCTAAAAGGGATGTTTGCTATCAAACAGCTTGTATTGGTAACTCCACACGGATGAAGGTGTTGGATTTACGAATACTTGCACACAAAAGGCACCTTAGAGATGCCTCCTGAAAACTTACCAGCCTCTGGTGTCCTTGGAACTGTCTTCTACCTGTCATCCACCCGAGATGCTGTTCTGACCTCCTGGGATGAGAGCCTTTGCTCTCAGGATGCCGAGAACTAAAGCCTGTCCGAAAAGAGGGTGTAACCCACTCCTACAGTATGACCTGGTGATTAGCCTACTTGGGCCGGTGAGCTTCAAAGAAGCTGCTGCCTTTGGAATGCAAATCGGGCTCCCCTCACAGGAGAGGAAGCCACCCCCGTCAAGAGCCCCATTAGCACCTGGACAGGCAGGAAAACTAGCTAGTCAGGTAGGCGTACCATCTCCATGCTAGTTACCACCCCTAAGGTCGGCTGCTGTGAGGTGGACACAATTTTTCAGAAGTAGCCATCTTTGTGATGGCATACTTAGGAATTCTGGTACAGGGTTACGCCCACTTCTCACAGGAAGTGGTCATATAGGGTGCGTAGTGACCCTTGGAGTCAATAGCCCTTTTCCTACTCCCCTTATGCCCCCAAATTCAGTATTTCGAGGAGCCCCTGTCACCAGAGAAGCAGATCCTGATGACCTAAGAAGAGAGAGGTAACTGAAGACCCATGAAAGTGGAGAGGAGAGAAAACGCAGCTGACCTGATACCAACCCTGTTGACCTGTCTGTGTTTCTTTTAGAAAACTGTGCCGAAGTCGACTCATCTTGCAGATGTTGACTCAAACTTGGGAGGACTGCCCATCTTAAAAAAGACTCAAGACCTCCCATGAACAGTTGACCTGTTCTGGAGAAACTCCACAAGAGAAGAGACTGAGGCCTCCGGTACAGCCAAAACCCGACACCTGAAGCCACCACGGCACCTGTCTCCTCTGCCCTACGTTGAAGTGGGCCAGTGGTGCCCCCAGGGAGCAGGATTCAGAAGAAAAGGAAGATGAAGGACCCTTTGGATGCGCCAGTAGCCCCTCCCAATTACATGTTAAATGTCAAGAGGATGACTTTGAGGAGGGATACGGGGAGTTTCAATATCCTCCACAACACATTATCACCAGGGCTACCAGGAAGAGATGGTTGGCATGCCATCTTCCTTAATGATGGATCTGCAGTTTATGCTTTCGGACTATAGAAAGAGGTTTCCGCCAACTCCAGCCTCTCAGGAAATACCTGTTTCGCGTCCACGCTCCATCCCTACTACTCTGATTAGAAGCAGGGAGTTATTGCCAGACCCTGCACCTACGTCTCCCCAACCAGTACACCAACTGGATCCTGTCACCACTGACGATGACCGAGAGGAGGGAGAGATAACAGCCCCTAACAAAGAATGGAACGATTATCTTATTCCATCGCCTTCATCTCCCTTACCAGTGCCTATTGATTCTCCGCCGGAGGACATCAGCGGGTTCCATAATTTGATGGAGAGGGCTGCAAAGCAATTTCCGCTTCCGATGTTGATGAGACAAACTTTCTTGTATGATTTCAATGAAACATACCGCAAGTCTGTTCGGGCTATCCCGATTGTTAGCCATGTGTGGGAAGAAGGCTTAAAAGTCATGAAGACACCGGCGACGGTCACGCCTGTGCTCGCCAGACTGGAGAAGAAATATAAAGCGCCTTTAGACGCTCCGGCTTGTTTACTGGACCATCCCAAGCTGGATTCGGTTATATCTCAAGCGGCGCAGCAAAAATCTAAAAATCCCTCGGCTCCTATATCAGCCCCTCCCGACAGAGAGGGTAGGCATTTAGATAATGCAGGAAAAAGATTTTCGTCCATGTCTGCTCTTCTAGTTAAAGCGGCTAATGCCTTTGCAATTCTGGGCAGATACGATAGGCAGATGTGGTGTGACCTGACACCTTACATAGAACTCATCCCGGAGGATAATAGGCAGGAGGTAAAAAAGATCCTTCAAGACTGAGAAAGGGCTTCGACTGAAGTCATTGACTGCGCAATGGATATTGCTACCACGGCCTTCAGATCGCTTGGAGAAGCGGCCGTACTACGGCGTCAGGGATGGTTGAGAGCTACTGCTTTTAGACCAGAGGTCCAAAATAAAATTCTGGATCTCCCCTTCGATGGGGAGGATGTGTTTGGAAAACAGGTGGATGAGGCACTTCAAAGTATCAAGAAGGATACAGACACCACAAAGGCCTTATGAACACTACAGTACCTCAAGGTGCCCTTTCGTGGGTCCTGAGGTAGAGGCCAATCATCATATAGAGGAGGTTACCAGCAGGGCAGATACACCTCTTATTCCACTTCTTCTCAACCGTACCGTCAACAGTATGGTCAACGACAGGCAGGGAGCTATACAAAATCTGCTCCTAGAGGAAGAGGAGGTCGTCAAAGAAAGGACAATGCCAGAAGACAATGACAACCTTCAGGATCCGGCTGCATGTTTTCCTTCCCCTCCACAAATTCCCCTGGGTGGAAGAATTGCTTCCCATCTCCATCATTGGCAAAAAATAACGACGGACCGGTGGGTCCTCAATATAATATAATTCGGATTTACTCTAGAATTCCTTCAGTTTCCCCCCCATGTACTCCACCGACACGTCAAGAGGTCAAACATCTACTTCAGATGCGTCGAGAGATTCGGGCAATGCTCCTAAAGGGAGCAATAGAACCGGTGCCGATCTCCCAGAAAGGGGGTTTTATTCCTGTTTTTTCCTAGTCCAGAAGAATGTTCTTCAATGGCGTCCTAGTCTAGACCTGAGATCTCTGAATACTTGTCTCAAGAAGCAGTCTTTCCGGATGGTGTCCCTCCAAGACATTCTGCTGCTCCTAAACCCAGGGGATCATATGGCCACCCTAGACTTGCAGGATGCATATTTTCACATCCCCATTCATCCTTCCCGCAGGCAGTATCTTCGGTTTGCAGTAGCCGGAGACCATTATTAGTTCAAGATACTGCCGTTTGGCCTCCAATCAGCCCCGAGAAGTTTCACAAAATGTCTGGCGCCCGTGGCGGATTTTCTACGGAAACAAAGACACCAGGTGTTTCCGTACATGGACGACTGGTTAGTCAAAGCGCCATCACTAACCTCAGCCCAGGCATCAACAGCGGCATGCGTACAATTGTTTGCCAAACTGGGTCTGACTCTGAATGCGGAAAAATCATCCCTTCAACCTTCAAGGAACATCACGTTCTTGGGAGCGATTCTGGACACCACAGTAAACAAGGCATTTCCCTCCATAGAGAGGCAATTGGGACTAATATCTCTTTCCCAGCCGTTTGCAAGAAAAAAGTATCTTTCAGTACGCAGTTACAAGTCACTACTAGGAACAATGTCCTCTTGCATTCCTCTTGTTCCTTTTTGCCGATTGAAAATGTGTCCTTTACAGGAGCAACTGGATCAGCAATGGCATCAGGCAGAGGGATCCTTCGACGACATGGTGAAAATCACACCGGCCATGGTCCAGGCGGTAGCGTGGTGGACCCAAAAAAGAAATATTTCACTGGGTCTTTGCTTCCTTACCGAACCGGCTTCACTAGTGATTACCACCGCTGCATCCCTGGAAGGGTGGGGAGCATTCCTTCAGGACCATCAGGTCAGCGGTCGGTGAAAGTTGCAAGAACAACAACTTCATATCAACTTGCTAGAGCTCAGAGCAGTGGGCTTGGCATTACTAGCTTTCCTGCCAAGGATACAAGGATCAGCTGTATAAATCAGGACAGACAACACAACATCGATGCATTATCTCAACAAACGGGGGTACATGATCACTCTCCTTGTCGCAGGAAGTGCACAAAATATGGGAATGAGCTGTTCAACACGGAGTGTCTCTAAAAGCGGAACCTCTTCCAGGGGATCAGAATATCAAAGCGGACACTCTGAGCAGACTAAAGTCAACCTCCCACGAGTGGGAGATCAACCAGGATATCTTACAAAGCATCTTCAAATGGGGCGTACCGACAGTGGACCTCTTTGCGACAGCTCAGAACAATAAATGGCGGTTCTTCGCAAGTTGGCATCACCAACGAAGTTCTTGGGGGAATGCGTTTTTGATGGCATGGCCCGTCTTTGCCTACGCCTTTCCTCCGATTCCCCTCCTGCCACGCGTTCTTACAAAGATAAATAAGGAACCGTGCAAAATAATACTGATAGCTCCGTGGTGGCCCATACAACACTGGTTCACGGAGTTGCTCCTACTGTCGGAGGTTCATCTGATTCGTCTCCAACCAATACAGTCACTCTTGCTGATATCCCAGGGACAAGTGCTTCATCCAGATCCGAAATCGCTACGCTTAGCGGCCTGGCTCCTGAACACTGCACATTTTAACACCTAGATATTTCATCTGAATGCAGAAATATATTATCAAATGCCAGAGTGGAAAGTACAAACAGGACATATAAGATGAAATGGAAGAGGTTCTGTTTGTGGTGCCAAGAGCGCAAGATTCATCCTTTCTACTCAGCGGCTCCTGAAATTATACCCTATATTTTAATGTTGGCAAAATCTGGTTTGGCCCATGCTTGTATTAAAGTGCATCTCGCTGCTATATCTTGATATAGAAGGACTTCCTCAGGACCATCGTTGTGGTCCGAAAGAATCCTCAAACAGTTCATGAAAGGACTATTTCGAACTTTTCCTCCCATAAAACCTCCTCCACCTCTCTGGCAGTTGGACATCGTTCTATCTCAATTGATGAAGCAGCCCTTCGAACCAATTCACAAGGCGGACCTAAAATTCCTATCCTGGAAGTTAGCTCTTCTCATAGCTCTCACTTCAGCCAGGAGAGTTGGGGAGATACAGGCTCTCACTATACAAGAACCGTTCTTACAGATTAAGGAGGACAGGATCGTTCTCGGGTCTAATCCTAAATTCATTCTGAAAGTGCCAACAGACTTTCATCTGAATGAACCACTTATCCTTAAGAGATTTTTCCCTCAACCGTCAACGGCAGCGGAAAAAGCTCTTCACTCACTAGATGTTCAGTGCTGTCTGAAGTTCTACTTGCAAAAGACAAGGCCTTTCCGCAAGTCTTCTCAACTGTTCGTTTTTTATAGTGCACCCAGGAAGGGTTTTCCTTTTTCAAAGAGGGGAATTGCCCGATGGATTTCAAGTACAATACAATATGGTCATCAGGCGACTGGGAAGCCGTTGAATGCACGTGTTCGTGCTCATTCTACATGAGCAGTGTCCACCTCCACTGCTTGGTTTGCGAGAGTACCTATCCAGGATATCTGCAGAGCTGCTACCTGGAAGAGTACGCACACCTTCACCAGACATTACTGCCTCGATGCAGCTGCAGAGAAGGATGTGGTAGTGGGACAAGCAGTACTGAGAAACCTTTTCCAGTGACGGTGAGCCCTCTTTACCATCCCTCCTTCCTTTATTGATTACATATGCACATTTTATTGTTATGTATTGTATTATATGCAAGTCCTGAAAGATTCAGTCTGTGTATATATATATATATATATATCTATATATCAAGAGGGCTTTTTTCAAGGTACATACGTTGCCTGGTTCCAAGTCTTAGGTGACGAAAAATGTGCTATGATTTTCTGCTCGCTATTCTGATTCAGGCATTTGAATCTATGAAAGCTCCAATACTGGAGTAAGAAAACAAGTTACTTACCTGTAACTGTCGTTCTCCAGTATTGGAGCTTTCATAGATTAACATGCGACCCACCCTCCTCCCCTGAGAGACTCACCTTGGTTTTAGCACAAAAGGTGTCTAAGGCACAAGTGCAGGAAAATCTGAGGGGCAAAAGGTTCTCTCAGGAGTGTTCCAGAGGGTGAGACGTTCTGATTGGTTCAGGGACAAAAATTGGTCTCTTTTACATAATGAAGGTTATGGGTTGCAAAAGGGAAATGGGCCTAGGCCTCTTTTCAGTTTGCTATCCAACTAGGCATTGCTTTTTTTATATACCGGAGACTCCCGTCTCGACGACAGGGAATGATTCAGGCATGTGAATCTATGAAAGCTTCCAATACTGGAGAACTACAGTTACTGTGAAGTAACTTGTTTTCTTCTTGTCCTAGCCACAGCCGCCTTCGTAGTACGAATGATGGTGACGCATGTCATGGCTAATTACAGATAACAAAATTATCTATGCATACAACGAAGATTTGTAAATAAAATAAACTTATAGAAATCATCCTCGAATTCAAACTGGCTTCAGCACAATACTTTACAATTATCTTAAAACTCCAGAGCGACAAGGAAATGCAGGTTGAGAAATGGACTAAACACCGTACACAGTGTGCCCACCAAGGGGCAGCAGCGTTCGGACTTAGCATTCGAGCGTCACAAGCTGAGAGTTTAACATATATGCAGGACTTCAGTGGACAATATAACATGGATATTTCTGCAGAAGCAAGCTCTTCAAAAGTGTAAACCTAAATGTAAGGAAAATGTATAGGCTACATACTTCTGTAGACCCCTTTTCAAATGCTATTAGTGTCCCCACATAGAATGCTTGTATTGTCCTGTATACTGAGGCCCTCTTGACCTCTTGCGTTAGGTCCAGCAATACCACTAGATTTGGATGGGTCGCGTGTTCTCATCAGTTAAGGCATTCCAAATCTAACTGCTCCTGTTTCTTAAATACAAGACGTTAGAATGATTTTCTTTTTTCGATGGGCGGAAAACAACTAGAATAAATACGTAATTGTTAGAGGAACACTTTTATACATTTATCTACCACACACTACGCCACTAAACTCCACAACACACTACTCTGCAACACTACACTCTGCAACACTGCACTCTTAGCCACTCTGCACTACTGAACTTTGCACCACTACAATGTATGTCCCTGTGTTCTATGCCACTGCACTCTGAGCCACTGTACTTTGCATCACAGCACTCCACGCCACTGCACTCTATGCCATACACAGCTCATACATTTCCAGTCTACGCCACTGCATTTTATGACGCTGCATTGTACACACACAATTCTATAACGCTGCACTCTACATCCTTGTACTCTGCAACACTATGCCAATGCACTCTACATCAGTCCACTCTACTGTACGCTGCTCCATGCCACTGTTACATAACCCAATCTATGCCACTGCACTCTACGCCACTGCACTTTACGCCTCTCTGCACCACTGTAATTTATGACACTCTACAACACTGCACTCTTTTCACTGAGCTCTGCACCACTCTACTCTGCACTATCGCATTCTTTGCCATTCCACTCTAAGCCTCTCTACTCTGCATCAGTCCACACTAATACACTCCGCAGCACGCCACTGCACTGTATGCCCAAGCACTCTACTGCACTATACTTTACTCTGCAACACTCTAAGCCAATGCACTTTACATCAGCCCACTCTACTCCACTCTATGCCTCTCTACGCGACTCCACTCTATGCCTCACTACGCGACTCCACTCTATGCCTCACTACGGGACTCCACTCTATGCCTCACTACGCGACTCCACTCTATGCCTCACTACGCGACTCCACTCTATGCCTCACTACGCGACTCTACTCTCTGCCTCACTACGCGACTCCACTCTCTGCCTCACTACGCGACTCCACTCTCTGCCTCACTACGCGACTCCACTCTCTGCCTCTCTACGCGACTCCACTCTCTGCCTCTCTACGCGACTCCACTCTCTGCCTCTCTACGCGACTCCACTCTCTGCCTCTCTACGCGACTCCACTCTCTGCCTCTCTACGCGACTCCACTCTCTGCCCCTCTACGCGACTCCACTCTCTGCCTCTCTACGCGACTCCACTCTCTGCCTCTCTACGCGACTCCACTCTCTGCCTCTCTACGCGACTCCACTCTCTGCCTCTCTACGCGACTCCACTCTCTGCCTCTCTACGCGACTCCACTCTCTGCCCCTCTACGCGACTCCACTCTCTGCCCCTCTACGCGACTCCACTCTCTGCCCCTCTACGCGACTCCACTCTCTGCCTCTCTACGCGACTCCACTCTCTGCCTCTCTACGCGACTCCACTCTCTGCCTCTCTACGCGACTCCACTCTCTGCCTCTCTACGCGACTCCACTCTCTGCCTCTCTACGCGACTCCACTCTCTGCCTCTCTACGCGACTCCACTCTCTGCCTCTCTACGCGACTCCACTCTCTGCCTCTCTACGCGACTCCACTCTCTGCCTCTCTACGCGACTCCACTCTCTGCCTCTCTACGCGACTCCACTCTCTGCCTCTCTACGCGACTCCACTCTCTGCCTCTCTACGCGACTCCACTCTCTGCCTCTCTACGCGACTCCACTCTCTGCCTCTCTACGCGACTCCACTCTCTGCCTCTCTACGCGACTCCACTCTCTGCCTCTCTACGCGACTCCACTCTCTGCCTCTCTACGCGACTCCACTCTCTGCCTCTCTACGCGACTCCACTCTCTGCCTCTCTACGCGACTCCACTCTCTGCCTCTCTACGCGACTCCACTCTCTGCCTCTCTACGCGACTCCACTCTCTGCCTCTCTACGCGACTCCACTCTCTGCCTCTCTACGCGACTCCACTCTCTGCCTCTCTACGCGACTCCACTCTCTGCCTCTCTACGCGACTCCACTCTCTGCCTCTCTACGCGACTCCACTCTCTGCCTCTCTACGCGACTCCACTCTCTGCCTCTCTACGCGACTCCACTCTCTGCCTCTCTACGCGACTCCACTCTCTGCCTCTCTACGCGACTCCACTC